>NW_020799127.1:0-72818 GCF_003259725.1 Athene cunicularia | reverse complement strand
GGGGGGGGGGGGGGGGGCAGAGGAGTGTGGGGACCCCCCAGCAGCCCACAGCTTCATGAGAGCGAGCGGCTGACGGGGCATGGGTGGTGCCGGGAGTCATGCTGGCACACCCCAGCCCCACCAGGGAGCACTGGCCACAGGGATCAATGCCAACAGAGGGGGTGAATGGGGCATGGGGCAGCAGTCAGGGTGGGGCAGTTGGTGAAGGAGGGTGTGCAGGGAGGGCACCTTTTCGAAGGAGGGACATTCCACTGACTGAGTGGAGAGGTGTGAAGTCCACATAACGCAGCAACGGGGCACTGTTCTGTGACCATCTGCACAGGCCAAGGGCACTCACCTGACCTGACCTGCAGGGCGGGATGGCAGACACTCGTCTGAGAGCAGAGGATGCAAATGTGACTGAAGGGTCTGCACTATCTGCCCCAACAGTGGCCAATACATCCACCCAGATGGAGCTGCTGAAGGGAGAGGCTGCAGTGCAGGCCTCAGACTGCAGGAAGTGCCCAGACTGTTCTCCTGGGGCAGGGACGGGCGGCAGACCTGTGGGCAAAAGGTGTGCCTGGGTGGGGGACCTTCTGCAGCAGGAGGTGGTGAGCAGGCTGTGTAGCATCAGGAAGGCTGAGAAGGAGTTAAATAGCTGGTTCCAAGAGCAGTCTGCAGTGGACCCACAGCCAAACAGCCAAAACCTCCCCCATCGGCACACAGAAGGGGGGAGGGGGGCAATAATGCAGAGGAATGGAAGCTTGCAACAGCAGGGACCTGCAGGAGGAAGCAACATACTCCAAAGCCTGCAGTGTCCTTGCAGAACTGCTTCACTGCTCTGCAGACTGAAGAGGAAAGATCCATCACATCAGGAGAGATGTTAGAGCTGAATAAGGCAGACCAGTTTGCTTCCTATATAACAACCAGTACAACCAAGAAAAGGCGACGGGTGGTAGTAGTAGGCGACTCTCTTTTGTGAGGAACGGAGGCACCCAGCTGCCAGCCTGACGCTGCTCACCAGGAGCTTGTGTCAGGGGGGTCAGCAAGAGACTACTGAGCCTTGTACAGTCCACTGACTATTATGTGCTGCTGTTGTTTCACATGGACACCACTGATACAGCCAGGAGCAGTCTGAGGAGTAGCAAGAAGTACTACAGAGCCCTGGGACTGGGAGTAAGGGACTTTGGAGCACAGGCAGTTTTTTCATCAGTCCTCCCAGTCAAAGGGAGGGGGTTTGAAAGGGCCAGTCGAAACTGGCAAATCAACAAATGGCTACAGCAGTGGTGCCACAGCCAGAGGTTCATCTACTTAGACGATGGGACTCCCTTGGAGAAACCTGGTCTACTGGGGACTGATGCGGTCCACTTTTCAGAGAAGTGGAAGAGCATCTTTGGTCACAGGATTCCCAAGGTGGTGAATAGGGCTTTAAGGTAAAGTTGCTGGGGAAGGGGAACCTCAACCCATCCCACTCCTACCAGTTTGATGCCAGTGCAATAGGTGCTCAGAGCCTGAAGAGGAATCAAAGGTCAGCAGGAGAACACCTGAAGAGCAGCACAAAGGAATTCCAGCCACTCCAGCCTGTAAGTCAGCTTCACTGGAAGCCCAGCTTAAGTGCCTCTGTTTAAATGCATGTAGCATGGGGAATAAACAAGGGGAGTTAGAGATGTGCACACACCTGCAGGGCTACAACCTTATTGGCATCATGAAGAGATGGTGGGGTGGCCCCTATGACTGGAGGGTTGGAATGGAAGCGTACAGACACTTTAGGAAGGATAGGCAGGGCAGATGAGGAGGGAGGGTTGCCCTCTGTCACTGACCAGCTGAAGTGCGTGGAGCCCTGCCTGGGGATGGATGAGGAGCTGACCAAGAGCTTATGGGTCAGGATTAAAGGGAGGGCAGGGACAGGTGACATTATAGTGGAGGTCTGCTACAGGCCACCTGACCAGGAAGACGGAGCGGATGAGGCCCTCTACAGACAGACAGGAGCAGCCTCACGTTCACAAGAACCTGGTCCTCATGGGGGACTTCAATCACCCCGATATCTGTTGGAGGGATGACACTGGAGGGCATAAGCAATTCAGGAGGTGCCTGGAATACGTTGATAACTTCCTTCTCCAAGTGATAGAGAAGACAACAAAGAGAGGTGCTATTCTGGACCTTGTTCTCACTAATAAGGAAGGGCTGGTGGGGAATATGAAGCTCAAGGGCAGCCTTGGCTGCAGTGACCATGAAACAGTGTGGAGTTCAAGATATCTTAGGGCAGCAAGGAGGGCACACAACAAACTTGTTACCCTGGACTTCAGGAGAGCAGACGTGGGATTCTTCAATTGGCAGAGTACCATGGGATACAGCCCTGGAGGTAAGAGGAGCCCAAGAAACCTGGTTAATATTCAAGGATCACCTCCTCCAAGCTCAGGAGTGATGCATCCAAACAAAGAGGAAGTCAGGCAAAAACACCAGGAGGCTGTATGATGAACAAGGAGCTCCTGGACAAAATCAAACACAAAGAGGAAGCCTACAGAGGGCGGAAGCAAGGATAGATAGCCTGGGAGGAATACAGAGAAATTGTCCAAGCAGCCAGGGATCAAGTTAGGAAGGCCAAAGCCCTGATAGAATTAAATCTGGCCAGGGACGTCAAGGGCAACAAGAAAAGCCTCTGTAGGTATGTCATTGATAGGGAAAATGTGGACCCTCTCGGGAAGGAAAGAGGAGCTCTGCTTACCTGGGATATGAAGTCTGAGGTAATGAATTTTTTGCCTCCATCTCCACTGTGTTCTGCTGCTTAAGGATACCAATTAAACCCAGACACCAGAGTGAAAAGAGCAGACGTATTTTACTAGTGATAACAGTGTAATACAGAAAACATGCAGTAAGAAAAGGCAGAATAGTGCACTTAAAGCAGCAAAGAGCAGAAAACAGAGTAATGCATTAAATCATTACTACACGAGAAAGGGAATGGAGATTAATAAAAATACATTGCCACTTGCATATATTATCATCATCCAGCCCCGCAGTGGCTGGGCAGCCCCGGTCACAGCAAGGGTTTGCAGAGCCTGTCCCAGCAGGTGGGAAATCCTACGCGGTGCGTCCACCCATAGGTGAGGCTGCCAAAGTCGCTGCAAACGGGCCCAGCCTTATATACCAGAGATTGACAGGCCAGACCAGCTGGCACCTTTGTTTTGAGCAGAAAATTTCTGGTTTCATTCTCCTGTTGGATTCCATCCAAAGCCTGGCCAGGGCTCGGGGAGGGGAAACCAAGGGAGTTTCTAACAAGGCCAGATCCTTGGGTTCTCAGCCTTGAACAGGCTGAACAAGGGAAGCTGCATACATTCTCTCCTCACTCCTGATTATATTCTGTCTAAGCTGCTTCTTTCACTAGCGAGGTTACAGACTTTGTTAATGATTCCAGACTAAGTTAGCAGCTTCAGCCTGGGGCCTGTTGTTCAGGCTTCAGTACTTCAAAGCTTTAGCACTTTTTACATCAGCATAAGTGCGTTGTTATAACTTAGTACAATACCTACTAGTGCAATGGTTATCAGTTATAAAATATACCAGATTCATCTATAGGTCGGCTCTGGCTTGGGCCAGTTGTCCAAGCCTTAGCACTTCACACTGGCAAGTGCTCCAGCCACACTGCCCAAGATGCAGAAGGCAAAGGCAGGGACTGGGAGAATGAATAGCCACCCACTGTAGGAAAAGAATAAGTTTGAGACCATCTAAAGAATCTGAAGGTGAACAAGTCCACAGGACCTGATGAGATGCATGTGTGGGCCTTGAGGGAACTGGTGGATGAAGTGGCTCAGTCACTATTCATCATATTTGAGAAGTTGTGGCAGTCTGGTGAAGTTCCCACTGACTGGAAATGGGGAAACATAACCCCCATTTTCAAAAAGGGGAAAAAAGAAAGACCCAGAGACTGACAGTCCAGTCAGTCTCACCTCTGAGCCTAGCAAGATAATGGAGCGAATCCTCCTGGAAACTATGTTAGGGCACGTGAAAGATAAGGAGGTGATTGGTGAACCTAACATGGCTTCTCTAAGGACAAATGCCTGACAAATTTGGTGGCCTTCTATCACAGGGTTACAACATTAGTGAAGGGAAGAGTAGCTGATGTCATCTACCTTGAATTGTGCAAAGCATTTGACACTGTCTCACACAATATGCTTGCCTCTAAATTGGAGAGACATGGATTTGGTGGCTCGACCACTCAGTGAATAAGAAATTGGCTGGATGCCTGCACTCAAAGAGTTGTGGTCAACGGCTCAATGTCCAAGTGGAGACCAGTGATGAGTGACATTTCCTCAGGGGCTGGTATTGGGATCAGCGCTGTTTAACATCTTTGTTGGTGATGGGGACAGTGGGACTGAGGCACCCTCAGCAAGTGCACTGACAACACCAGGCTGAGGGATGCGGTTGATAGAGTAGAGGGTAAGGGATGTGCCATCCAGAGGGACATTGACAGGCTTGAGAGATGGGCCCATGCAAATCTCATGAAGGTCAACAGGGCCAAGTACAAGGTCCTGCAACTGGGTGGAGGCAATCCCAAGCACAAATGGGGGTCATAGACAGATTAATGTCCTTTTTAATTCAGTTTCAACAGCAATCCTAGAAACAGTTAAATAGTTTAGATTCTTGATCCAGTAAGTGAGATTTGTTCACACATGATCTTTATTTGCAATAGTGTTATACTTATCTATGAAAATTTAGATAGGTCTTTGTTAAAATGAAAGGGCAGCTATTTTTATACCTTGAAAGAAAAGAAGATTTTTGTATCCTTCTGTATGTGCCTGTTGCCTCTGATGTTCTGGAAAACTCTTGAATTAATCAAACTTAGACTACAAACTGAGCAAGGTATGCAGCGGTAAGTGCAAAGACCTCACAGAAAAAACAAAAATAACACTTAAAAAAAGTATTGGAGCATGAATAAATAACCTAGTTAAACCTTAACTCTTTTGTACAAAGAAACCACAGAACAACTACTTCTGAGACTGCAGATTTTACAGTTCCAGATAAAGTGGGTTTTAAAACATACAGAAGATTGGTTTTATTCTTCCTCCATCATGGAGTCATTTGAGGGCAGAGTTAAGGCAATTGTTGCTTCATGAACTCTGCACTTGTCTAAAATATGCCCTTAGTATTTAGTTTCCTTATTTCTGTTAGGTAGTTCTGTAAGATCTGTAATATCAGTCTTAGCTTGCTTTTGAAACTGTAGGTTTCAAAAGCTGATGGATAGTAAGGGCAGAAGACAAGCTGGTCAGAAATGGTCATTGCTCCACTGCATGAAAAACCTCGAACAGCAGATCTAAGATGTCTCACAAGGAGGATTTTCCTCTCCTGCCTGTTAAAGATTCAGCTTCCTATGAAGTAGTTAAAAATTCATGGAGCTAAAGAGAGACTTTTCAGTCTCGTAGATCAAGAGCAACTTGCTAAAAAAAAGGTTTTTTGGATTCCCTGATGACAGCATGTTACCAGGAGGTGAGACGTCTGGCTCAGCATAGAGAGGGATTTGAACCAGATCTCCTGTGCAACACAAAAGCACTCCAGCTATGAAACTGCGAGGGTCAGGCCCATGCCCTTTGTGCTGGTCATCTAAAACACCCTTTGGTTTGTTGTCTGTGCCACGTCTGGTCCCCCCACACCTCCACGGGCTGGGTGCATCTTACATGATGCCTGCCACTATTGCTTGGCGGGTGACCAGGCAGCCTGATGTCTGCGAGACACCTCAACATCACACTGCGACATTTTAGCAGGTGTCAGTCCTGAGCTGCTTCCACTTGCTCTCAGCCAGTCCAACGCACTTTGGGCCAGTGCTGCTACCTGGAAGCCCTGTTCCTGATACACACAGTCTCACTTCACATGCAGTCAGGTGCAGGAGCTTTGTCTGAAATTTGTGGCACTGTGGCTCCCTCAGTCCCCGTTCCTGCCATCTCCCACCCAAATGTGACCTCATTTTGAGGAACTCAGTCCTGCAGTCTGAGATCTAAGCTAAAAACTGTCACATCACTCTTGACCCAAGATCTGCCTGACAGACAGACCAGCCCTTTACAAACTCCTTTGCTCCCAGCTGATGCATTATAACTGACTTTGCACTTTGCTCCAGCCAGAGGAACGTGTGACATGAAATCAATCCATAGCACATAACTATATGCAAAGCATGAGGACATAAATTTAGAGACAGTATGAGAAGCCTTGGTTGTAAATCTGTAAGTTTTTGATAATTTGCATCCTACCTCAACAGTTCCCTGATATTTCCCACTGCTTAATACTCACTCACGCAGCAAAGTGACAATTTGTGATCAGTTATTTACCATCATCAGGACTCTTCTGCCATCTCCTGGGAGAGAGGTGTAAACACCCTCAAGATGGATTTTTACAGGAGGATGTATTAGTAAACCCAAAGTTACAGAAGGGAATTTGAATGTTCATTTCTTCCCTTTTCTTAAAAACCAAAGCAAACAAACAACAACAACAAAGAAACAAAGTGCTCCTCGATGTTTATTCAAAGAGGTTATATCACTTAAATAATTTATTTGTGCTTCTTGGGTGCAAAAAAATTGTTTGGCTATTAATAGTTTATCTATGATTACAGACAGGCTTTTCAACCAAAAATAATGCTCATCTGTGCATGAGGCCCAGTCCGAAAGAGGCACCGATTCAACAAGTAAGTAAAATATATTGGAAATATTGAAAGTGGTGTATTTTCTTCTTCAACTTCAACCCTGTGATGTCAGCATGCCCATTACCAGACATAAGGACTACCAGAATATTTTTAAGAAAATCAGTGAATTTCTTACAAACCATTTAAATCTTTCTGGACTGAAATATCACCAGTTATTTGGGTTCTCATTTCCCAGTTACCAGCCTGGCATTTCCTATCCTGCTCTAATGTAGAAGGTTTGAAAAGCTTTTAAAAAGACCATAAGTATGAGTGCTTGTTCCTAGCCAGTTCCTCTAGTTCTTGCTCAAGCAAAACTGACAAGCACCTTGATAAATTTGTTGCTGAAAAGGACATTTACACTTGTGATATAACTCATGGTCTACCTGTGTATGTCTTTAATGGTATGAAAACATAAATGCTTACTGTTTATCTAAATCTTAGCCTACCTAGGAAGAAAGGATAACATTTGAATAATGGTCTAAAACTTTTCTATTACACCAGTTACAAAATGGAACTTCCCTAAGTAAATCATATTAAATTCCTGTCTAAGCAGAGATGAAACCTCCTGTCCCTATGTGGGACCCTCTGCTGAAATATTTTCTTGTCTCTGCCCTTCTGGCTGATCCATCAGTGTGCAAACTAAATATGCAAAGATCATGCATTTACACCTCTTTTCCTGGACATGCATTAGCTCTGTGGTACCTGAAAAGACTTTTCTGAGGGGAAGAGATGTTCAAGACAGATGCCTGCCCTCCTTCCCACTCTCCGCTTCTGGCAAGGAAAGGTGATACAAAGATGCCTGATCCAGCAAGCTAAAGCCAGATCCTGCTAAGCCAGGGTATTCCCCAGAGATGCTTCTCATCCCCAGGACTTGACTTGCTTCATTTGATTGACCCTTTCCTGTTTTCAAGACAGGCTGGCTTAAATCAGGAGAAATCAATGGACCAGGATCAGCAGAAGGTGACTGTCATCCTTCCAGCTTTGCATTTGGATACAAAAAGCAGTTGTACCAAGTTACACTGCTGATTCATATGACCTGTCAGCAGTTCATCTTACGTGTGACACCCAGTCTGGCCAATCTTCCACCCAGAGTAGTATGAGAGGATGGGCAGCATAACTGCTGAACCACTGTGGACATGCTGCTTATCAGCTGCAGTACGGAGAGCACATGCATAGAGACAGGTCCTAATTCTAGTCCATAGGTTAAAAAGTTGAATGCTTTCTCTGTCCTCAAAGCTGTGTCTAATATTAATACGTATTAGTAATGAGTTCCCTCCACTCAGTTCAGGTTTCAATGGTACATGTCAAGTCAGGCTTGTTTTCTGAATTTCCAGCCCCTTGCCTTGCCTTTTGAACAGGATCACTCTGTGAGCAACCAGGTTGGGCCAAGACTGCCCTCAGAGAGACACCTTCACTGTAAATGCAAGCAAGAGCCAAAGGAAAAGCTGAGTTTCTGGGATGTCTCAGCATCTTCATTGCAGGCAACTAAGTGAGTTTCCCTGATCTATGATGCACACAGAGATCCAGGCTCCAAAGTTCAAGGGAAGCAACCTTCAAATTTGCTGAACAGATGAAACAACACAGTGTCTCACTTAAAAAGAGCAGTCCTTTATTATCGCCATGTGCACTCACCATGACACATGAGCCCCTCACACAGATCCTAGGCTGGAGTCAACACCTGTCCACAGGGAGCCAGGGGAGGTCCTGGGGCTGGCACAGATGCGCGGTTTGGTGATCACGGCAGGGCAGTGTTTGCACACTGAGGAACAGACAGATTTTGGGGATACACATTTCTAGTACCGTCTGGGAAACAGCTGAGCCTTCACCACCACCTCCACTTCTTTGAGATCCAGGCACACTGGGAGAGATTCCAGCAAACTTCTCACTGTTGCATTCAAATTGTGTGATTTGAGCAACTGAGTTTTTCAAAGGTGTCAATAGTCCAATACAGGCCAGATATATTTCATAGAAGTCTTTATAAAGTGCATATAAGAGTGAATGTGTGTGGGAAACAGAAAGGCTGATTAGAAGTTGGCCTTGTTTAAGCTGAAGAGCTATGATCTGAGATATCCCAAACTGTGAACTGGTGAGTTCCAGGGGTTACCATGGCAAAGAAATCTCCCAGAAGAAAACTCCATCCCACCCAGTTCAACAAACTTTAGACAGTCTCCTAAGCAAACAGAGGTGCAAATATTCCTGAGATAGTAGGAACACAGACTGAGACCTGCACAGGACATCCCAAGCACAGGACTTACGCTGTTAATTTTTAACAATTGTGAATTGTATTTGCCTTATTAATTTGACTAGTTGGTACACTGTCCATCTGTCCATGCATATCAGTCTGGAGTTACTGTGTGTGCATGGCTTGTATCACACAGATATAAACATGCCTAGTCATGAAGTACAGAGGTGACTTCAGTCATCTGCAGATTACCAACTTGAGTTCATTGTCCTGAGATTTTACAACCCTGGAAATTCAGAAGTTTCAAGCGGGGACTGGACAGTGTCAGTTAATATGTCGTAACCACCCCAGTCAGTAGCTATCAAAAATACTTCGAAGGGTTATGGTATTCAACTTTTAACCCCCTTTCCATTAAGTATGGGAAGAGATCATTAAAATACCTAAATATCTCTTCCAATCTTCTTCTGTCTTTCCCTAGACTTTGTACAACAAAACATGTAATGTGTGGAAAAGGAGTTAGTTCATTTATTCACAGGCAATAAAGCATTTCCTAGCAAACCCAGAGCTCCTGTGAGCTACAGAAAGTCTTCTGGAGCACAGGCTGAGTGCAGCAGGGCTGCCAGGAGTGCTGATGCCTCTGAGTTGCCTCATCTCTGTATCCTGGCCCGGTGTTCATGATTACACTGATTATTCTGGGAACCTCAGGAAGGAATTCTCTCTCCCCAGTTTGTCAAGGACTGTTGGGGATGCTCTGTTTTTCCTGCTGAGACATGGTTCAGTATCTGCAGCCATTTGGGAACTGTGCATGCTTGGCTATCTTATGTACAAATGACACTGAAATATCAATGATCCTTCTCTTTTCTTCTCACACTATGTCTTGAAACTGTTGGGCATTTGCACAGGAAATGTTTAGTCTGAAGTGCTGGTCAATATTTTGTGCCCTGCCGTGAGTAGTGCTTTCTGTCTGTAGTTATTTCATTGTTGCCTTTAATGCAAAGGGGCTACACTTCCCTTTCAGTCTGATCTTCCTTGCCAAAGACAGAGAGAGACTTCACTTGATTTTTGCTTGATCTAGCAGCAACTTGCATTCATTGGTAAAATATGATCCACGACAAATTTGAATCTTCCAAAGCTTCAAAACATTGATTTTTGTTCTTTTTGTCTTCAGAAATGGACAGAACACTCCCAACCGAGGACATGCCTGAAAGGAGAGCAGTTGTGCTTCAAAAGACAAGGTAGATCTGACCTGGGATCTCACAGCTGTATCCTAATGGTAAATTCTCCTTCATGAACACTATGCAGCCTCTGCTCGGTCATTTTCAATATGCGAGTTCTGATCTTTTCTTAAATGTTATTTTTTCTGGGAAACACAGGCTTTGGAGTAGCTCCTACTTGCTAGGTCCTCCAGCTGAGAAACTCAGGTCACACAGGCTGTTTGGCAGAGGTGGGAATCTGCTCATTGCTTAACATCAGAAAGTCTCAGTTCCCAGTATACAGCAGCTCTGAAGCTTGATCTCAGGGCTTCCTAGTCCTTTGAAGGGGCCTGGAATAAATGTCCAAGCCCCATTACCCAAAGACTGAGAATGCTTTGGCTGCCACCTCTCAGGTGCTGGGATCTCTACCTGACTCCTTCCTTGGAGAACAACTTGCTGTGAAAGACTCGGGCAGGTACAAGAAGGCAAGACCATGACAGCCAGCTCATACATGCAGACTTTTTAAGCCAGGGAACAGACTTACCAGAGAAAGAGGCGTGCCTTAACTTCCCCATTATCTTCCTTTTGTTGCCCTCTTTCAATGGGGAAATGGGAGCCAAAACCTCTTTGAGTGGTGGCCAACTCAGCGTACCTCCAGTTTCTGTCTGCTCACAGAGCCAGCACACTGGAGCTCTGTGCACACTGACGACACACACCTGCACTATAAACCCCCTCGTCTCAGTCCTGACACCATCATGTGACCTGCAATTACGGGCAAGCAGCATGGGCCTGCAGCAACACATCAACACGGGCCTGCATCCACCAGCTCAGAACTGCGGAAGAGGTATCGACAGGCCAAGAGAAGACATCTTCACATTTCTATTCCTTGCCAGGTGTCGGTGTCCCTGGGGCTCACTCCTCTGAAACATACAGAATTATTCCTCAACTCCTGTCTTAGCTGAAGCCCGGGAGAGGAGCTTCCTCCCCCTCCCTCTGGAGAGAAGGTGCATCAGGTGTAAGGGAGTTGTGCCTCTGAGAGACTGGGGAAGGCCTAAAATGTGTTCAGTTTCCATTCATTTTCTCATATTATGTGTGGAGACATGCTTATTAAAATAGTATGCTTTAATAAAGTGTTTTCATGTGCAGTCTTGATGTAGCAAAACCCAGAAGGAGCTAGAGGGGTCATCGAGGGCATGTGGTGAGCCTGTCATCACAGGATGACAGCCAGATCTTGCACAGGGCCTTCTTTCCAGCAGGATCAGTGACAGAGTCTAATTCTGACTTTGGGAAAACAAGTTCACTGAAGATTAATATTTGTAGTTTAATCTCCCTCATTCAGACGTGCAGGTCGCACACCAACTCAGCATTCTTAGTTCCTAGAATTTGAGTCCAGCCCTTGCTGGTGGTAAATGAAGCTTGGCTTAAAACTTGATGATCCACCCCAAGGTTCCTTCACTGCCAGCCTCTTCTTTCTAGGTCAACCTGCAGTTTAAAAGGATCTTGCCTTTAAAAAAATCTGCTTTTTTTTCTATCTGGACCTGTGGTTGAAGGAGAGCATGAAGGCTTAGCACTTTTTTTCAGCTTCTGGGGAAAACCAATTCATCAGAATTCTTGAGCACTTCAGAGATTTCAGAGGAAAAAGCTGGCTCCATCAGGAGCATCTCTTTTTATTTCAAATCAAGAACACATTTTTTAAAAGCAGGTCTGCTGCCTGTCTTGCCTTGTGAGACTGGGTTGAGCAGCAATTTTAGAGCATGGAAAATTCCCTTGAAATGAAAGTGAAAGGAAATACAGGCTAGAGCTGCTGATGGGCAATCAGTCCACGGGTCATCATGGAGCTGATTCAGAGACTGATTCTGGATTTCCACTGACTATTTGCTCCTTGCTTTAGCAATATCTTTTATCCCACAATTGTCATCACACTTCACATTTTCACAAACCATGTTTTTATTTCAAACTGATTAAAAAAATTAACTGACACTCAGCACAGCTATTCTAAGCCAGAACTTAGCTAGAAACTTGCAGTTTCTGGTTAAGACTTGAAGAAGATGTTGAACGCTTGGAAGCATTTATCTTTTTTCCAGTTGTATCAGTTGGTTTAATAAGAGATATTACCTCACACTGCAAATCTTCACTTGCTGGCACATGAATAGACAGGGTGTAAAACTTCTCAGGCTATATCATGTTTCTTCCAAATGCCATTAATCATAAAACACCTTCTATATGATCTATGGCTAAATATTATCAAATGCCAGAGGCTCTCAGAATGAATTCTGACACAGCTGAGATGGCAGGGGGAGGGGTCTGAACAGACACTGATAGGGTCAGGTGTGAAGAACCATTTATGCTACAGTCACGTTGAATAGAACCAGAAAATCTAGTCTACTTAGGGGGAGAAAGGGAAATAATTAATCCAAAACTCAAGGGAGAGTCTGCAGCTGGAGCAAATGCTTTGAACAAGGTCACAGAACCCCGTTCTGGCATGTCTGCAAGACTGTGGTAATGTTAAATATGGGATAGAATAACATTTCAGGGCATGGTTGTCATTCTTTTGTATTGTGATGGAAAATCTTTAACCTGGGCCCAGATAAGCAGATGTTTTAATTGTTTATTAAATAATAAGTACACTTTTATTACTAGTATGGTCGGTGTTAGGGTGAAAACAATGGAATTTGAATGTGTCTCCCCACCCACGAAGGCAGCCGAGAGAAAGAAAACCAGCCAGGCTCAGGCAGGGACTCCCCTGCCTTGTGCCAGGCCCTTCTCCATGCGCAGGGAGGGCACACGGACCATCCTCAGAGGCCTGTCTCAGCAGTCCCCACCCAGTCATCTGCTTTTGTTTGCCAGATTCCCACCAGCACTGCCTGTCTTGGGACACATCTCTTCAACCATGGCTCCTCCACCTCCAGTGCCACAGTTCCTCTTCGCCTATTACAGCCATGGACTTGTTCTTTCCTGACATCCTTCATCCCTAAGGATGTCACCCTCTACTGAGTACTCTTTTTCCATCATCAGTAAATTAACTAGATGACAATGGCTGTCTGTAGCATGGGGAGCTTCAGTTTCTTGACTGCACAGCACACCAGGAATCCTGCAGAAGAGTGGATTGCTTCACAGAAGAGGCTTCAGTGAGCATCCAGAACATGTCTGGAGAGAGCACCCTTCCCAGGAAGGCAAAGGGAGGTGCCAGTGCAAAAGCTGAAAGAAGACAATGGCAGTATCAGCGCTGGTAGCTAAAATCCTCTGAGAGCAAGAATATAAGGTATGCCCTAGAGGGTTACAGTAAAGGTCTCACCACTGTTGAGGTTGAGGGGAAGGTGTGCCTTTACTTTTTCCAAGGAAGGCAGAACTCTACAGGGCAATTAGAAGGCTAACATCCTCTGCCAAGTTTTTCTTAAGTTGCCAAGAGGCAGATCCCAAGCACTGGAATATAACAGGAAAGCTGTGAATATGAGGCAGCAGCTTGTGGAAGAGGTCAGCCTATGTTAGACCCACATGATGTTAAAGCAGTAAACACAGGTTCAATAACACTGGCTTCATATGTCATTTCCCAGCCAGATACAAGTGAAAGTGGTGACGTTGTATAGGCGTGAGCTGCCAAATCTACCTGAACGCATCTGCCAAAGCCTGATACCTCTGCCCTGATCCATCCCCATAAGGTGAATAAGGTGAAGTTAAAATCTCTATGCAGAACTAGGTGTCCATGAGGATGTGTAATACCAATGAAGTAAGATGCTTCCTGCTGCAACCACGCAGACCATGAGGTTAACAGTAATCCCACCATAGGGGTCTGATAGTGCAGTAGGTGAGCTGCCACCATTTCTGTGACCTCCTACCCCTCAGAAGAGAAGGCCGCTCAGCCACTGAAGATGTCAGAGGTGTCTGGGTAGACTCAGATCCACCACTCAGCAGCAGGGCTAGTGGACTCATATTTTTAAGTAGTGGCATTTCTTTCCAGAGTTTTTTTCATGACTGCTGCTGGGTCTACCTGTTGGACCCTGTCAAGAAGCAGTTACGGGTCCAGCAGCACATGTGGAAGAAACCTCTCATCCCAGAGTAGGAGGGAGATGCTTAGTTTTAAGTTTGCACCTTAGCCAAGTACCCAGTACAGATATCTGTGCAGGTGTTCAGCAGAGAGGTTTCAGGGTGACTGCACACAGAGAAAGGCAGGAAAGCTGGTCTGAGAGGGACAGAATATCCCCCTATATGGCTGTCCCTTTCCTTTACTCCTTGCAGTCTCCTGTAGTCCACCCTCCAAGGACCTCATCCTGTTGCCTTCATCAGGTTTGCTACCAAGCCCCATGCAGTGGGGTTAAGCCCCACCTCATGTGGTTTAATTAGATGGTGACATGAAGGATGGATGCTGTTGATAGCCTCCTCCTTCCAGCCATTGGCAAGGAGATGGAAGTTCAGCAGCAAGGCATATCCTCTGGTGTCCCACAGGGCTGCACCCAGAGAGAAAAGAGAAATCAGAGCAGCCTGCTGTTCCCACTGGTCATCCGATGCAGCCCAGAAGAGCTGTTCGTATGATCCCTATATCAAAAAGGGCAGGGAGCTCTAATAGATGCAGAACAGCATATAAACCATGCTCAGGGAGCATGTTTCCAGCTGAGCCTGCAAGCTTTCTACAATATTCAGTTTAGCAAATTCTTTTTGAGCAATATGTGGTATTTTTATGCTTAAATCTCTAGGCGTATTTTTCTTCTATGGTTTTGCCTTTTAAACCCACTCATCTTCAAAAAGTCTTCCTGTCAGAATTTGAAAATATACACAAAGGTCAACATTTCCAGTTGCACAGACATAATGAGATTCTCTTATTCATGCAAGAGTTTATTTAAAATCTAATGAGGTCTGATTTTCACCTTCATATTTATTTTTAAAGTTTTTGTCTAATTAAACATCATTCTTACTGACTTTTGTGTGTGTGTGCAAGGAAACGCTGTGTTCCAGACTCTCGTGATGAAACTCTATATGACAAAGTAGGTCAATATACCAGTTCTGCCACAATTGTTCATGATCCCTAGGTCTTAGTCTAACAGGTCCAAATATCAGGATACATTTACACGGCATACACTGAAAGATTACAGAAATCCTTTGAGTTACATGTCAACAAAGATTCACAGATGTGCCTATTAGCCTCACAAGCCAGCAAAACAACAGTATTTATTCAGAATTTAAAAATCAGTTGCAAAGGTAGGCATCACCATACTATGGACCCTAACAAAAAGCTTCATCTTACAAAGCAGAAGAAGAAAATATTAGAAATTTAAGATGTGGAATGGGTCAAAGAATTTTAAGTTGCAGAATAGATTAGACAATCCCAAACCAGTTTTTAGAACCACTGAGATACAGTTGATGGGCTTCTTATAATAAGCACAAAATAAGGAATAGCAATAATGACCTTGGGCTAAAATTACATTTCAGTTTTACTTAACAAAATGTTACACTCTCAGCAAATTAATATATCTATGTGCAGCACATCTGCTCCACATAAGTATAGCCTGACAATGTGGAGTGGCATCTCACCCCAAATTAAGGATTATTTCAAGCCAGTGTGATGGGTTCATAAACAGACTATAACCAGGTTATGAATATTCAACCCACTGCATTTTATGACAAACCATTTGTTAAGGTCCCCAAAGGTGAGAACAGATTTAGAGTTCTCAGTATTTCTGAAAATGTACTCAGATTTTTTTTATTTTTTTTTTTTTTTTGAGAAGAGGCTACTGGGAATGATAGCGATGTCACAGAAATCAAAAACCAATGAGATGATGATGGCTGTTTAATAGTATTTTATCCTGTGAATAAAGTCAAGCTCTGCCTCAAGAACTGAAAGTTCTGGACTACGTAAGTGAACGTGCTGTAAAGGGGACAGTATTGTCCATCTTACCAGTAACACTCGTGTCCCCATGAAAAGAGTGGATGGGTGGAATGGGAATCCTCAGGTAGGATCAAACGAATGAAATTAATAATTTTCTTCTGTACCTACCACACTCATATGATCATAGTGACACATGAAGGGTTTGTATATAATGGTGAAGAGAACATGGTACCATGATTGGAACTGAGCTGTAGTAACCGTACTCTGTTCCCCTGCAAGCTCAGCAAAAAAGTCACAAGCTGAAAGATCTCAGGCAGCTCTTTTATGACTCTTGGTTGAAAATTAGAAATTCTAGCTTGCTCAGCTACAAAAGAAAATAAGTGAATCCTAGCAAAGCTGGTGTAGTCCATATGGCCCCTGACATTATACAGTTGGCAGCCCTGCTATAACATGTCATCTGTTTGCAGAAAAGGCAGCCTGACATACCAGGAACGGTATCCAGAGAGACTGTGAACTATTGCTAACTTCGGTATACAGCTAACCATCCCAAAGGATCTCTGCGGCTTTCTTTCAAAGAAAATGAGAAAAAGACAATGCATTAAACAAACACCTACCGGAGCAGTCCAATTTGAAGAATGTTTCTTACAACACCCCCTGATTTCACAAGGGTAAATTATGGTGGTGCTAAACCCACCTTATAACAAGATCACTCATGTTTTCCAGCACCTGTGCCAGCTTCTGTTTCCATTTCCATGTCTTTATGCAACATCCTTGGGCTTGTACTGACTCAGTAATTTATTCAATTGAAAGAGAAGCTTTTCCTAAGACATTCAGACATGCCAAGGCAAAAGATATTTCTTGGACACAAGTAACCTCTAACATAGACAAAGCACTTTGAGGCCACATGCCCACCACATACCTTTGCTTCTGAGTCTTCTTCACTGACTTGTTTGAGCTAACAAGAGTCATGTCCTGGTTCAAGCTGGTTTTAGTAAGAGCTACCTTTGTTAGCAAATTGCAGGAAATGAGCAAGAAAAAACAATGTGCTGTAATGCCTTGGGATAGCTTGTCTCACAGAAACTTTTCCTAGATACAAAATTCTGTTCAGCTGGTGAACCATGGTGTTATACCAATAGACCTGGAAACCTAGCCTGAAGGAAAAGAGCTTCTCACAATTAATGTCACCTTCCACTGTAATTCACTTAAGAATGTTAGTTGCATTCAAGATTCAATTTAATTTCGTATTTCATAAACTGAATTTCTATTAGGCAGAACCTGAGAAATGGGGATACCTTCTGTCTCTTTGAGACAAGCAGATATTTTGTTACTGATGTTTTTACACATCAAATCTTCCACTCTGTTTTTCTTTGTAATCCTGGAGAATTTATTGTTATGTTTTGTTCTGGCTTCTTTCCTAATTGAAGCTAAACCACGATCTAGACTGAACAATCTGAAAATATACCATTGCAGTGGCTACAGCTTACATGGTTTGTATCTATGCTGGTTAAGTTCATAAGAGCTTTCTGAGCCTACTCTCCTCCTAGTCCTGTGTGGAGATAAGACCCAGAGAGTACACCATCATTCCTTATGCCTTGGTTTCTTCAAGGAGGAAACAAATACCTGAAGCGGGAAGGCACCAGGATCCTGATCTGGACAAGCAGGATCCAATGCAAGCCATGCTACCAAGCACATCCACTCCTTGTATGATGGTGATCTTTTGGTGTGTTCCCATATCTGAAACCACACATTCTGGATCAGATTCTTTATCATATGCTACATTTCTTTTCTTGCACAGTTCATACAATTGTTTTTAAGTTTACTCTCCCAGATGGATATTCTGAATGGCTTTGGCTGTGTTCAAGCTATTTAGAGAGTGATTTTTGCCTTCTCCTTACCTTGTGCCAATTATTTTGAAGGAATGTCTCCTAGACCAGATCTATGTTCATGTCAGGTCAGTCTTTCTGTGGATTATGATTTCCATGCTCAAAGGTGATTTTCAGCCGTGCGCCTAGACAGTTGCATGTGCTTTTACTATGAGATCAGCCATAAGCACAATTGCAACCAAATGAGTTTCTCAGCTGCCAGTAAGTTGGAAAAATATTTAATTTCACTTTGAGGAAGGATGGTCTATTACTGTTTACTCCCAGCCACTTTCATTAGCATGGTTGCAACAGCAGATTGGAAAGAGTAGCTTTCCTTGAGCAGTTGATCAGAGACAGGTAATTTTATCAGTTGAACACACACAGGTGTCACGTGATGGAACAAGAGATCTTCTGAGGTGCTACTACTGTGACATTCATTGCACTGAGGTAATCCTCTTGCCATCTGATGCCAGATGTTATCAAATATGTGTACAGCATGACTAAATAAAATAATGTACATATTTATCTCCATAACAGTTCTCAACATCACAAGCACAAGTATAATAATCTGCACTAATCAATCTTTGTTTATTGTTCTCAGAGACCAAGTATAATGAAATGTACTCATCTCTGGAGTCTTTTGGGTTTTTTCCTTTACTGAATTTCAGTTTTTCACGGTGTAAAAAGCAACTGCTGACTTCAGGCCTTCATCTTCCAGAAAACTGGAGAGCTTGAATTCAGGACTGATGGATAGAAGCATGGATACAACTTTAACAGTCAGTGGGGTCGATTCTATTTTATTAATTGAATTAAGCGTCTGTTTCCTTCCTCTTCAGTGCCCACTGAAATGCCACAGAATTAAGCAGGAATTAAGGTGCAAGTATATTATGGGAGCTGGATATGGGATCATGTGACCAGGAGAAAAATACATCTCCAGCCTGCCAGACTGATACAGAAATAAAATTTTAATTTAATTGTGTGTCCTGAAGAAATCAGACTCCTCAGTTGCTTAAGGAAAGCTATAAGATATTTACAGGTGGGTGTTTTACTCTAGCCTTTCTTTTCCAATTGAGGAAAAATATTTTCAGAATAGGTTTTAAAAGATCTGTTTCTTAGAAGAGCCTTCCTTGACTCTCACAGTTTTGGTTTATTCTCTGCAAAACTTAATTTGAGGGAAATTCTCATGTCACCAGATGGTGACTCTTAGTCCCTGGGTGCTTTGTTTTTGTGCCTGTACCACTCATGGATCTAAAGCTTTTGTTTTGCTTTCAGTGTAATCATACCAATGCATCTCTCAAAGTATGTTCTTGTAACATCGTCTGAACAAGAACTGCACTCATGGCCAGAAATGCTTGTCCTTGGACCATGGACTTTGGAGGGTGAACTTGTTTTATGATCTGCTTTGTTATTCCCCCAGCTTTCTTTCTATGTTATCAGTCCCCATGCAATAAGGAGATAATGATAGCAGCAGATGTCTCAAACGATAGAAATATGGTTTTGTGAATGTCATGGGAACAGGTCTGCACTTCATTCACTGGCAGCCTCTTCACTGGTGGTGACTCTGCACTCTCTCTCAGAAACACAGAACAACTCTTCCACACTGGAGGTGGGTGATCAAGAATCGATACATTAAAATAACATCTTCAGCTTCAAAACCACAATCTTTCCTATGGGATTCTTCCAAATAGTGGCATCAAAATGTAACCCATCTGGAGAAAGAAGGTAGTAACCAGGATGTTGAAAAACATTGTGGAAGTGGGGATGGTTTTGGTCAAGACATTTGGAAAGCCATCTGATGCATAAAGAAAAGTGAAAGAACAGGGTAAATTTACAGTGTTGTTCCTGTGATAATTCTGACAATAGAGTGTGCATTTTGCTCAGTAGCCCTCCACAGACTGATCTTCCATGAGCTTTCTCATTCCTTTTTTAACCTCATGTAAGTGTTTACCATCTGTTACTGCATGTGTCAAGGAGGTCCACAGCTTAATTATCCCTTGCAGGAAGAGACAAATCCTTTTGCTTGTGTTCTGACCATGCAACCCTGTAGTTTATGTGGTGCTCCCTAGTTCCTGTATTAGAAATGACAGTGAGGCATTAAATCTTATCAACTGTCTCCATACTGCTCATTACTTTTCCTCCCTCTTTGCTATACCCCTTGGTCTTCTCTGTTCCAGGATGATGAGTAATTTCATTAATATTATAATTTTGCAGAATTCCAGTCCTGCTAGTAGGAAGGGACCTCTTGAGTCTCTGGCCCAGCCTGATGCTTGGAGCAGGACAATCACCAGCATTAGATAAGGGAAGTCATGGCTTTGCCTAGGCCCATCTTGGAAAAATTCAAAGTCCACCAATTCACCACCACTGTGTTAATATGTCCCAGGAATGCACCACCTTGCTTTCATAATTTCATTATTTTTCATTTAGAAGTCAGCAAGCTTGCTCTGAAGCTTATCTTCTAGCTAGAGCACCATCTCATGTGTTGCAACAGATTAATTCTGAAGCCAAAGGTGGAAATATCTTCTTTCCTCATCAGTTTCTCCATCAGTCATCCCTGTATCAGCTGACATGTATCTCCAGAGCATACAAGGTTCCTCTCCCTATAGTTCTCTGGTTCTGTTTTATCCCATTTATTAGGTTATTGACGGTGTTCATCTATCAAAACAAAAAGAAAGGTGGGTTGTGGAGAAAGAGTTCCAAGAATTAGTTGATCACCTTACCTTAAGAATTTGTCATTTATGCATGAGAATATTACGATGTCAATAGTCTTCATTAGGAGGTGTTTCTAATAGGTGAAATATCTTCAGAGCAGCAGGAAAAAAGGGTATATGTTTGGTGAATGGCCAAAAATTAATTTAAACAAATTTATTCTATAAGGAATGTGAACAAAGGAAGGCAACTCACTGTATTTAGGACACTGAGAGATATTTTTGTATTCTTACAATATTTCACATTGGAACAACCGATCATGGATCAAGGAATGCTGCTAGTTTAAATTAAGCATGTCTTTTGCAGCACCTCAATTCAGGCATAAGTTTTTACTGGAGAGGGGAGTGACTGGGAAATGCTACCTCTTCATCTTTGTGTTATGTGGCAGGCCAGGTGGAAGGCCAGACCAATAGAAGCAATCTCTTCATCTGCCTTTCTCCCACTAACATTTTGACTATTCTGGTTCATTTCATCAGGAAAATGTCTCACTAATGAACTCCTATAAATTATCTCAAAATCAAAGGGAAGCAGAAGAGATAGAATTTATATGTGAACCAAGTCTGTGGGGAAGTTTCAGAGTAAATTCACCCTTTCAGACAACAGAAATGTATGTGCAAAGGAGACATTGAAAATTTCCTTGTCTGCATAAGACGAGTCTTATGAAGAGCCCATGCCCTCCTAAACACTGGATAGACTGTGCATGGGAAAGCCCTACATGAGAAACACCAGAGGAAGCATTAACCAAAGCTCTACTTTCATGATGTATCACACCTCATATTCTGGCTTTAGATCAGAGACTGTGTTTTCTGTTTGTGTTTGGAGATGTGTATCTGTACACAACATTTCCTGTTACTACTTTTATTTCTATGCAGCCTTAAAGAAAAAAGAAAAACACAGGAGCCCAGCAGGTTCCAAATAACTGTATGCAAAAACTTCATATATATCTACTTGAACTTTGCAGCTTTTAGTGGGCAATCTCCTTCCCCAGGGAGAAGACCCTAGCTTATTTACTTTAATTCCCAGTCCATTTTCTGCATTGCGTTACTGCACACTACAAGCGTCTAGTGGAATGGATATTTGGTGAATCAACAGGCGATGGGTTGTTTAATTTCTTTCTTCTCAGTCTGTCGTATGTTACAAGATGTGCCAGAGAATTCCAGGTCACCATCCTTCCAGTACCTGCCCAAGCAGTTACCACCTTTGCTTTTTTGAAGCACTGAGGAGCTTGCAGGTGGTTCTGAATTTTATATCAGCAGAGGTACATGTTCCGGCCCTGTGTGGCTGCAAGTTTGTTACTCTCAGAGAAGATGATACTGTAAAACTGACCTTTCCCAAAGGATTTTTGATATTTTTTTTTAATTCATATTGAAGGAAATGTAAAAAACAAACAAACAAACAAACAAAAAGTAAAACCCGAAAAACTACAGTGAGAGCACAAAGTCTTCCTCCTCCAGACATCCCTGTGGTACACAAGATGGCAGGTGCTTCTTCCTCCCCGTGTCTCTACATGTCAGTTTGCCCTCAGATGCCCACTTGCTGTGCCTGCCTCTACAACAGATGGGAGCAAACTGTGCCCATGCATAAAGCAGATTAAAAATCTCATGAACATGCTGAGCAAGACACAGAGTCTGAGCTAATTCACTTTTCTGGGAGGCAGAATAGATTAGTTTGATCTCTATTCACGGTTTCCAGCTGGTCTAGGTTGTGGCAAAGTGAGTTTGTGCCTGCCCAAAGTACACTCAAAAATGTGATCTCAGCACTGGGGACTTAACTGGTATCAATGCTTTCATCTCCTGCTTCTTTCGAGGTCACTTCTTCCTCTGCTTTCTCCTCCTGAGACATTTAAAATGTATTACTAGCCACATAGTTCAAGATTCAGTCTCCAAATGCAGAGTTATTTTCATGTCTACCACTTCTGAAGACATAAAGAATACTTGGGAAGCAGTCCCCTGTACTATCTGGTGAAATTCAGAGCAGCATTGCGATGCATAAGAGCCCAGATAAGAGAAAGATAAAGAAAATTAAGCCTAGTAGTAGGCCCAGTTACCTTGTACTCAGGAGACTAAGGAGTACAGGTGAAATCCTTTTAAACTCTAACCACTACCCAGTTGAAGATTTCTTCCCCCTCTAGTGGTGTTTCTGTTCCTTATCCTATCAGAATTAGGCTTCAATGTGCTTTTCACCATTTTGAAGGGACTCCAGATCAGAGGTGGGGTGGGTCGTTCCTCACTGAGCTGATTTTCTCTCTGGGACCAGGGACCTGGCAGAATATTTCTTTAATAGCCTTGAGACTACATTCTCTGACAATCCAGATCCTTCTTTCTCTGTGGGCTCTCTCATACAAGTTGTGTCCTACAGAAAGAATATCCTGAGCCTACCTCCTCTTCACATATGAGCAGAGCCTTTCTGCTGCTCTAGCAATGGAGTTGGGTGACAATATTTTTGTAGTAATATTAGTTAGAGCCTCTGAATTTATATCATTGCACAGAGATCACTTAACAACAGTTAAAGATATGAATGTATTGAACCAGATGCTCAAGGGCTGCTGACAGTTGTTGTAACTGCAACAGAAGCTTCTGAGCTGAGGGTTTCCCTTGCACTTTTGATGGCCCCAGGAGCCTGTGCTGAGCTTCTGCTTTAGATCCACTGCTAACAGTATCCAGGCTACCTACTTTAAAATCTGCCTCTCTCAGATTCTTTCTCAGCAGTAGCTGGGACTGAGTCCTGACTGTCAATCCCCAGTGCCACCAACCTTATTTTAGTCACACAGGTAGCATTTACTTTTGACTGAAACATGCTAAATAAATCCTTTTCCAGAAGGTAAGTTCTGCTGCTTCTCTGTATTCAGCATTCATGGTGAGAAGCATATATTGCTCACCTCAGTGCTTACACCTGAAAAGATTTGTTCAGTTGGACCTTGGTGAGGCTTATAGGATGAAAGAAGCCACCAACTACATTTGCTTGCTGGCAATGGGCTATTACAGGCTGCATTTACTGGAAGTTTTCACTTGTTAAATCTCTGTGGCACAATAGGATTGTTTACCCCTTTTATTCTACCTTCTTTTGTAAAGAGGTCTGCCTCCCATGAAGGACTTGCTGAAGAATGAAATGAGTACAACAGCTGAACTGTATGGTTTCTTGGTACATAGCAGATCTGAACTTGGACTCCTTTGTAGTCAGGTCTCAGCAGATTTAGGCTCCATTTATATCTTTTTCTGGGTAAGAAATCATTGTGCTTCATCATTCATTAGCTTCTGTACAGAAGTGTCAAAGACATAGAAAATACTGAGATACTCAATGTTTTCATGCCTCCCTCAATTTTCCCTGTGAAAGTCTGCCCTGAAATACTGCTGGCAGAATCCATGGGGGTACAGCATTTCCTACAGCAGAGGAAGATACAGTTAGGGACCTCTTCTGCCTGTTGGGCACACACTGGTCGATGGGGTGGGAAGGGATGCACCCAGAGACGCAGAGAGAACTGGATAAAATTACTGCAAGATTGTTTTCTATCATTCCTGAGGAATCCTGGTGAAGAAGGAGATTCCTGATGTCTGGGAAAAAGTCCCCCATCTCATCTTCCAGAGGAAAAGAAAAGGGAAGTTTGGGGAACTACAAGACAGTCAGCTTCACCTCTGTCCCTGGGAAAGTCATGGAACAAATCCCCACAGAAGCTATTTCTAGCCATATGAAGGAAAAGAAGGTGACTAGGAACAGCCAGCAGGGATTTATTAAGGGCAGATCATGCCTGAATGACAGAGTTGCCTTCTATGGTGAGACAACTGGTTCTATGGACAAGGGGAGAGCAGTGAACACTGCATACCTTAAGTTTAGCAAGGCCTTTGACATGGTCTCCCATAATACCCTTAGAGCTAAATTAATGATATATGAACTTCATGGAAGGACTATAAGGTAGGTTGGAAATTCACTGGCCTGTTAAACTTAAAAGATGTTGATGAGTGATATAAAATCCAATTGACAGCCAGTCAGCAGTGGTGTCCCTCAGGGGCCAATATTGAGGCCAATACCATTCAATGCCTCATAATATTCTGGATGATGGGACAGAGTGCACCCACAGTAAATTTGTAGGCTATAGCAAAGTGGGCAGGGGAAGCCATCAATACACTGGAGTTAAGAGCCACTATTTGGTGGGACTGAAACAGACTGGAAAAATGAGTTGACAGGAACCTCGTGAAAGTTCAATAAAGACAAATGCAAAGCACTGCATCTGACACAGAATAATGCTAAATGGCAAGTCAAGCAGGCAGCTGACTAGCTAGGAATCAGCTTTTCAGAAAGGAGCTTGGGGTCCTGGGTGATAGCAAGCTGAAGTAAAGCCAACAGTGTGCCCTTAGAGCAAAGCAAGTGAGCTGTATTGGCAGCAGCACTGCTGGCAGGGTAAGGAAAACGATCCTATTCCTCTGTTTGGCCCTTGTGAGATGATACCTGAACACCAAGTCCAGTTGGTGTCTTCTCAATATAAGAAGATATTAACCAACTAGAGCAAGCCCAGCTGAGGACCACCAAGGTGACTGGGAGTTAGAGCACATGATGGGGAGAGGCTGAGGGAACTGGGTTTGTTCAGCCTGGAGAAGCAGCTCCACCCTCTGGAACATTGTGGAGAACACAGAAACAAACTCAGGGTGCACAGCACCCAAGGCTGGGATAATAAGAACAATCTGGAAGATGGAAATTTCAACTCGATTTAAGGAAAATATTTTATGGTGTGAGCATGGTCAAATACTGGAACAGGGACATGGAGAGGTGGCAGGATCTCCACCCTTGGAGATAATCAGTACTCAGCTGGACAACCTGCTCTAACTGGGCCTGCTTTGATCAGGGGACTGGAGTACACAGGGACCTTCTGTGGTCTTCTCTACATCATTTTGTGGTTCTGTGAGTTCCAGTATCTGGGGAACTACAGCACTGGTGAAGCACTGACAAATGCTAATACATGATGAGAGAAGGAATGGAGAAATAAATTAAAAAAGAAACTCCTTCACAGATGCTTATGGGAATTGGTCATCACGATAACACTAACAGAAATAGGTATACTCTTTCTGAACTTCAGATTTAGGATTGAAATGCATGTGAGAGAGGACAGTCAAATAAAAAAGGTAAAAATGGAAGCCTGTGATACATTATTATTACATTACATATGATACATTAAGTAAAATCTCCTGGAAGCATCTGTTACACTCAAAGGTATTTGGTCTCAAGGTTTCTTTCTAAACTATCAACATCTGAGGTACAGAAGTAGAAAAGCTAAACCAACTTTCAGGCCTGTGATTTCAGCCTTCCCACTCTCATCAGCCATCTTATTTTTTTTCCTGTCATGTTTATTACATCACCCTAACTTTCCTTAGTTATGAGACCTGACATGGGCTTCTCATTGCTCATTGCTAAAGACAGGGCAAGCCATTGTCCTACCAATAAATTTTTAATGCAAGAAAAAGTAACAAACAGTCTTTGTTAGTATTTTCTTTCCAACTTCTGTCCTTTAATACATTTCCAGTCGAAGAAGAATGTTTTCCTTTGTTGTGTCTGCTAGGAAATAGCTGTTCAGAGTCTCTTTAAACTTTGACAGAGAATTTGAGAGCCCATTTCCTACAAATAGCAGGATAAGGTTGCCCTCGTGTGGTTAATGAGAGAAATAAAGACAGGGTGGGAAGCAAACTGGCAAAACGAGATTACTATTGTTCTCATAGCGATTGGTCATCTTTCCAGCTCTTTTCAAAACATGCCAAAATAGCAGCTCCTCCTAAGGGATACATGCACTCTTCAACCCTGCACACACACCTGCCTATTGCTCCCTTAACTTACAGCATGCTTTATCTTCATTGAAATATGTGGGCTGTTGTTTTGCATCTCCAGATTTTCTCTGATTGCTCACGTTCGCAGCGTAGACAACTAAGACTGATGTGCTCATAGTGGGACACCAGCTGACATGAGCCAGCCGGGTCACTGCGTAGTGAAAACAGCAAGCACAGCCTGGGATGTGAAGAACCACGACCTGCAGAGTGTGTGGATTAACTCCTTTAGAGAACTGCCCTTCCCAGAAAATGTGGGACAACTAGTATGACTCTAGAAAGGATCACAAGCATCCTTGGAGGGACAGACCAGTAAGCAGGAATAGAAAAAACTAAGCAGAAAACAGTTAAGATGGGATAAGGATTAAAATAGCCCTTGCGTTTGTAAGCAGTTGACAAAAGAGAACAAGGTTGGTCTGTTCCCCCTTTCCATGAACAGAACTGGGAATAGTGGGTTTAAACTGCAGCAAAGGGTTGATTCAAAGAGAAAAGATTTGAATGACAGGTATACTGAGGCTTTGGACTTTTCTGAGGAAGGCCCTTAAGAGTTAGTTAGACGTGCGTCGACCAGGAATAACTCAGGATCACTTCTGCTTTGGAAGGAAAATGTAAATCTGTAACTGTGCAGATCAGTAGATCACTATAAATCTGTGTGGATCAACAGTCATGTGAACTATTCTGCTTTCACATGGGGATACCTTCTTTAGCTCCAGGGAGGCAGCTTGAATCCTGCTGGTAATTTAATTTCTCTATTTGTCCGCTTTAAATCTTAATGCACTCGACCAGCTAATGAAGGGACAGCAGTACAGCTGCACACTGCTAAAGGTGATCTCCAGAGTCAGACTGGTGAGCTATGTGTCTGGTTATCTGGTTCTGCATGCTGAGCTTTAACCTCACTTAGACCTTATGCTTTCCTTCGCCTCAGACAAATCTGTCATGCAGCCCATGGACTTGCTTATCTCAAGGCTCGTGTCCGGTACCTTGCTAGTCGGAGGGTTTCTGTGCTCTTCTGATCAGCCTCTGCCTTGTGTCCTGCAGCGACACTGAAATGGTGTGATCCAGGTGGAGGAATATCCCCTTCAGAAGTGTAAACACGGAGGAGCCCCGTGAGGAGGGATGGATTGCTGACTGCTGTGGCCTAGCACACGGCAGCAGAGCTTTCTGGAGGCATCTTCTGGTGCACCCAGGCCACAGGGCTGGTGCATGTTTCAAAGATGATGTCAGAGTTATGTGCAGAGCTTTATCAGGCAATAACTGTTAATATTCCTCAGCCCTGATTGCCAGAGTGTTACCAGAATGGATTTGTTATTTTTATGGAGGAGAATTTGAAAGACTGAGAAAGCAAATGGCTTTAGAAAGGCCCCAATAACTTGAACACCACCTGACTGGATGTAGCAGGCTTTGCCCACATCCTTCCATAAAGCTTCGCCACAAAAGAGTGTTTTATTGTACCTGGTCGTTTGCCAGTTTTGACCTTAGAGTGATCAGCCAGCCTTAGAAAACAGGATCTGCAATTGCCCCTATTTTACACTGAACAAACATTATTCCTGCCATAAATTCTTTGAGATGGAGCACATGTGTTCTGGATTTTATTTAAACCTAAGCATGTTGGTGCTTAATAAACAAACACTGTCATGACTATTTTTAAGTATTAATTTGTCCAGTCTCTTTTCAAACCCAGCTATCTCCTGTACTCCCAAAAAACACATGCTGGGTGCCTCCTTGGAGATATTCCAGTCCCTGGCTAATTTAACTGCTATGACTCTTTTCTGACATTGTCTCTCTGATGTTGCCAGTAGCAAGACTGAGCATGTATTCACGGTAGCTGCACATCAATTCAGTAGCTACTCCTGGATCCTTGCTCTCCCTCGTTGTCTCCTGTGCATGGGCACATGTGCACATGTAGACAGATCTCTTCACTGACTCCCCCACACCTCATGATCACTCCAGCAGTTGGCCTGAACACCCCTGGTGTCTCTGGTAGCCAGTCTTCCAGGTGTCTCACCCAGAGATACAGACAGACTTCTGGCTCCTGAGCCTTTTAACTGCCTTGTCAGCTGGTCTGGCTGGATACTCGCTGACAATCACACACTAGCATACTGCACAGCTCCAGTTGCTGGCGCATGAGCCCTCCGAACCACGGTCCCACTCTGGCTGCTTGCACTCAGACCTCCTGACCTAGAAAAGGAGTTAGAAATGGAGTTTAATGAGAAGGCAGGACAGAGTGTACTGAACATGGCAGATAAGCCTACTAACCAGTAAGCTGGTTAGAGAAGCCATGTGACTGGCCTCTCTTACCTCTTATCCTTCTTTTTTCCTATGTTTATTCCTCTCCAAATTCCATTCATCCCTCCCTTTCCCCACCTGTGGTTCCTCCCCTAAACATCCTATTGTAAATTTAATAGGATCCTGAAATTGTCTTCCCCTGTATCCCGTAACGTGTCCTATATGCCTAGGGAGAGATAGAGAAAAGAGGGAAAAACCTCTCACTGGCTCATGATGATGAGTTTCACAACTGAAACATGGGGCTGAGGCTTTCCTGGGACAGCCCTGAGAGGAGCAAGGGCACATTCTCCTTTCTCCGACAGGGTGACGAGGGTTTCCCCACCTGCCGTTGTGTATCTGTGCCCATGTTGTTGTGCGTGTGGATGAGCCTTTTATGTGTTGCTTGCCCTCCTGTGATGAGCCTGGGGTAGCTGAAGCTGGGCTCCCCCACCGGCCAGTGTTCCTTTACCCTATGTTGTGTGCATGGAGACACTTTTTATGCTATAAAATAACAATGTCTCAGGTGTCACATACCTGGGTAAACAAACAAGGAACAAAAATGCACAATATAGCATTT
Organism: Athene cunicularia; assembly: GCF_003259725.1. Classification (NCBI taxonomy): domain Eukaryota; kingdom Metazoa; phylum Chordata; class Aves; order Strigiformes; family Strigidae; genus Athene; species Athene cunicularia. Next base: position 43,765 of record NW_020799127.1, on the reverse strand, counting down.
GCATTTCATTTCTTTCTGAATAAAAGTTTTGTTCCTGATATATATTAATAAAATTTTTGCTGTTGTTGCAATTTTACAATTTCAAAACAAAATCTGCCTGTGGAGTTAGCTGTGTGCCTATATTATCAATCTCACATTAGTAAGTGCTTTTGATATTGTATGCATAATTTATGTGGTGTTACAGAAAAGCGTTAAAAGAAATTTGCATCCAGTAGTTACTCTCTCCCTTGAGGCAATCATTAGCTCATTCTCTTTACCAAGGTCATAGAGGGGTCTCATACAATGAAGCATTGTCTGCTAGAGTCACATCCTATATTGTTATAAAATGGATAAAATTCGGAGCTGAATCTCTGACAAGGCAAGGCAACAGATAAAATGTTTCTTGAGCAAAAGCAGCTCTATTGTGACTAAATTAAAGAAAAAAAAAAAAAAACACAAAAAAACCCAACATGGGCTGAGGATTTCAGGCCCTTCTTAGTGCTGGAAGGCTAAATTAAGGGAAACTGTATGCAGCTACCTCAGGAAACAGGAAAATATCAACCATGTTATTCTGTTGGAGGTAATAATTTATGGGGCACATTCAGATTTGCACATTCAGGGGCAAAATCTAGAGACTGCAGTGGTGAAAACCATTAACTGAGGATGGCAGCTGGGATGTGAGGTGTCAGAATGGGACACACAGAGAAAAGCAGCACTTGTTGCATCCATTTTACTTTTTACAATGGACATGTGTCTTTGTGGCTTCTGTTTGAGTCTCTACTCTATCTCCTTCCTCCATCTCTTATCCTTAATCTTCCTTTCCTAGAGATAGTTACCTCCAGCTCTATTTGGTGGACCATGGAACTCAAAGAGCTCCCTCTCTTCACTGTGTAGGACATTGTGACCTCTAAGCAGTTTCTCGTCTACACAAATGTGCACAAATTTGATCCCTTGAGATCTCTGACTGGTTCATTTTTTTTCAGTGAGGGATCTCAAGCTAAAATAGTACCTGACATGGACAAATGGTCAAAGAGAGATAGTATGAATGGACTTGAAACAACGACAAAAATACAATGTTGGATTAAAACTACAACGCTCCATTAGGACTCCTTCCTTTGATATTCAATCCCATTTTTATTTGGTGTGGAATATTTTACCTTCCCAGCAGATATTTGCCTGTTTGCTAGAATGGGCAATCTTTCAGTTAAGGCTGTGGATTATTATCTGGAGATCTATGAACAGATCTTGGCTCTCAGTGTTAAAGCACTGGTGTCTATACAGAAATTACACTCTTCAAGCTCCTGAAAGAAAGCTGTGCTGTCAAGTTAAAGAGTTGTGGGAGGAGGTGGGCAGCCTGCTCAGTATCAAGAAAGATGCAAAAGAGATTGACCAGATCTTCACTGGTAACCTGAGAAGACAGGACCCTGAACCCCCAACTGGGGTGAAGAAAGAGCAGCCAGAAACTATGATCAGTTATGGGAGAAGGAGACTCCCAAGACAGGAAAGTCTGGAAATCTGTTATTTCTGGCAATGGGAGGAAAGCTCCTTCTCCCTCTGCAGATCTGCAATGACAGAATAGGTTCAGTGCCCTGGTTACAAACAAGGTAGAGGAAGCCATGTCTTGAGAAGCATCAGAGACATCATGGCCTGAGCCACGCATCTACAAAAAGAGAAAGCAAGTGGTAGTGGTAGGAGATGATAATCTGCTGACCTGAGTTACTATATAGGGAGGTTTGCTGCCTGCTAGGAGCTCAGGTCTGGCACAATATAGAGACTGCCAAGGCTTGTCTGAGCTTTGGACGACAACCATCTGCTCCACATCTGCACATGCATAAATGAAAAGGTGCCATGGAAGAGCCTGAATGCATCAGGAGTGACTACATGGATCTCCTACAAGTGAGGGTTGAGGGCACAACCAACACCCTGTGCAGCTGGTGGTGGTGTCAAGGGTTTGGTTTTTGCAACCATGGGATCTTCTTTTAGGAACAGAAGAAAAAGGCTGTAGAAAAAGGACATCCACCTCACAAAAAAAGCAGCTCTGCCAGTACATTGACCAGTCTGGTGAGGAGAGATTTATACTGCGAAGAACTGGGGATGGAGGCTACAATCAAGGTGGGGAGAGGGGTGAAAAGCAGAGTATGCAGGGTGATTGGTACAAGAGACCTCAGGAGTGATACAACAGGGATAAGGGGGCCTCTCTGACTGAAGTGTATGTGTGCAAATGCGCAGGCCCTAGGAAATGAGCCAGAAGAACTAGAATGCCTCCTGCAGTCATGGAGCTACATGATTGCAATAGCTGGTGGCATGGTATCTCGGGCGACCGGAGTGCTGCAGCGTATGGATACAAGCTCTTAAGGAAAGAGGTGCATGGAAAACAGTCAGGAGAGGGTGCTGCCTTCTCAGGGTAGTTTGTAGGGTCCTTGACACATGCACTTTCAGCACAGAGAGGTAGAACTGATGCGCACTTGTGTCCAAAGTTGCAGGCTGCAGCCCCCTATCAGCTCCTCCCAGATTTCCCCAGATGGTTACCCCCTTTCTATTTAGGCACTTCCTGCATAGGTCATCTCAGAAATGCTGAGCATCTTTCTATGAAAAAAACATGACCTCTTTAATGTTTTGACCCTACCAAATGATGATTTTATAAGAAATTAGTGAACAGAACTCAGTGTGGTACCTTCTGGAAGGGGAAGGCAATATTCATTTACAAAATTTCCAAGGGAGGTAATTTCATTAAAACACATTCTCACATCCACCTATTCACAAACACCAGAATGTGTGTATCTCAGAGGTCTGGCCAGGATCACCTGGATGCAGCACTGACAATAAAGGACACAGGCTGTTGAGTTGTCATCATCTCTCCAAGGCTTTTCTTGACTGGCAATGACAAACCAGGTTTTGGTCACATCTTCAATATGCTGGTGTCCACAGTTACTATGGGGCAATCCTTTGGTAGAATCTGTCTTCCTCCTGCTCTCTACCAGATAAAGAAATAACATGTGTGATGTTCTGTAAATGCGCTGCTTTCCTTTGATCTATGCTGTGGAGTTACCAGAGTTCAGGCCTTCCAGACTTCCCAAAAGCAGCATGTTCATCAGTTTTATTGCTGGAACTGGCAGCCTTTGTTATCAGTACAAGCCAGTCTTTCAAGTGTAGTTGTGCTGTTTCTTTGTCTGCTTACTCAACCACATCTGTCCATTCCGATTTCATTCATACTTATCACAAGATCTCTGTTAGATGCCTTTACAGTCTGAGTCAATAAGATGATCAAAGGTATAGAACAACTTTAGAGCACAAAAAGGCTAATAATTCAAGACAAAAGGTATTGAGTGATATGATCAGACAGCAGGTTCGAAGTTATTACAAATACTTCCTTTTCATCCAAAAATAGTTAAATTTTGCACCACGTGGACTTGGTACAAGCTTCAATAAATTAAAAAAAAAATGTCTTCAAGAGCTATTAAAGACAAATGTAGCACTCCAGGTCATAAGCAAACTGAGACACACATCCTTGGCAGCATCAGAGAAGTGTCACTAGATGTTCTTGTGTGTCAGAAGTGGCTCCAACTAGGTGCTCCAAGAGGCCACTGAGTGAAAAGGACTTCTGGGAAATTTGTGTGTTTCTATGTCTTTTCTTTTTATACATTTGTTGTGAAGAACATGCAGAATATGCAACATGTGGATAACCACCCCCAAGTACACAATGGTTTCATGATTCCTAACCTGGTCTTTTAGACATAGCCAAAAAAAGTTTAGGACAACAACCTGAAGGAGGTTGCCTTCCACCTCTTTGCCCTTTCTCCCTTGGCTGTGTCTCATCTACCCATACTCAGGAGAAAGGCAGCCCAAGGGAAGATCATGGCTTCCAGTATAATCCAAAGTCCTTGCACAGGAAAATATTTATGTTAAAGAAAATGGGGCTATTTCTTGTTATTTTCTGTACTGTTATAGAAATGAGTCCTCTGGGCTGCTTTGGAGCATCTGTGTCATGTTGTTCATTTCTTCTTAAGTTTCTTCAGTTCTTCTACCAGGAAAGACTCTGTGACAGCTTCTTCTGCTCAGACAGATGAAAGCTCGGTTTTCCATACTCAATACCCAGAGATCTGAGAACAGGAATTTTCTCCCAGCCATGGTGATCCAATCTGGAGAGTGGCACCTGAAGAAGGCTGAGTGCTGTAGAGGGTGGGTGTCCAGTCTTTCAAGATGCCTCATTTATGATCCTTCCAGTACTGGGAAGAAATCTGTCACCAGCATTCTAGTTTCAGTTGGTGAAAGATGCTGAGAAAGGTGCAAGCTTCAGGAAAGACCAGGTGGTAAGTGAGTGGGAACCATGTAACTGGCTTGGATGCAAAGTGTAAGTTCATCTGGAAACAAACACCCAACTTGCAAGAGTGTAGTTGCACCACCAAACAACTAACAGGCACTGCAAATAGATGGCCATGGGGCTGGAGGTCATGCTGATCATCAGACAGTTCTTGTCCATTGAGGTACCAGGGCCACAGCTGAGGGAGGAGATAGATAGGAAATCTCCACCCTCAAACCCATCACGTTGACACCAAAAGTGGGCAGTGTTCTCACCTTGTGAGGAACTAATGTGACTTTTGTCCTGTGATTTCCCCAAAAGTCTCCCTGATTGTTTCTCTGTCTCATCTTCACTTATTTTAAACCATGCTGGGAGAATCCCTACCATTTCTCAGGGTATGAGGGTATTGTCTTTTCAGTGCCAACTTAGAAATGCAGAACACATTGGATCAGCTCAGTAGTAGTCCAAATGCCCAGTGCTAGAGGGCATGCACGGTAGTCCAGACACAGTGGGGTCTGTGAAGGAAGTGAGGTTTGAGTCCCAATTCTTCTCTGAGACAGCTTGGTTTCAGAAGGATGTCCTCTTTATAATCTGTGACTGGAAAACCTATGGTCTGCAGAGATGGGATGATGAGGGGGATAGGAATGTCTTAGCTCTTCTTCAAAAAAATCCCAGAGCCCCAGTAGGGCTGGTGGAAAGGACATCTGGTGTCCCATCCAACCCCCTGTTCACAAGAGACGAAGCCCTAGATTAGGGCAGCTGTGGCATTGTCTAGCCAAGTTATGGAAGCCCCCAAAGTCAGACATCCCCCACCTGCCTAGTGAACTGCCACAGGCCTGCACCAACACCTGGTGAAGGAGCTTTTCCTAATGTACAACTTTAACCTCCCAGGTGGCAATTTGTGGTGTTTTCCCCTCTTATGTTGCTTGATACCACTGGGAAGAGTCTGGCTCTCCTCTTTCTGACTGCCCTTACAGTGATCAACATGTTGTCGCATGATTGCTCACCCCCCTTTTCCTCTCTTTACCAGTTTAAAGAAGTTCATCAGCCTCTACCTCTATTCACATGTACCATCTGCCACAGACCCCTTCACCACCTTGGTCACCCTGCACTGGACTCTCCACTGTTTTTTATCAGGTATGACCTAGGAGAGAGGTTAAATATCTACCATTAGATATAAAGGAAAATCAGCTGCCTGTAATAAATCAACTGAATCACAACTAAATGCAGGTACCCAGCTGTGGGGAGACATCAAGCTGCAGTGTATTTGCTATTTAAAAAAGGTAAATGCTAAGAGAAATATCAAGATTCAGTGTACCTTCTCATCCACTGGAAGAGGAAAGCAGAAAAGATGCTGATCTCGTCAAATAATATCTCACCACGACTGGACTGAAAGCAAACAAAACCCAAACCCTCCATCATTAATACTGATCCCAGTGTCTGGTAGTGAAAATACAGAGAGGCACACTGAATTTGTCTTTCAGATTCATGAAAAAAAAAAAAAAAGATAAGCTCTTGGAAAGATCTAAAGCTATTTCTATCTAGACCCTACTCTCTTTTATCAGAACCCATGGCAGTCATATAAAATATTTAATGTAAATACTTCTTGTCTATGCCATTGGTTTTATAGGCTTTTTATTGCTAATAAACCAAATCACGTCATCATTAGTACTTTATTGACCCTTGTCATAGTTAAAATATTACCCAAAGGACAATCACACCTTTGTGTGTTCAGTGTTTGCTGAGTACTCATTCTGGGTCCTTGCATTTGCATGATTGGTGGGAGTGAGAGCACCACCCAGGGATAAGACCAATACCATAAAAATTGCTTGCAATCATTTTGCATTTTTCTCAGCATAAGATCTTGACTTTAAAATTTCCTTTCTTCAGCAAAAGCTTCATTTTAAGTTAGCAAAAACTGTTCTTCGGTTTCCTAGAAGGCAAGCCAGAACTTCACCCATACTATCCAAAAGACCTAAGAAATGGTTTTCACCCTTCACATTTTTGAGCATTTGAAAGGAAAGAGATGTTTTTGCTAGTAAGATAACTTTTTTTCTGCTCGCCTCATAACAAAATAAAGTCTTTAGGGGAAAAAAAAAAAAAAAAAGAGGGAAAAAATGTTTAATAGACATTGTGAAATACAAGACATAGGCAAACCAGGAAACCAGAACATGATAATGTCCAGATGGGTGGGAAGATGGAGGTTGATGGCAATAGAAGAAGATAAACACAAAATGTTTGGATTGAAGGGATACTGGAGTGGGACTAGAGGGTAATGTGTGTAGGAACTGAGAAACAAATTATGAGATTAGAAATTTAATAGTATCTAAAGGTGGTTGGTTGAGAAGACTGGTACCTAGAACTAGAGGAGATATCAAAACTATGAGAAGTATGTAGAAATTGATACTTTTTAAAGTATGAAAAAAAAAGTATCTTCTTATCCCAGAGAATTTTGAGCTTCAGCAGAATAGGAGAAACAGGTAGGAAAATCATATAAAGACCAAGAGAGTCGAGGGGCAGAAATTAGAGGAAAGGAATAAAGGAAGTTGGGAAAGAGTCATTACAGAATCTAGGAGGAAAACAAACAAACAAACACACCCAAACTCCAAAAACTAAGGGAAAGAGAGTGGGGACTGGTTGTTGGCAAGAAGGACAAGAATTGGTAGCCCTTGAAAGCCAGTAAGTGGTGTAAAAAGATATAAATTTGGAAGAGCTAAATAGAGTGATGAAAAGGGTAAGAGAAATTCTGGGGAGAAGATGAGGTAAATTTAAGGGAAAGCAGGCACAAAAGTCTATGCATACTGTAATAATGAGAAAAGGGAAAATCCCAGATTACTGATGAGTGTAGAGTTACTGATGGACACCATAACACCCTATTACAGAGTAGTAAAATAACAAGAGGTGATGAACATAAGGAAAAGCAACCATGTTGCAAGTCTCTGAACTAAACAGTGCTTTAAGAAGAAGCTCTTGGAATTTCATATTTGATTGAACCTGTCATCTTAGTGCTCAACAGCTGGAAGAAAATCCAGTGTTGGGAGTTACTAGTAAAGGAGCAGAGGACATAAAAGAAAACATAACTGAATCATTGCATAAATTCAGGGAACACTAAATTTGACTTTGCATTGCACCAATGATAGAGCCAAGACTACCAGTTGCTTTACCTTGGACAGTACTTCTGAGAAAAGTTTGACAACATTTTCCACAGCTGTAGCTTGTCCACTAGCATCCTGGCCAGACCCTGGAGCCAGAAGGCTCGGACGCCTGTGCAAGACTGTGATCGCAGGTATTTAACTCCTGGGAGAAGCACATTCATTCTGGGGCTGTTCTAGTAATACAAGACAGAAGGGAACCCTTCCCTTGAAGCCCCTTAGTTCAACAGTTAAAGCTGAAAGTGTTTTAACTAAGCAGAGGACTGATGATTGTGAGCCTTATTATTGCTAAGGTGCAAGACTGAGAGTTTTCAGGGCAATACACACCTCATTTTCCTTCCTGTGTCTCATAAGGAAAGAGAAGGATGGTTTAGAAACAAGAATTCACAGATTCTAAAGCCTAAAAGACCACTCTGCATACCTAGTCTGAACTTGGATTTAACGTATGCTAGAGAAAGATATGCATGTGTTAAGGAAGAATACATATGTGGTTAAGGAAGTAGATGTAAAGTATGTGTTTAAGAAAGATATTTCAGCAATACTTTAAATAGCAGACACTCCATCTCCCTTGCAAGCTGCTCCATTATTTAATTACACACACTAAAAAGAAATTGCATCTAAAACTCTGAATTTATCTAACTGGCACTTTGTTACACCCTTGACATAAAATCCTTTTTATGACTTAGCTTTTCCTCTGTGCAAATATCCTTCTGTGTTAGGAAGTCATCTCTTCTTGATAAAGTAAGTTGTATACTCACTATTGCACACTTCCCATGTACAGGATCACTCTGGCAGGAACAGGTCTGGGAAGAACTGCAAGCTGTGGCAGCAGTAATAGGAATACTGTAGTTTGGCAGAACTCTGCATAGTTGCCAAGAGGGTTTTCTTCAAGCTGCTACTCCATCCTCATGCATAGCTTCTTGCTTCTACCTCTCTTTAGCACCTGCATAGCTACTCAGCGAGCTACCCTTGTGAGCCAGTTCCACAGACAGTAACTATTTTCTTTGTCACTGGGTCACACCCTCACTGTGTGGAGTCTGCTGCAGAGCTCCACTGGAGGTATGGCAGTAGCATCGTAACAATTTTCAAAAAGCCAGTGCAACCTCAAAGCTATGGATGGATAAGCTTTTTATGTTTCATGTATTTAAATTCTTCCCATGATGAATGACAGATATGTTTAAAAGGCTAACCTTGTGGCCATATTTGTTCTGTGTGTAATGGTTTCTGCTTAGCTGGCACATAACTACGTCTGGACTGAACTCTCCAACTGCTTTACCAGCAGAATCAAAATGGAATCAAAAGCCAGTGATGATGGCAGCTTACCTACACTTTTGTAGGCCATGTATGGATATCACTGGATGAAGTGGAACTTAAGAATCAACCCCACAAAATACAAGATAATGTATAGGGAGGTCATGTATGTGGGTGGCTTCTGGGAAGGGGAATACAGACACATCTGGACATGAAAGTTCACAGCCTATCATCAGAAGCCTGTGACTGATGATTTGTATTGCTGAAAAGTGGTCCTGACATGGAAAGCAATAAGCACTTCATCCTCTACAGGACAGTGGAAACGCTTTCACTATACAGGAGGTTTGTCTGACTCTGGGGAAGGTGTCCCTTGAGAAGCAAAATGCCCTTTCAGGGATTAGTTCCCGAATAATATTTTTGTGGCTAAACTGGTGTGAGGAACGTGCATGGAAAACAGACAGTGCATGGGTCCCTGGTCTATGTGACCCAAGAAAGGAGAAATAAATAGGTGAAAAATGTACATCGTTGCATGAGCCCACACTGGGAAGGTTTAGGTACACAGCTAGCACAGAGGTGCTGGCTGATATCCTGGAGAAGAAGGTTTTTACAATTCAAAAGGTAACTCAGGAGGAAGAATGTATCAATACAAAATTCTTGAGATGAGATTGTAAGAAATATGTGACCTCACAGGAGCTAAGGGAATTAACACGCTTCTGGTTGTCCCTACCAAAACCATCCTATAAATTTGAGTAAATTTGCCAAATAAGTAAAAAAGAAGTCACAGGAAAGTATATATTAGTGTTTTCTATATTTTTTTCCTCAATGTCAGTCCTTTAGGGAGGGAGTAGAAATAGGGCAATGTACAGAAGTAACAGATTTGTGCATAAACATGAACAAATCCTAAACTTCAAAATTAGTTTAAAACTGTCTTAGGTCAGTACATAAAACCCTGTAGCTTGTTCTAAACCTGAGTAGAGAACTGTACTTCTGGTCCTCCTGGGATGTTGTATGAGGACTCAGAGTCAAGGCCACTACTGAGACAATCTTATTTGATTGGGGCAATCCCCAAAGATCAACTGTATATGAAGTCTGTTCCACTAGCATCTTTCCTCATACAGTGACAGACTTCGCTACCAGAGATGTACTGTTGTCCATGCTCATCTATGCATTTGAAGTTGAACTGAGCGATGCAAGTGCACCCAAGCAATATCTCCTTGCTGAGACATGGGGAAATTCTGATGCAGAAAAACTGCTTAATATTTAATTTGATTAGGCTTCCATGTGAATCTGATGAAGATGACCATGTAAATCTTGATTTGAAATCTTGTCTTATACTCTACAATTGTCTTACACTCTCCAGAATACCTACTGGATGTGTATTTCATCTGACTGATATCTATTTGTCATCTATGAGACATGAGAATGTGTATTAAAGGAAAATAGTATCTGTAACAAGTAAAAAAGGACAAGAAATATCTGTGATCAACTAGAATGATTAAAATGTGGTTGCACCAATATTCATGTTTTGTTACTCTTCTAAAAAGTCCAGTCTGCAGAAGATTAGGCGTTTCTGCTGGTGAATATATTTACTTTTGGATTCTATTTCTCTCCCATGAGGTGTTCTTTGAACTTACAGTTTTGATTTAATGGCTATTGATTTAGTGACATGGGCCATAAAGTGTGATTTATAGCTAAATCATGGGTCCTACTGATTCTCTGGCTTTCATCATAATACTGATTAAACTCTGCCAAGACTTACCAGGCACCACTCACAGACCGGAAAACTTGCTGGACTTTAAAGAGTTCAGCACTGTGGGGAAGACCTCAGTGACCAACCTGTGCTGTGGTTAAATGCAGACTGAGAGGCAGACAGCATCAAGCAGCATGGAAATATTGTATTGATTCTTTGTGGGATCTGTTCACAGTGCTCCTACCTGATTTCTTGCCTTATTCTGCCCTTTTCCCTCTTGTTACACGTTCTGTGTACTTATTATGTACAGCAATACAGAAATATGATACTGATTTTTCTAACAAGAGCCCTGAGCCAAGAGCTGATTGTCTCTAAAACTCATATGAGTAGGGGAGAAAGATACCAGCAGCTGACGTCTATACTCTTATTAGTGATTAAACATTAATAGGAAATGCATGCACATGCCACCATTCTCTCGTCCAGAAGAGCCTGGGAATGGCAGAGGTAGCCATGAGGCACTGCAATGGGGAGATCTATTCTCAGAATTTGCTTCCTCAGCTGCCTGGGATGGTTAAATGGTCCTGTCAGGAATACGCTGGGTTCCAAGATTTATCCAAAATCCCAGTTGTTACTGAAAATAAAAAAAGGAAGATGGAGATGGGAGCATGTTCCAGTATACACGTGATGCTATAAAAAACCATATGGCAACACTCCAAGTTGTAGTTATCAGCTGCAGACTTTGAAATCCATTCTTAATCTTCCTGTGTGACTTTCTGGCCTTGAAGCAAAAGCTTGTGCAAAAAGTAATATGCAATATGATTACACTTATGTAATAAAGGCGCTTATTAAAAATTATTCAAAATGCTTCTATTGCAGCTGTCTTCACTAGGTTTCAGAAAAGGCTTTCATTCACCTCTCTCGTATTTCCTTCACCAAGGAGCTGCCATTTATTTCTGTAATTTGAGTATTCCAGTCAGGAACATTTTGAAAGGCCACTGGAGAAAAGGTTTTGAACAGGGTTCTCATCTCCCACTGGGAAGAGGTTTTACATTCAGGTAGTTCCTATGAGTTTACATGTGTTTACTCCCTTTGGTCACCTATTCCTCAAGGTTAGGTAGGAGAAAAATCATTAACTTAATTGCAATCATTACAGTCACAAACTTAACTACAATCATTAACTTAAGACCACATACTTCCAAGATCACACCCGTCTTCCACCCATGGACTCAGGGAAGATTATGAGGAACATGGTATGAGAAATAACTAAGTTCTTCTGAATAAGTTTACATGTTGCCCAGGCCACCAGCAATGGGCAATATTATGTTCTACAATTTTACAATCTCTTTGGTATTTTATTGCAGATTTGTTGCCATATGAAGTACATGCTGTCCATGGCACAAAACTCCTGAGCGTAAAATGAGCAGAGCATGAAACACAAATATGGACAAGTTAGAAATATGTTTCACACTGATTTATTGTTCTACTCTCTTCTGAATTTACACATTTTTTCAAAATTATCAAAATTATTTTTATGACGGCTTTATTGCTGCTTGATCATTATAAGAATTTTCTTCATATGTTTATCTAGCAACAGCTTCATAACTTTGCATCTTCCTGGAAAAATAACAATATGGAGAAAGGAAGTAGACTGGATAAAAACACGCTGAATGTTTTGTGAAGGGACGTTGTGAGGAGTAGCTATTTCCTTGTTGAAAATGCTGCCATGCAGGAACATGGTGTTGATCTGCTGTGTCATTTTTGGATACCTCTGAACTGTTTCCACTGGGACCATATCATTGTGTACATCAGAGATACGAGGTGCTCAAGATGTTTTACACAGCAGAGGGAGTTTCTGTTCCCCAGGTACGAAGAGGCATTCATTCAAAGGTCAGGAAGTGCCTCAAACTGATAGTCCACATCTGAGTCCACATCTGAGAGTGAACCGTTCAGAAGGATATTTATAATTGGATATCTGCAAATCTACATTGACTAGGCAGTATATTATTATATATCATATATACTGTTTACACTAGGCTACGTATTATCATATATATCACAGAATAGTAGAAGCACAGAATGACTGAGGGTGGGAACTGCTCTTTGGAGGTCATCCTGTCCAACCACCATGCTCAAGCAGGGCCACCCAGAGCCAACTACCCAGGATAGCCTCCAGATGGTGTATGAATATCTCCAAGGATGGAGACTCCACAGTCTCCCTGGGTAACCTGCTCCAGTCCATAGTCACCCTCACAGTGCAAAACCATTTTATGATGTTCAGGGGAACCTCCTGTGTGTTTGTACCTGTTTCCTCTGGTTGTGTCACTGGGCAACACTGAAAAGAGCCTGGCTCCGTTCTCTCTGCATCCTCCTTTCAGATATTCATATGCATTCACAAAGATCCCCCTGAGCCTTCTCTTCCAGGCAGATGAATGAACTTGATCATGCAGGTAAGATATGTATTCCCCTAGTTAAACCTGATCAAGATGTAGAAAATCACTGCCTCGGCAAAAGGCTCCTTTGCACACCCTGTAGCAGAAGGAGATTTATGCAAAACTTCTCAGTCCTTTCCCACTGGGATCGGCCCCTGAGTACTCTCAGGGAAGCATTTGCAGCATGGAAGATGATGGCCTTTACCCACCACCGTTCCAGCAGCTGACAGAGGCAGGTTTGACTTTAGTGCTGCAGGTCTGACCAAATTAGTCTTTATGTAACGCCTGCTGTGGGAAGGGAACACAGTTGCAGTGGAGACACAGCGTGATCCTCTTTCCATGACCAAGAATCAGTCCAAGCATTTACAAACTAGCAGTCTCTGCTAGAAAGAAAAAAGTGATCTTTTCTCATTTACTTCCTTCTCAGACTTCCAGAATGTGGAAACCCAAAAGAATGTCTTGCTTTTCTTCTTTTTATTATTAACACAAAAGGGGTAATTTTAAAATAGTTGCCTCAAATGAACCAATTACACAGTAACAGCTTAATGAACACTAAGACATTTTATGCGGCCTCAGTAACTTACAGGATTGATCTCATCATTGTACTGGAGAAGACTTCTTTCATCCCCTCATCCTCTTTTTCTTTTCCTTTCCAGTGTGACACTTGATACCGTGCAGTATCTGATGGTACTTAATGGGGGTGCCATATATAGTTAGAAATTGATCCCTGCATGCAAGAACTACCACACTTCTGAAATCAAATTTAAGTCAGGCTGTTTTTCATCAGGATGGTGATGGTGTTGTTTATGGTAATCCTCTGCTCAGAAGTAAATCTGAATCCTCAGAGATTATAAAGTCTGGATGTTTCCTAATGGAAACTGAGTAACTGAGCCTTCCGGTCATTTAAAACTACTCTGCTATCCACCTTTCATCTACACCACAAAGTGAACTGCCCGCCATTCATGACTGAAATTGTACGTCACTTATGTATGAAACACAACTAATGCAACAATGAAAAAAAAACCCAACCAAAACCCAAACAGATTACAGCATCTCAAGTGTTATTTTTGATCTGGTTGTAATTCATTTTCAGAGTGTCTTATGGGCTTTTGACCAGGCCAATATAACTTATGGGATGCTGGCCACTTGTTTACCACAGGCGCCCTTTAAAAAGTATGTTGGAAGACTATAAGCTACAAAGGACTGGTTTCAAAGATGTTTTACAACAGCAATACCCGAGAAAGACTTTAAAAGACCTTTGTTTCACAAATGGTCTTTTGACTGTGGCTTTCTGCATATGCCCCTTGGCTGCTTGGTCTCACAGCCCATGTAAGAGTTTTCACTCATAGCCGAAGCTCACCCTTCCCCGGAGACAACTGCTCTATCATGCTGTGACATCTGCTTCTGGACAGTGCACCACAATCCTTTATAAATCAGGAATGAATCCCTTCATCTCTCTTCACAAATATGAAGGAAGTTTAGCTCAAGTCACAGACTGCAATACAAATTTCCAAAGGTTAAAATGTCAGTTAGTCAATGAAAACCATTCTTTGAATGCAGAAGCAAGAGCGGCTGGTTTTCTTAGGCAATGTGTAGTCTGAGTAGCCATCAGCTGAATCTCTACTTGAGTCTGAAGTGGTCAAATAGTCCCTCCAGAATCTTCCCAGAAGAAAATTTTACTGGACGATTTCAGTATTGATTTCCATGTCTACATCATGTTTGTGAGTCTTGGGCTAGCTTGCATCCAGCACCCCAGGCTTTTTCCAGAGCAGATACAGATTGGGCCATGGTGAAGGATGTGCCTCCTCACCAGGGCCAGGCAGCGTGCATCCTCCAGGCACTGTGCTTGTCCCTGTGCAGCCCTCACCACAGCACAAGCTATCTTGGTCCTTTACCTAGACCTGGTGCATGCTACACACCTGGGTTATTTGGGTAAGGAACGGTGACATCTGATTGTGTTTGTGAAGCTTTTTTATGACTACTCAGATTTCCAGATTCTGTCCGTCACATGTTGGAGTGCAAAATCTTTTCTTGGGAAGAATAGGTCTGTATGATACTCCTGTTATCCTTTTCTAGCCCACCTCACTGCATTCAGAGGCTGTTCAGAAAAGACAGATGGCTCAGAAGATGATCCACATAAAACTCCCCTTCCTGAGTCACTGGTTCCCCATATTTAGCTGTAGCTCCCAGACATATTTGGACTGACTGCAGACACTTTTAGTACCAAACATAGTTCCATAACCCCAACCCTGGCTGACTACTTGGAATAATGCAAAGCATTTATGATACAATAGAAAGGATATGGTGAACCTCATTTTAACCTGTGCAGCTCAGTTAGAGAAGTACTAAATGGAGACAGGAATGCTCATAAAAACTTATCTCAGTTGAATGAAAGGCAGAAGTTATTTGAAAGAAAAAATACTGTGTATCATGACAAGGCAAATCATTATTTTTATCTTCAGAAAAAGAATATTTTTTTATCATTTATACAGAAGAAAACTCAAGTGAATGAGATGACTTTTTTTTTTTCTATCATAACTCAGTAACTTTTATCACATTACAAATAGGAAGCAGGAAATGAAGAAAACATGCAGACAATAAATTATAGTAAGTGGCAATCCTGACTTCTCCAAAGAGAATGATGTGTTATGAAGCTCAGTCTAATTTGTTTCTTAGGAAAACACAGGACTGTTTAAGAGAAAAAAAAAAAAAAAAAAAAAATGTAACCACTGTGGCAGGGAGGGGTCTGCCTCATGTTGTGCAATTCCCTTGTGAGCTCTTCAACAAAGCCCAAGTAAATAACTGGATGAAGTGCACAAACTGCCTTCTGAGAAGGAAATGATAGGAACACACATGACATGATGGACATTGGATACACAGGAATTGGTGAAACAAATTAACATTGTTATGAATCTCTTTGAGCCATCTGAAAGATGTTAAAACTGTTGACTAACAAGCCCTCTAACTTGCAATGTAGTATTGTGTGCCCTTGACCATGAAGAGTTTTCAGTAGTTTGAGGAGCAAAAGTCAAAGGCAGACTGAATTTTCCTGAGACACTCACCTGTGAAATCTAAGCCTATATCTAAGTGATACTTCATATTCACTAAATTTAATGGTTAATGGTTATGCTAGTAGCCATAGTTACTGCACACCTGGGGACAATCATAAGATGGATCAGCTGAGACACTGACATTTATAAAGAACAGGCTTTGTTCTTCAGACCTTAGAAAATAACTAGAATGTCCTGGGCCATAAAGACAACGTATAGAATTGTGCTGAGAATGAGTTAGCTGACAACCTGACAAAGTGATGTTTTTAAAAGAAAAGAGCAACTTGTGAATTGAAGTATATCTTAATGTGATAAGAAGTGACTACATGATGACCTTGGTTAGGAATGAGGCTTCTGAATCAATTTTTTTGCAATGCTGGCCTTTTTCATAGAAAAAGCTCAGGTACTCTTGAACTACTGAAGAGTGAGAAGAGTTGAGGGGTTTAACAGCCATTTCTCACCTGCAAGTGGGAGAGCTCTCAGCCACTGGAATCTGAAAAAATTGAATGGTTTTTTTAGATCAAGATGATGTCAGGGCCCTGAGGGCACCAATAGTCCTTAATGGTCCTGACCAATCTCAGCTGGGGTCTCCACGCTGCCCATGGGCTTCAGTCCCTGCCTGAGCTTTGTTTCCACCACAGCCACAGACATACCTGTGCTTATGAACCCCATTAAAAGGGATTTCAAGCCATGGTCTGATTTCCCAGGCTAACTTTGTACCTGTCTTTTCATTATGGACCTGCCTGGCAGTCATGGGGCAGTATTAGCTCCTGATTGCCAGCACTGGACCTGAACCTGACCTGCACATTGACTTTCCAGATTGACCTCAGCCCTGCCTCTTCATCATAACTCTTCTGATAATCTGGATTTAGTTGATCTTGGCTATGGCTGGGTCTGCCATGGTCTTCTTAGCCAGGGACTGTGGGATTGTGCCATGACTGGTGAGGCCCTTGCCCTTGTCTCCACCACCCATGGGATTCCCCTTGGCTCTCCATCCCCACAAAGAATTGTGATTCAGGAATCACTTGTAGAACAGAAGTGAAAGAAAAGAATGAATTTATAATATGAGGATTTTAAGGGGAAAATAATGGATTTGGAAACTAGAAAGATGTGTTAGATAACACAAGCCTAGTGGTCTGGTGAAAAATGAGGGAATCAACCTGATCTTTTCTCATAATACAAATTACCTAGTGGAATTGCCAGTGAGGCCTTGAAGAAAGGCGTTTGGACTGTGGCCTGATGCCGAGAAGTTGACTATGTCAAAACTAGCTCTTGCTGTTGTAGGATTTCATTCAACTTAACATCTGGGTTATAAACATCATGAAGAATTGTCAGAGCACAGTGAGAGCCATCTGCTCCCGAAGGGATGGGGAGCTGTGAACCAAGGGCTTTCCCATGGCCAGTGGGGCAGGGGTGTCACCAGCCACAGCACAGTCCTACAGCACCTGGGTTTGTTGAGCAGGGAAGACCCAAAGTCTGTGGACAGGTTCAATCAAGAGTTCAAATTTTCAGAATACATGGTGGTGAGGCAGGTCTGAGGTTAATTCAGGAAGTCAATGTACAGGTCAGGACCAGATTTGGGGCCAGTGACAGTAAAAAAGTTCAGATAGAGCCCCATGATCACCAGGCAGGTCCATAACGAAGAGACAGGTCTGAGCTGAAGCTGGGGAGTTATTCTATGGGTTGGGGTCCTGATCATCAGGGGCTATGGCCAGGCAGAGATATGTGGTCTGCTTTCTTACCCTTTTAGTTCCCTGAGAGTTGGGTTCATATATAGATAAGAGGAAGAGAGAAGGAGTTCAGAGCTCAGCCTTTGGAGTGGGGGCTCTGCTCTCCATGTTAAAATAATAAAATCCTGGCATGATTTGTACTCAGTGTGTGTCAAGACACACCCTGAACCTTGCATTCCTAATGAAAAAGCTTAAATCTCTCACTTTTCTGTGTTAAAAGCAAACTGAAACTCTTCTCCAATCCTGTAAATTCAGGAGGTGGAACTTTCAAGAAAACACCAAATCTCAAGAGATAATTTATAAAATCATAGATGTTTTTAGTAGTCCAAGGTACAAATTTGGAAGATTGTTCCATTTTTATAGCCCAGCATCAAACTGCATATTTCCTGTGTATTTCTCATAAATCCAGTGTTAGACATTTTAAGATTGGAATTATATAGCATAGTAAAATTTGTTCTCAAAGATGTGAACATGAAACAGAAATACTAGAAATGGCAGAAGAGCTCATTGCAGGAAATTTATTAAATAAACTCAGCTTTCAATGATTTTCCATCTCCTGATCTGATTACATGTCCATTGACATCACAGAGAGCAGAGCAAAGGCAATAGTTTCAATTTGCAATTAGAGCCATAAACCAGAAACGAAGCATTTGCATAGTTGTGATAAAATACACCGTGCAAAGGCAGCAGGTCCAGCCCTGTTACTGGGCTTTTCAAATGGGATTTAGTGTATCTTCGTGGGACACTGTCACGGATGAAAGTATTGACACAATAATGATTTAGAAAAATAATCTAGATTTATTAATAACTATTTGTCAATACAAAATAACTCAGAAAGAAAAGGGACTTATTCAAGTTCTAAAATTACAAGATTCACTCTAACTTACTTAACGGTACCTTAATTTATACACATACGAACAGGCGCATACACAAACCAGACATATACATACAGGAACAAAGGGGTTTGGATTCAGTAAAATGAACACAAAAGGGACAAGCACACAGGAACAAGGGCAAGGGTACGTACCCACACACCCACCAATAAACAGGTGAAATAGAAGCTGGCTCAAAGAAAATTTCCCTCTCGAGTTTAGAGCAAATACTCCCAATGCCTTGGCATTCCGCAACAGGCGATAATTGAGACTCGAGCAGGGGGACTTCGCCCTGGCCTTCCGTCTGGAGCAGACGACACCGTAAGGGTTTTGGTACCTGAGGGGTGTCCCAGCTCAGGGGAGATGCTGGTCACAGCCCGCTGCGATCCAGGAGAGCTCAAAAGGTCTCTCTGGTGGTCGCAGTTTATAGGGTCCAAGATAACTGACTTTTGTCAAATACTATCTGGTGCCTTCTGGCAGTTGCACAAGAATTTGAATAACATGCAGCCCTGTTATTGTTCCATCTGATCCCATCCCAGGCACAGGTGTGTCAGGCCATCAGGAGATGATGGGCCAGTATAACCCTTTCCAAGCAATTGGGAGGGGCAGGAGCCAGGCTCCTCAAGGTTATCAGTCCTTATCTCCACAGAGGGCGTATGGCCTGGGGGAATGTGGATGGAATCACACCTGGCACCAAGCAGCCCAACAAGGAGGGCAGGGAGGGGTAAGAATTGCACCACCACAGACACTTGCATGAAATTGCTCACTGAAATATTTTCTGAAAAAGAACTATTAAATTGGGGGGAAAGTACTAAAACTCACACTGAATTTGTATAATAAACTTGCTTTAAACATGATCCACTCAAGTCAGTTATGGAAGGAAAAAAGCCTGACAGCATTTGAAAAGAGTCCCAACTCCTTAGTCTGGGATTCATCTAACAATCAGGAACAGCTTCCCTTACTTATCACCTGAATATTTTTAATTCTTCTATGTTTCTATTCAAGGCCTCATACTACGCTCCACACTGGTTTGAGGTTATGGCAGTGATGCTGAAAGGGTCTGCAGGTCCTTGTTGTTGTTGTTACAAGTCTATTTATTTCTTAGCATGGATGAGGATACTGGGACCAGTTCACAGCATCATTCTCTACAATGTGTGATTTTACAGGCCTATCATATAAATAGAATACACATTTGTTTTATGTAAAATCCCTTCCAGTGTCAGGGTCCTGTACCACAAAGGTTCTCAAAAACTCATGCTCTTAAAATTACATTTCTGTCCCTTGATAACTGTAAATCAAAACGGAGAAGGACAAAGGCAGTTAGCGTGCAAATGTTTGTTCTTTCTCAAGTGACGTCAGCATGTTTATGCCATGCAGTTTTGTTCTATCCTCAGCTTGAAATGTGTTTTTTTCAAAATAGAATAATCACCTGTTTAGCATTTTTTTTTATGTTGGCCAACAAATTAGAAGGAGCTTATATAAAATTTGCTTGACACTTCTTACTTCCCCCAGGTTTCAGTCCAAGCCACCATGCCAAAATTCAGGCTGTTGCGCAATCCACAATGTTCCCATCCAGGTCTCTGGACCCTCCCTGTGATTCCATCTAGTCAGGGATACAAGGCAGTTCTCATATCCAGATCTTCCTGCCACAGAGGTTGTGTCTGAATGTCTGCTGTGCCTCGGGACAGTGGAGCTGTCTGGGAAGCAGAGTGTTTGCCCAGATCCCTGCGCACTGGGACACACTTTGAGTCAAGGCTGTGGGAGGAATAGACTTGAAATATGTTATTAATCTCAGGGTATCTGGCACACCTGAGGACACTGGCTAATGTTAGAATTTAGGATGTTTCTCACCTCTGCCCTTGAAAGGTACAATTAGGTGAGACAACTGAGCTGAGCCAGCAGCTTACTGCTTCTGAGCAAAAGGCTGAAGACTTTGTCTTACCTCTGTCAATAAAGGCAATGAAAACTAGGGGATAATTCTTTGAAATATATCTTGTTTTTCCATCATTCGCTCTTCTGTTATGCATCCAGCCCTCACACCCCACTTGAACACTGGCAGCCTATCAGCAGGAATAAATTGGTTCTAGTCTTGTTGCCAGCAAGTTTACCTTGCAAAGTGCATAACCTGACCTCTCTACATAAGCTGTTCCAAGGTGTTGTGCTAAGACCTAATAATTTGTCACATCAGTTTTCAGAGAAAATAATAAGCCACATTTTTTATATTCAGAGAAATAACTTTAGGGTTAAAATAAGCTGAGGTAGTGTTTTGAGTCAGGAAATCCAGTTTCCCAGAGGTGCCAATGTCAAGGCAGCAGGAAAAGCCTTAGTGTGAACTCTGGCATTCGCTGTTGGATTTTTTTTGTCCTGGAGTGGTCAACGTACTGGATGTGGGGAATTTTCTTCTGCATCCACATAGCTTTTCTGTCATATGAAACAGGAATTTACACACCTAATACTATTTTTTTTTTTTGAACATCAGTTTTTGATTTAGTTACCTAGATCTTGGGATAGAGAATGTCAATGCTCTATAGCATTGACAGTCTTCGGAGAACTTGGTTTCTGAGTTGAGGGCCCATATATATGAAATTGAGATAATAATTCAACAGTTAAAAGTAAAAAGGAATAATGTAAAAGCTATCATGCCATCTTATATTACTATGGTTCATACGAGGACCACAAATTGTTTTAAGTTCAGGACAATATTAATATCTTTTATTCCAGTGAAGACCCAGACATGAAAGACCTTATATAGGAGAAAAGCAAGTAGGCAAGCAGACTATCACCAAAAATCCCTATCCCAGAACCCAGCAAAAACATAAACGAAAAAAAACCCCAAAGTGTTACTAGATTTTATTTCATACACAGCATATAAACATGGGCAGATCCTTTCTTCCCAATCTTGCCACCAATAAATAAAAACACAAGGCAATATTTTAATTTCAGAGTGATTCCAGCATTGCAGTTTGGACTTCCTTTCTCCTAAATGGAGCCTAATGAACATGAATATCTGTCAAAAGAAGGGAGCTTCCATACAACTATGCAGAAAGTGTTCCTGTGCTCCTCCACATCCATTCCCTAAATTGGCAAAAGGTTCTACAAGTAACAGACTGAGAATTTTCTAGCTATGAAAGTGTTGCTAAACACCAGTAACATGGGGACAAGTTACTTGCTGCAGTTCTGTTACAAACATACATGTCACATGTAGACCTACAGGTAGAGATACAGTTATCCACACACTGGAAACCATGGGCTGGAAAAGATGATAACCCAATGCTGTGGGGGTGTTAGGTGTGGGTGAGGCCAAACCACAGGCAGATTTAGATATTAAAAAAGCTGCAGGAGACTGCTCAATTTCACTCATTGTGTTCCAATCCAGACAAAATATTGGATAATGAAACTGTGCCTAGGACATTTTCGTTCCAGTGTGATACATCTCATGCAGGACTGAAACCTCTCAGATGATGTTTAGAGTCTCCTTGTAGCCAGAACTGAACTACAGGTGACACCTTATCTGACTACTTCAGGACTAGTCCTGGTATGTCTACATGAGTTAGCAGTTCCAGTTTGATTGTACTGGAGATGGAGCCCAAATAGTGATTTGTGAAAGTATGCGATCTTGCAGTATGAATGCACAAACTTCCTAGCTTGACACATCTTCTTTGAATTGTTTCATCTTTACTCAAAAGCAACCAGCGCAGGCAGCATTGGCACAGATTTCACATAAATCAGGGTCTTGGACAGCCAGGTCTGTTGGAGAGAAATGAGAGGGTTTCAGTGAGATGGCAAAAGAATTTCTTAGAGAGCACAGCCACACATCAAGGGATTTGGAGGCTTCTTTCCATTACTGTTTTATGAGTTTTAATGTTCCTTGGAGTTATTACTGCTAAGTAAAATTAGTTCTTGCAAAAATCTGGCTTAAAGAATGAAATAAAACCTGAATTCATTGGGGAAATAATGGGAACATGTGGAGGCAAGAGAACAATAGGACATCTTGTGGGAGGGTGGTGGGGATGTGGCTTGTAGCATCACAACATTCATTATATTGGTAGTGTTTCCTCCTAAAGTGTCCATTGTACTGGACAACAGATATATGCAACATAATAAAATTTAAAAAATCAGACCCTGTAGCAGTGTTGCAGAGGCTCTCAAATGAACAAAAAACAACCAAAAAACCCCCAGTTTTTTTGTCAACACAATTAACTAGCACTCCACAAACATACAATGGCAGATTCAAAATTCTGTGAGAGAACAAAACTATCACCACTTCCTAAGTTTTAACGACAATCCAAAATGCTCTGTCACTCACATAAAAAAAGGAGGTCTCTCAACCTCGAGGAACTTCTCAGGGCAGTGTCCTGACCCAAGGGGAGAGCCCTCGACCACAGCGTGCTGCTCCACTCAAAATGGCTCCCCCATGGGACTCCATTTATATCCAAGCCAAATCTGATCCATGGTCAATATCAGCTCCCATTGACCAAGGGCCCAAAATACCATAAAGCCCTGAGAATGAGGGCATGAGAAAAGGAAATCAACAGCCACTACATTTCAGCAGCCAGGAAGCCCCCATTTTCATCAGGTGGGTGCACCTGCCAGAAGCAGCCAGTTCAAGAATCACCATGCATGTCTTGGAGACAGATAATGGCAAATACTGACTCACTTCATTTATATCTCACACCTCTTTTAGGCTGCCTGGAAAAACATCTTCTTCTACACTGATTAGAGAGAGCAATTGGACCTGTTCACAACTTATAGTTAGCTAGAACTGAGTGATACAACCCTGACTTTCCTGTAAGCCAGGGGAGATTGTGGGCTCTCTCACTTTAAGTCATGTAAGTTAGTGTGCAGCTACTTGGAAGAACATTTTTCATGGTTACAGCAGCCTGATCTGTGCAGGCTACAGCTAAGCTCAGCACAGCAAGAATTCTCTTGTAAGGGAGCTCACAGCTAGTGTAGTCCAACCCTTGCAGAAGGAGTAGTAGAAAGGCAACATGGACTCTCTCAGCCTCTTTCAAAGTGACAGAACCATAATTATGTTTCTTTGCCTGCTGCTATTTGAATGCTTAAGGTTGAAAAGTGTGACCAAAATGGCAACTATGAAATACGAGCTACATACTTAGCCTCTCAAAAATCATGGATGCATCTTCTCTTTTGCACACAGATTGGAACTCCTCAGGGAGATCTTTTTCATTACATGGAGAATAGCTAGACATGGGAACCACCATGCGACGGTTGATGTATCTGTTCTCATCCATAAGCTCCTTTAGCTTCTTCACAGACTCAAGAGAGAATTTCAAGTCTCCATCCTATGTAGAGAGAACCAGAAATTAAAAAGTGTCAGGAAGTCAGTCCTTAGCCAAATCCATTCCATTTCAACCATAAGCTCTCCCAAAAACTATAATACAGGGAAAAGAAAGTGTTGAAACACAGCCTAGATAAAATCAATGTTGAATGAAGGCAAAATGATCAGCTCTTCAAGGCTAAGACAGAGCAGCAGTGATGTGTCATGTGTTTCGTTATGTGTCACGTGTTATGTGTTATGTGGATGGAGGCAGAACTAGTGCACTCCCATGAGAGAGACCCATAAAATCTGGGGTTGAAAGATACAGGCTGGGAATCTTCAGCCTAGAAAACAGATGACTGGGCAATATGTGGTAGAAATTTACAAAATTATGAATTGAATGAGGGTAAATGGGAATTTATTTTGTTCACTCTTTCTTCTAATACACCAGTGGAGAATTTCAAGTGTTGGCTGTCATGTGGCAGGCTCTAACCACACAAAAGGAGCTATTCCTTCACATTACACATTGTTAAGAGCTGAAATCCCTCACCCCAAGGTACTGTGGCAAGTTTCCATGAATTTAAAACTTGTCCACACAATTAATGAAACACAAGTTATTGGCAGCATAAATACAAGACAGTTCTGACTCAAAGCTTACACCAAAAGCTTCAGAAGGCTGGGAGAGTATTCTGGGAAATACTACTCCATGTTTTAGACTGCTAGACCTTGTGAATCTGCTAATGGTCACTCCCTCAGTTTCAAGTGAGTCCCACTGCTGAGGT
Organism: Athene cunicularia; assembly: GCF_003259725.1. Lineage (NCBI taxonomy): Eukaryota > Metazoa > Chordata > Aves > Strigiformes > Strigidae > Athene > Athene cunicularia. The sequence goes on along the minus strand of NW_020799127.1, from coordinate 19,252 downwards.
GTTGCTATTGTTAAGCTTAGACGCATAAAGTCTGTTTATGTCTGTAGACAATAAGTTTGGCCAAAAAGAGAAATAAGCATTTTCAAACTGATCTTTAGCATGTGTTTTAACCTAGTTTAATGACTGACATGTGGTCAGCAAGTTGATCAAGTAACATCTACTCATTCAAAGCAATAAAGTGAAGTGACTCTGATAAAGCTTGAGACAAAATATTGTCACTCGTTTCATAGTCTCATAAGCCCAATGTTGAATAGTGTGAGATATGGGGTGTGTGTGGGGGTGTAGTTGGTTTTGGTTTGTTGGGGTTTTTTTTACAGAATCACAGAATTTTGGTGTTAAAGAATTAAAAAAACCCCAAAAAACAACAAACCAACAAAAACCAAAAAACCAAACAACCCACACCAGATAAACTCCGAACATGCACGTACTTAATAAGTCTCTTTTCTACTTGCAATTAGTGTACCATTTTATTCAGATTAATTAGTTGCCTATGAAAAATTAACTTTTACTGTATAAATGCAGTTTCAGCTGATTCAGCTATTGGTCAAAGATCTCGAAAACATAAAACAGAGAACTAAAAAAGGATGGAATTCCACAGGGACAGTTTCAGAGAGACTGGAAAGTAGAAATGAACCCTGAGACCTGTACGTCCTGGTGATAAAAACCAAAGGAATAATAATAAAAAAATAAACAAACCCCCTAACACCTCAGATTAAAAAGATATATTAGAGAGATCTCAATCTGAGCAGCATCTTTCCTCCAAGGTGAAAGTGCATACTGTGTTGCTGAACTAAGAGATTTTATCACAGAAATAGTGCAGGCCAAAATAATACATCTCTGGTTTTTCTGTTTTCGCTCTACACCTAGTAAACCTTCTCCCACCATATTCATTTAAGATCTATGATGGAAAGTGTGGAGATAGTGATACTCAGTCTTTAAAAACATGATATGAAGTCACATGAACTTCACTTCTGCTTTGAAAAACATTCTGTTAAATGAACAACTTCTGATATAGTACAAGAGTGGGAAGGGAAGTCTTAGGGAGAATTTCAGAAAACAAGAACATAATCCAACTTTGTGCACTGAGTAATTAGTCAGACCTTAGGGAACTCAAGCAGTGCAAGTGAAAGGAGTGCAACACACATGCAGAGTACACTGCCCATATATTGGGGAAAATACAGATTTAATGGTTAATGAGATAAGAATTGAATCTGCAGAGAGAAGCTAAAACTCCAGAGCTACACTTTCTACACTTTTACCCAACCTAGAAACACTAGTCACGTTTAGGGTTTTTTTAATGCCTCCAAGTGGAAAACTGAGATTTTTTTTATTAAGTAGGAAGATATGTGTTCCCCTGGAGTCTCAAAATGTTAAAGAATGGTTTGGAAGAAAGGAATAACTTAAACCTGGTATCTCTGGATATCTCTGACATCCAAATGAGAAAAAGAGGATATTTCAAGGCATACCTACGGCACACATATAAAGTGAGTCAAGAATTGTTTAAGAAATATTAGCTCTCTTGGTACTCTGAGGAAGTTATTTACATTGCAATCAACCTGAAATCTCCTGAATGGTTTCTAAGGATGACTGCAAACAGGTCCACAGTCCCAAGTACAGTCAAGAGCACTGAAGCACCTTCTTAGCTGCTTCCATGTTGCATGTAATACCAGTCATAGGCGCTGTGTACTTTGGAAAATGTGATATAGCCTCCTCTAATAGCTTATCTGCTTATTAATATTTCATTGGATCCAGCTTAGCATTTCTTTCACCTTTTTTTAATGTGACGTGTAGGATCCATCACAGAAGCTTGCAGATCATGTTCATAAAGAACTTCCTGCCTAGAAGCAGTCGAGACAAGATTATTTCTCTTTTCTCACATCCTGTTTAGATCATTCTATAAAGTCAGAGGTGTTCCCTGTTCTTCCAGCTTCACAACACAAAGGGGTTATGTGCAAAAGAAAAATCTGGAAATGCTGTGTCTCAGTCAGCAAGGGATTTCAGAGCAGTGATATGGCTTGTAAAGTTAAACTGCAGCAGCATGTTAGTAAATACCTCAAGTATTTTACAGAAAGAACAACTGAATCATAGGGACATGAAGTTGGATATCAAGCCAGAGCAAAGCAAAAATTCGGGTCTATTGATTTAGTTCAAGATTCCTGGTGCAGCCATGATACTTGAAATAGTAACAGTACTTTGTTGAACTTCTAATACCAACAAGTTAAAGAGCAGAAAACTCACCTGAACGTAGACTGCTTGGCAGCTGTGCACCAGTGTAAGGACTGCAAGGACTGTAAAAGAAAGAAAGCCTTTCATAGTGCCTGCAGAGTATAGACTTTCCTAACCTGAATATAATTTATTTTCTCTGGCTTTGGTCTTTTTCTGTCTTTCTTTTGTGTCTCAAACTTTCTCTCTTCTTAGCACTCAGACTAACTCATAGGCCAAAGCACTATGCTCCCAGTGCGAAGCTGGAGCTTTATAAAGACTTCACACAGCATTTGCTTGGTAATCCATTAAACTCTTTAGTGGCATATCATAAACCCTCAGTGGACTATCAGTTAGCTACTCATTGGCAGAGTAGGCCAGTCACACCCAGGCAGATCCTGGGGTTTATGAGTCCCTCTCTCTTTGAGAAACTGAACATGACACAGGCAGGCAAATCATTCCAGCCTATAATAAATCAATGGCAGAGACTGATGTAATGCAACATCTGAAATTCAGTCTCCATATGGGGAACATACTCAGGTTTCTGGCCACTTGCTGCAGAGCTGTGAGAAAGAAAGAGATTTGGAAGGAGATAGAAAAATATCGATCTCTTGCACCAGTTGCTGGCCAGTCAGTTCCCTCTTCTGGGGATTCCAGGTACTAAGAGGGGAGCAATGGACCAAAGCAGATAAACACAGGCTGTGCCTGCATATGACCAGCTATGTCATCTTGCTGCTGCTTTTTGCAGCACCTAATTAAAATGCACACATTAAAAGGCACAAGGATTGTTATTAGGGATAAAGGCTGCCATGAAGCAAATCCATTTCTCTGTGACTTTCAGTCTTACCCAGAAACAAGGTAATGTCACAGATGGGGAAGTATCAACATGCCTCACTCAGCTCAGTTCTGGCCATCAAGCTCAGGTCCTTTAATCTGTAAATGGTTTCTGGAATACTGTGGCTTTGAAGTAAAAACAGACACCATGCCAATGTCCTGATACCAGCAGAACAGAGGGTGTCAACCACTAAATATCTTAAATCTCAGCAAAGTTTAATACCAGAAAAGTCTCTATTTCTTATTGTGTTCCAATCTAGTGCTAATACTACAGTGAAAACCACCATGCTGCTTGGTATGAAATTTCAGAAACTTAAGCAGCCTGGACTTCCCAGGCAGTGGGCTTGTAGGGAAGGAATGAGACTTCTCTGGTTGTATACTCCAAAAATTTCAGTAAAGCTGAAGCTACCCCTTCAATGACAGTGCTGACTGCTTACTGACTTGACATCTCTCCCCTCCACCAGCCCAGTGTACTCCTTATCCATGAAATCTGAATCCCTAGAAGCTTGCTTTTTCTGCTGTTACGCTTTCTCTGCTTTTTGTGCTGCCATTGCCAACAGCCACTTACAACTCCAGAACAACTCACACCTGTGCCATTAATTCCTCTAACACTGGTCAAGGGTTATAACAGCAGAATAGAGCAACAACCTCCTCCTAGCAGCTTTGCAGAGATGTCACAAGAGACAAACATGCCTGAAATCCAATTAGGTTAACCCAAGGGTAAGAAAACAATTAAACATAGGGAATAAAAAAGATCTGCTGAGACACATGAAATGGGATTGAAACCCCACCTCCCATCACATAGTTGGTTCTCAAAACCGCTGGGTCAGTACACCTGTCAGAGCATGGACTACCACTTTCCATCAGTATCATGCTTGTCATGCTGATGGCATGCCATAGTGGACAATCCCAGTGCTTCTGATCCAACTGCATTCCTGACAGTAAAGAGGTACACACTCTCTCCTCCATCTCTTTTAAAAAACCTCCAGAGAGAATTATGGCTGGCTTGCTTACACTTTTTTTTTACTACTTTATCTCAGAGTTATATCAAACTCTGATACCAGTTTTGGTCCATTACTTCACACCCTTCACTTCTGTCTTGCTTAGGCAATATTAAGATAATACGAGTTAAATCTTTGAGTGGAACTGTTGCACTTTGCTGCCTGGATTTATTCAGTCCACCTATAAGTTTTGAAACCCAAAAGCTTTTCCAAGTAGCATGAAAAAAAGGACTCCCTGTCAAAACTCAGATCATGTGTCTCCCCTGTTTGGTATCCTGCTCCTCATTTATAGGAATCACTTATGCATTAGAAGAAATGGGGCCTTTCCTCAGAATAGTTATCAAATGCCTTCACCTGGAGTCTTAAGAGGGCTCCCACGTGACATTCCCCAGGAACAGGCAGGGATGATGAGGTCACATATCTAAGCAGATAGGATCTTTAAGAAGGAATGCAGAGGCACCTAACACATTTAGTCACCTCCAGGAATTACTTTTTTGAGGCTGTGCCTTTGAATTAAAAGGTCTACAGCAAGCATAAATCTGAAACTAAGTCCCTAAATACTTTTTCTGCTCAATCTGTAGCCAGCCTGAGTTTATCCATGAAAGGGTGGGACCTGTAGAGAAAGAGCTACAAGGAGATTTCTGATACCAGACGGATCTTTAAGTATGATGAAAAGACAGTGTATCTGCATTATTATTTTTTTTTTTTACTGGAGACCCCCAGAATGGATATTCCAGATGTAGCCTCACCAGTGCTGAGTGGATGGGAGGGATCATCTCCCCCACCTGCTGGCCAAGCTCCTCCTAATGCAGCCTCTGGCCTTCCCTGCCACAAGGGTGTGTTGACAACTCATGTTCAACTTGAAGCCACCAAGAGAGAATTGCTGTAAAGCTACTGGTGATCTCCCAGCCTTTACTGGTGTATGGGGCTATTCATTCCTAGAACCAGGACTTTGAATTTCCTTTCATTGCAGAGGATGAGACTTCTGGCTGCCCATTTCTCCACCCTGGGCACTCCTCAAGGCCCAGCCCTGCTGGAGGCTCTGCCCTGCCTAGGTCCCCCACACCGGAGAGCCTTTGCTCTGCTGCCTAGGAGGGCAGCAGGGGGATGCGCACCACACTGGGTGCCTTGGGTGTTGGTTCCCCGTGCAATCTGCCCTGCAACTGACAACTTCTGACTAAGCTCTGCCATGGGTGAGCACTGTGACCACCCCTGCTGACAGTGGCCTCCTTGTCCCAGCTGTCCCTGGATCCCCACAGAACAGACCTCCTCTCCTAGGACCTAGTGCCAGTTTCCCACATGCTTGAGGGGCAGGGGGACACGTAGGGGCACAGACACATCAGAAGACCCTCATGCCCTGCTCCCATGTTTTCCTACACGACACCATCATTATGTCCACCTGTACCACATACCACTGCTGCTCCCATCCGACTGTCCAGAGCAGGGATCCTGACTTCAGGACAGTCCATCACTTTTACTCCCCTACATATCTCTGCACAGCTCCCCTCAACGCGTGGCAGCACAGTGCAAACACTCTGCACAATGGAGCTTGTATGAGAACTGCAGGAGCCTGTTCTTCAGCTGGTGGTCATGGACCAACCCTGTGCAGGCAACACAAGGTAGTTCTGCACAAGAGCTATGTCTAGACTAGGAAATACCCTCAAGTCAAAACCAGGATGAGACAGTTATGTGCTGTACGGCTCAATTGTGGCTGAAGTCTCACCTCATGGTACCTACTGCAGTCCCCACCTTTCTCCTTTTTTCTCCCAAAAGACCAAAGCCACTTGCCCAGATGGGAGAAACACACCCACAGGAGAGCAGATGCTCACGAGCACAAGCCACTGGAAGCACAAAACCAGGAAGCTCTTCGCAGCTTCACCTCTGGGACACTTCCTGCAAGGCAGACATGCCATCTGTGCACACATCTGGCCTGGACTCCTCAGTCAGGCTTTCTAGGACAGTCTTGGAGCTTTCTGACTACCAGTTTCCCATTCTACAAGGTCAGGCTGTTCCCTGGGAAGTTCCTGCTCCATTGTTTTCTTGCTTGGGTCTCCATTTGGAAAAGGGGATCAGTTGCTATGTGCTGGTCACTTTGGAGAACCTCTTTCACTGGGGAGATTGACATCTTGGGTTTGATTTGTTCGGGGGGTTTTTTTCATATTTCATTCTCACCCAAAGGGAAGGAAAGGACCAGATCAAGCTTTATGGAAAATGGTCCCTCACTGCCTCTCCATGGTGGGTGGGAACATAATGCAGGTCGTCTTCCCTGGGACTCAGCTGAAGACACTCCACTTCCCAAAGAAGAAAGAGTGGCCATGGACTTCATGCAGAAGCACTCCTTGGGCACAGTTATTCTCAACCAGATTCAGAATAAGCCTTCAGCAAGGCCCTAGGCAGCTCTGTGTGGTCTGACCAAAGAGGGGCTGGGAATCTGCATGCTTGGCCCATCCAGGCTGACAAAAGTAAACACACTCACTGTGGGAACACAAAAATCCCTGCAGGTGGCATCTAGAAAACATTCATTTCTGTGCTATGATTATAGAGTCATAGAATGGTTTGGGCTGGAAAAGACCTTTAAAGATCATCTAATCCAACCCTCCTGCAATGAGCAGGAACACCTTCAGCTAGATCAGGTTGCTCAGAGCCCCACCCAACCTGGCTTTGAATGTTTCAAGGGTTGAGGCATCTACAACCTCTATGGGCAACCTGCGCCAGTGTTTCACCTCCCTCATCATAAAAAATTTCTTCCTTACATCTAGCCAGAAACTACCCTCTTTTAGTTTAAAAATATTACCTTGCCCTATCACAACAGGCCCCATCTTCCTTATAAGCATCCTTGTCCTGGTTTTGGCTGGGATAGTTAATTTTTTCTTCTTAATACCTAGAATAGTGCTGTGTCTTGGAGTCCGTATAGGAATCGGTATGAGAAAAATGTTGAGAATATTCTGATGGTTTTAGTTGGTGCTAAGACATCAAGGACCTTCTAAATTCCCATGTCCTGCTCGTGTGAAGGTACACAGAAGATGAGGGAGCATAGCCAGAACAACGGACGCAAACTGCCCAATGGAATATTCCGTATCATACAATATCATGCTCAGTATATAGATGAGGGTTGGCTGGGAAGCTCGCTCTCGGTCTTCTGAGATTGCAGTTTGGGGATTTTCTTTTCTCTGTGCTCACTAGCCAGGAATGGGCTAGGCATCGGTCAGCAAGTGATGAGCAACCGCATTGTGCATTACTGCCTTGTATTTTTTACTATTACCATTAATATTATGATTTTTTTTTTCAATTATTAAATTGTTTTTATCTCAACCTTACCTTTACCCCTCCAATTCTCTCTCCCATCCCCTGGGGTGAGGGAGGGTGAGCAAGCATCTGTGCAGCATTTGGCTGCTGACCAGGTTTAAACCACAACAGCCCTTTTTGGCACCCAACATGGGGTTGCTATAACAACAGATCTGATCAGACTGTTACAACAAATTTGTTATAAACATTTATTATACTGGTTTAAGAGATACTTGCCATAATGTGGATTTATTGGCTCTTAAGTTGTGCTCATTTTCAGAGCTCTGTTATGTATCACCTCACTTGCCATATATAGTCCCTATGCTGCTGCTTATCACCCGTGGGAGGTGGATCAAGTTTTTCACTTTGCTGTACTATCTAACATCGTGTGTACTATGGACAACCCCATCTGCTGTACTATGTAACACTGTAACACTGGTTTACTGCACAGTAAAGTGGGTCATGGGACTAATCCAGTATTTGTGGGTCATGGGAGTAGTCTGGTATTTGTACTCAGTGTTGTCATCACCTCTGTACTTTGGGAGCCATCTAGCACAAACTATTAATAATTACACCCTTTATCTTTTCTCTTCAGAGAGCCAAACCATGGGGGAGATACCTTCCTTCACTTTCTCCCTCTCCTCCTGGCTAATTACAATAGTGTTTGAGAATTTTGAAAATTTTTACTATCCTTGGAATGTTGAAACTAACATGCTCCTACAGAAACCAGCATGTCCCTGATTGTGTTCAGGTTTTGTTCAGGCTTAAGTGACTATTTAAGAGTATCACCCAGAGATCTACCCCAAGGCTGGAGAATTATGAGTAGTGTGGTGTGTGGGATAGCACAGGCAAATGTCCAGGACAGTGGGCACTTCCAGTGTTCTGGAACTTCAGCCTTGAACAAGTGTAGAATCCTGAAAAACTAGTAGAACAATTCCACACAACAGTTGTGTCCCAGGGAGACACAAATCACTGCAGCATGCGGGGGCCTGTCTGGCCCATGCCTACCAAGCCCTGTTCAGCATGATTCACTATCCTCAAGGGAAAGAGAAGGTCTCTGGGTCTGACGATAAATTGACAAACACTGTCACTCCAACCCTCGCGACAGGCACTGCAGCTGCTCCAACACCTGCAACGGGTACTGCAACTGAACCAGAGCCAACCCGTGCTGGCCAGGTCAATCAGTCGCTCCTGTACATAAGAAGAAAAACATCACAAAAACATCACTTCACTTTGTAAGGGGTGAAGATGAACCAGGGCCATCATGAGAACAGGAGGAAGAGGCAGGACTAGTGATAATCAGCTGATCCCTCTCCCTGAGTGAGCTGCGAGATATACAAAAGGATATTACTTGGCTGCTCCGATGGGATAACAGAGCCAGTAGCTTGGAATTAGAGGGTAAGGAAGGTAAGCACCTGGGATCCCTGTCTAGGGAAAGGGGCATTGACAAAGAGAATGGAAAAAAGATGCAAATCCTCAGTCTCTAGAGGTGACTTCTGTTAGAGAAAGATACCCCTTCAAGGAAGATGTTGTACGTCATCCAAGCAAACAGACCCCCATGGAGAGAGATATCCAATCCTTGAGGGAACTGGCCATGCGGGAGATTGTTTATTATGAACCAGACAATGCATGGCTACCCACAGATCCAGATGAAGTCCAATGCACATGACACATATGGTGGAAGTGTGTATGGAGTCCACCATCATCACATGCCAACACATTGGCAATAATGTCCTGGAAAGATGAAGAGGGCCCAACCATGGATGAATTGGATTGCTGACTCTGGCAATACAAAGAAAGTCTCTTCCTTGTTGCAGCTGTGGAGAAACTATCCTGAAGAGTTCCAGCAATACAGAGGATACTTCCTACTCCCACCTGCATGGACTAGTATCTCAACTATTAGCACAGGTGCACCCTGCTCCAGAGAGAGAAGACAGAAAGTACACACAACGGGGTACTCTGTGGTTCCACCTGCATGACCATGGAGAGGACATGAGGAAGTGGGATGGAATACCTACCTCTATCCTAGATGCATGGGTACGTGAGTTGTGAGGAAAAACAATCTCAAAAGGGGATTCTTCCAGGAAAAATGCCCCTCCAATTTCCAGCAGGCAATTCCCCAGACAGAGTAGAAGGGCTGATCTTGATTCTGATCCTTTTGAAGGGAATTCTAAGTAATTTTTATGAGTAATGAACACTCTGACCAGGATTAGAGTGCCACTGCCTACAGCCATGTGGAGGAAAGGGACAATCAGGTTTATTGGACTGTCTGGATTTGATGGCCTGGTGTGTAAGGCATTGGTCATTGGGTGGTGAGCAGTTGTATTGTGCATCAGTTGCTTTTCTTGGTGTTTATTTCTCTCTCTTTGCTATCTTTCTTTCATTACTATTACTACTTATAATAATAATATTCGTATTATTATAACAAAGAGAGAGGAAATTAAAACTCAAGAAAAAACAACCGAAGGGTTCTCAGAGAGACCTGGCAAGGTTGACAGCCATTCATTTTTGTTCATCTCCAAATCAGCTATACCAAAAGCCCACCAATACCCATTTGGGTCACTAAAATACCTTCTCCTGAGATACTCTATACCAAGGATGCTCAGAGCTCTGCATCAGTCACAATGAGGTGCTTTTGCCACTCATTCCTTGTTAAACTCAGTTTGGCTTCTAACACAGTCAGCTGTTGGGATCCCCCTGTCGCTGCAGAAATACAGGTGGATTCTGTCCCTTTATAACTGGATGGCATCAGAGTGCACTGTACAACACAGACTACTCCTCCACCTTTGGAGCCTCTTGCTTCTTATAGGTCCTCAGTGTCCATTGAGACTTTCACCAGTCCAGAGGGATTATGAAATATTTGTCATAGTATATCTCTATACCACCTTCAGAAGGGAGGATCTCCTGAAATTTATCTTGCTGTATTTGAGGATGAAAAGAAAAAAACCCAAACTACAGAACAACATAATATGGAAAATATTCTATGAGACTTTGCAATATAACAAATACCATTAGGTGGTGCAAGAGTAAAGACAAGAGAACACAAGAGGGACAAGAGAGAACATACACCCAAACCTAGTGATCTCAGTTCCTTGGTTTCCAGCACAGGGTTTTGAAGGGGCTTTAGTTTTTATGGCACCGTAGGTAAAGCTAACTACAAAATAAAAATAAAAGGTTGTCAGACATTTAGACTGGTCAGGAAGAAAAAGGGGAAAAAAAAAAAAAAAAAAGGCAAGCAGACAAAGAAATGCCACCATTTTCAGGTCCTTCCCAGCAAAGAGACACTGACAATTGGCTGCAGCTCCCTGCTTTCTGCTTGAGGAAAACTGTCTTCATTGATCTTAGGACCAGGGGGGCACTGGGAGAGTGAGAATAACAGCAAAGGAAAAGGGGCAGATAATAGGATGTGTGTTTTGAAACATTTCAGATATACTAACAAGAAATTCTTGATTTTACATATAAGATCTATTTCCTTTTTGCCCTTTATAGGGTTCTAAGCAGAAAAGATTTCTGATCCACATAGCTCTTTCTGCAATTTATACAGATGCATAATTTCAAAGGATATTTTTTCCTTCTCTCATACCCTACATACTTAATGCAAGAAAGACTGTAGCCACACAATCTTCTATTTTTCCCTTCTTCTTGTTAAAAAACATTGAAAAGTTAATGGACAGATTTTTGCTTATATTTAAAGGTTTTAGGAGAATATTCAAACTGTCTTTTAGACAGAAATAGTCACTTTACATACAAAACTGAACTACGTTGTCAGTTTCTGTGTTCAGTGACTTATTAATTTTTCATAGCATGCTTGACTGTGTACAGACACAATTTTATCATGAAAATGAGGAAAAGTGAAACATTTCCCTTACATTGGCTGTTCAAACAGATTTTAAGATTTTTGTTTTTTCCACTTTTAAATTGTATTCCTTTAGGTAAAGCTTACCTTCACAGTCTGGGATAAAAATCACACAAAATATATTTTCTCACATTCTGGGCCTTTTTTTGGTAACTGCCCTAGAAGTGTGTGCATGATCACATACTTTGCTGGGTAAAAAACTGTCTGGATGGCTGGGCCCAAAGAGTTGTGGTGAACACAGTTAAACCCAGTTGGTGGCTGGTCACGAGTGGTGTCCCCCAGGGCTGGGTGTTTGGGCCACTCCTATTTAACATCTTTATTGATGATCTAGACGAGGGGATGGAGTACACCCTCAGTCAGTTTGCAGATGACACCCAGCTGGGTGGGAGTGTTGATCTGCTCGAGTGTAGGGAGGCTCTGCAGAGAGACCTGGCCAGGCTGGAGGGATGGGCTGAGCCCAACTGGGGGAGTTTCACTGAGGGCAAATGCCGGGGGCTGCCCTTGGGCCACAGCAACCCCCAGCAGGGCTACAGGCCTGGGGAGGAGTGGCTGGAGAGCTGCCAGTCACAGAGGGACCTGGGGGGGTTGATTGACAGCTGTCTGAACAGGAGCCAGCAGTGTGCCCAGGGGGCCAAGAAGGCCAATGGCATCCTGGCTTGTGTCAACAGTAACGTGGCCAGCAGGGACAGGGAAGGGATCTGACCTGTGTGCTCGGCCCTGGTGAGGCCACCTCTAGATGAGTGGGTTCAGTTTTGGGCCCCTCACCCCAAACAGGCCATTGAATGACTCAAGCGTGTCCAGAGAAGGACAACGGAGCTGGGGCAGGGTCTGGAGCACAGGTCTGCTGGGGAGCGGCTGGGGGGGTTTATTCTGGAGAAGACGAGGCTGAGGGGAGACCTCCTGGCCCTCTGCAACTCCCTGACAGGAGGGGGCAGAGAGGGGGGATGAGTCTCTGGAGCCAAGGCCCCAGCGCCAGGCCCCGAGGGAATGGCCTCAAGCTGCCCAGGGCAGTGTCAGGCTGGCTCTGAGGAAGGATTTCTGTGCAGAAGGGGCTGTTGGGCGTTGGAATGGGCTGCCCAGGGCAGGGGGGGAGTCCCTATCCCAGGAGGGGTTGAAGAGTCGGGCTGACCCAGCGCTGAGGGATCTGGGGGAGTTGGGAAGGGTCAGGGGGAGGCTCATGGTTGGACTGGAAGAGCTTCAAGGTCTTTTCCAACCAAGATGCATAAAAACCTAAAGACAGTACTTAGGACTACAAGTAGCTCCCAGGTCATCACAGACCAAGAAGCCAAAGCTACAAATTTTGTGGTGAAAGACGAAAAAAAGATTTATGCATAGTATGAGACACAGACGGATAAGGGTAGGAGAGAGGCGCAGGAGAGCAGAAGACAGCACTGAGCCCAAAGGAAGGTGACCTGTCAGAGTACCATGTCTGAGGACACTATCAGTGCTTTGTGACTGGAAACACTCAACAGACTTAAGATGGGTTTGCCTGAGTTGTGGTGCTGCCAAAAATCCTGTAACAATTTGGACAGACGAGTTTCAGTTCCCTCTCTGCAAATACAGGCTGGGAGTTTCTTGCCGCACGGACACTTCAGGTCTCCTCTACTGTTTGCTGCAGCTGTCTGCCATCACTCAGCCCTGCTGCGACCGCTTCAAACGTTTTTGTGGGAATGAACCCATGTACTTGAGCAGAAGTCAATGTCACAGGACCGTGACTCACCATCAGGGGCAATAAAGCTGTGTAACACACGAACGTGAGCAACTGCAGTGAAGCAAAAGCAGAAGCTAGATGGCAGTGTTGGCACAGGCTCTGGGGCACAGGCAAGCTACTGCTGGTATTTCACACAGTGGGCTCCAACTGTGGCTCCTCTATTGACAGGAATCAGTTCTGGACCTCCTTTCTCATCAGCTGAAGAGAAAATGCTTTAGCACCTCTGAAACTTCAGCCTCAAAGGAGGTACTCAGAGTTCACGGGGGAGAGCAAGAGCCAAGAGTTCCCAAAGCAGAAAGACCATACCCTTTCCTTTAGTAGTAAAAGGTAGTGTTCCCCCCCTAAGTCACATTTCTGCATGTCAGTAGATCGTCCAATTTTACAGTGACACACCACCAAAGGAACCTGTCACTATAAAAGAAAGTTGTAGTTGTTGAAATGGCTCTTTACATGCAAGTGAGATCAAAAGAGAGGTGGAGGGCTCTGTCACAGATACTAGAAGAGACAAATGTTTAAAATGATAGAGACCTTCAAAGACCATGTGTTGCCCCAAGCAGCCTGTAATGAATTTTATTGTGGTTCAGTGACCCTGGTTTGCTTTTAACGGTTCATTTGGCAAGTTGTTGCTGCAGCAATTTCTAATAACAATGTCACAAGAATCTTTTAACCAGGTACAGCTTTGTGACTATACAGGGCTGCTCTGAAAGTGAATTTTGGACTTGGTAAGATGGAAAAACATCTGCAGTAAGTTCCTTTAGTTCCTTCCTCCATGGTGCACATCACACAAAGGAACAGGAGGACAACAGTCACTCTGAGGAAAAGCAGAAAGAATTTTCTTCACTCAGATGAGGATTATTTTAAAATTATAACAGCAGCTGAGCACCAGACATGGACAGCATTTACTTCCTTCACACTTTGGGCGTTACTGATCATAGTCAACATACTAGTTTTTTGGTAGAGTTATTTTCTCAGCCCTCTATTCCAAATGATATTTTGACTCTATCCTTGTGCTGTGCTGATTCAAGTAGAAAAATAACCAAAATGACTAAAATAATGAAGTGCTGAAATGTAATTAAGACTCTCTATATATTTTTCATCATGAACCAAAACCTGTGACAGCAATAAATTCAAACTACTGAAATAATTCGCTAGCTATGCATCTTGATAACCATACCTTATCTTTATTTCATCATCTGCAGTCATCCTGCTGTCACTCCACCTTTCCGTATAGGCTCTCAGGCACAGGAAAACACACAATGCCTTCTGTATTGTCATTTTTCAGATGTAGCTGTGGGTGGACAAGACATTTCACAGCAGGTAGGAATGCCTAATGCAAGAAGAAATTTGTAGTGCAGGAAAAGGGAAAGGAACTGAAAAGGAGACTTCCCCTAGGAGATTAAATCCCAGGTCCATACAAACAACTCACCATGTCTTGGGGCCAATAATCCTACCAAAGTCAATAAAAGCATGCAGTTTCAAAAAAAAAAAAAAAATCATACAAAAGCACACGCTCAACTGCCAGAATCTGGACACGCAGCCGGTTAATTCCATCTGGCTGCAAACAAGCTCCAGACTAAAATCCCTGCTGGGCTGCTATTTATTAATCAGTATTTGTGCATCTCTCTGTGGTACCTTCTCATGGTGCACCTTAAACCCCATCCCCTAGCCCTGTGTGCAGGCCCAGGCCCAGGGCTGAGCTCTCCCCAAGCACCGTGTCTCTGCAGGAGGGGCTGGCACTGTCCCCTGCCACCCTGCCCCCAGCAGCGGCCCAGCCCCTGGCAGCCGGCAGAGAGCAGCTGGGCTCTGACTGCAGCAAACCCCTGCAAGCTGGAGGTTTACAGCATTTGTATTCCAAAGGACTGTGGACACATACTGTATGAAATTCACAACCGAATGCACTTGTCCATTATCACCCCATCACTGATTAAAAGAACAAAGTCCATGACTTCAAATCAACCACCTCTGCCCTGGTAATGCTGAGCTCTCCTCTGCACAGAGAGGAGCCCTTTGGGTATTTCACCTCAACAGAACTCAACTAAACAGTTAGCACTTCAGTCCTTGTTTCCATCTCTGTGCAGACAGACGGCACCTATTAGGAGTTATATGGCAATCTAAAAGGTGGTCAAACTGTTATGCTTTGCTTCAGGCACGCAGCATCCAGCCACAGCCTACAGATTTTATCAACTGCAACGAGGAGGGTCTTACCTCAATAGAGAACTGAGAGATTTGGTCTAGTGGCGAAAGTGTCAGCTTCATAATAAACCCCTCCACAACTGCAGGCCTTGATCCAAAGCATGGAGCAGGTAGTGACTTCCAGGAGGTCTGTCAGCACTGCTGTGCTGGGGGCACGTGTCATCCCAACACTCAGATAGCCAAGCTTTTGTGGGGGTGTAAAAGATAGCATGCATCCCATGGAGCTTACAGTCTTATGTAGAGCTGCTGCAAATACAACAGGTGAAGGGAAATAAAGTCATGACTATTTCCCTGAGTGGGAGCTGAGGAGAGAAAAGCTGGTAAGAAAGTTGGCTGAGCTCACAAGCCAGCTGAGAGACAGCAATTGACCGCAGTCCTCCTGAGGGCCCCACACCCGAGCATCTTTCCAGGCTAGACAGGGTTTTAAAGAGCCTTTAAAAAACACAGCTAGTATATACTTTTTACTAAAGCCTTCTGTAACTCTTCTAAAACAGCCACAGCCATTATGGGAATGGTGGGCTACAAATGGATGACAGTGGAGGAGTGTAGAGATTAACAAAAAAACCCTGTAGTGTCACAGCAGACTGCTCCAGATTGACAAGTGATGAGCCTGAGGTTTAAAAACTTGAGGCAATAGTTGCTTGATGGCTCCCACTGCAACAAACTGAAAGAGCAAGGAAATAAGTTTGTTCCCTTGAAATCTACAGTCATCTGCCTCTATTTGCAGAAGAGCTTTTTGCACTACATGTGTCCAGGACACAAATACTCGTGATCACGCTGTCCAGCTCTCACAGGAGTGGGCCCAGCAGAGGTGGAGCAGGATAAGCTGATCACAGCTTAGGTCACTTTTGCTCCTGAACCAGCAGTCTGTATCAGGAGAGTCATCCTGCTGGCCCAAGACCACTGTAACCATTTTCTCAAAACCACTGAGACATTTTCCTTCTTCTCAAGAACTTCTGCAGATTTTTTTTTAACAACTGAGAGCTCACCTGCACTTGACGGAGAAAGGGGCAAACTTCACCTTTTGCACATACTTGTTCAGCACTTGGGTTGAGCAGTCTGTGAATCCTGGGTGGTTACTGCAGCCACTGACATTTCTGTCAGTCCCTGGTCTCTCCAGGTGCTCTCTCTGCCCCCATTGAGTCTTCTCTAACATTTTCCTTGCCTTTCATTTTGAGCCTGGATTACGCTGGAGAGCAAGACAGACAGAGGGACAGTACTAGTCTGAGGGGTAGGATAGGAGGGAAGACAACTCCCCCCAGCAGGCAATGGCAAACTGCCTTCCTGGGGATGAAGCAGCCCAGCAGAGAGGGGTATTCTTCCATCCCCTGGAGGCTGCACAGCACAGTGACTGCGTGGGGACATCAGCCATGTCTCACAGGTGACTGATTTGGATTTGTATCTTTCCTCACAGAGGTTTTTTTCCTTCTGAACTGTCCATTAATTCTTCCTTCTAGAAAAAAAGATTAAAAAGAAAAAAAGAAAAAAATAATATTGCACAGGAAATTTTCTGGATAAAAAGAAGGGGTTTACAACATATGTTAGCACAGACTTGAGAATTCAGAAACAGCTATTTCATTACTTTTCCAGATACTACAGGGCGTATTAATACATATTAGCAAAGTCTGTGTACAAATATGTAATTAATCTGCTTTATAAAACAGTTGTATCTCAGATCACTAACTCTTCATTTGAATGGATAATAAATATAATTTTCAATTTTCTCAAAATGGTAAAAGCTCAGAAAACACACAATTTCTTAATACATATCTCAGTAGAATTTCATATAAACTCCTGGTTGTGTTTTCTGTGCAAGATTCACCCACAGTTAGTCTGATTGCTCTGTCAGTTTTTCTTCAGATAAATTCAGATTGGGATATCTTTATTCAAGAGGAAGGAAGATATATAACTACATTTCAAAACTGTTGTGCTCATACTGCATCCTGTCACTGGCCAACATTAAAGTTGGTAATAAATACTAACTGGCTCCTTCTGGGAAACGAGTACCCAACACTCATTGGAAGAATGCACACTTCTAGTTTGGGAAGCAATTTTAGAAAGAGCTTAGTAGGATTCCTCTATTACTGCTTAATGTTTATACTGCTTATGTTCTTTTATTGCTTCGAGTTAAATATAGCTCAGCTATGTCACCTCTTGCTGTTGGAGTCAGATAATGAAATGGTAAGTGATGCTTTAGACACCCGTATAAAACTTCAGTGCTGCATTAAATGGACAATGTCAAGTCCTAAATAAATATGAGTTACAATTAGTTTTAGCTAAGAGCAAGCTATGCCTGCAGCCTGCTGATAATTTCCATTTTCATGAACACATTTTTCACCGAAAGGAATGCTTCTTTCCCTGATAGTGTTGTGTAAAAGGCCCAGATGAAAAAAAGAGTAAGACTGATGGTATGTGTAGGAATGCAGAGAACTGTCAGCACTAGATCAGGCACCTCTCCCCATCCCTGCCAGGGGACAAGAGACTTCTGAAACCTCTTACCTCTGAGAAAATGAGGCCACCTCCACCAGCTGAAGTTTGACTCCCTTTCCTGACATGACACAGTCATGTCTTTGAAAAGAATTAGGAAAAACCTGTTCCTTACTTTGCTGCATTTATAACAAGTTTAAGCACATCTTGCCACAAATTTAAATTTAAAAACTCAAATTGAAGTCAGGTTTTTGCTAAGTTCACTATTTTCAAAGGAACGTTGTGTGAAGTAAAAGTTTTGAAGTGCAAGTAACAAGGACAGAGGCTGCAAGCTCTTACTCTGCAGCATAGCAAGCATCATATTTAGTCTCACTCTTAGCAGAGGTGATGATGTCTTTTATAGCTCTTAAAAGCCTTGAACGAAGAATTCAAGCAGCACACAGAACTAACATGGCAATTAAATGCCACAAGAGAGCACCTACTTTATACCCCATGTTTACAAATCTCTAAAGACCTCGTTCTCCTCTCACACCTGCACAGACAAACTGAATTACTCTGGTATGAACCTGGTTAGGCCAACACATGAGAACCCAGACAGGCCTTGTGCCTCCTCACATGAGCCATCCAAGATTTAGGTATCTAGCCTAAATTAGCCAGCTGGGTTTCCCACCACATCCCAGGCCATCTAATTTTTACTGGATGATCTGGTGTCTTGGTTTTCATCAAGCTGGCTTATGGCAGGCAGCTCAATGAATTACTGCTTGCTTCTCTGATTTCTTGGGAGTGCCTTAAAAATGTGAATCAGGCATTAGGGCAAGAGCTATAATGGGATCCTGCCACACCAGAGCAATGCTAACTCCAAAACCTATCAGTGATTTCAGTGTAAGCAATGCTGGGAAAGCGCGTGTTAATCACTCTCTGAATTTGGGACATCTCTACTTTTTCTCCCTGAAACTGCCCAGCTCTGCAAGTACAGAAGCTGCAGGGCAAGAGGGTTATATTGTAACAGGCAAAGACAACAGACTACTTCTTGCACAGGCTCAGTGCAGAGGTTTTATGTTTTCCAAGACAAAGGCTTTTGCTAAAAAAGTGATCTGAATTAATGAATTTTTCAGAAGGAACATAAGGCAGAGACATGCCATTGGGATGGGGCAGCCTCAAAGTCAGATATAGGAAGTGAGTTTCTCCTGAACATCTCACCTCTTTGCTGCTCTTCATCTTTCCATGGCTTCTAAGATGTGTGAAACTAATTTAATCAACTTTAAACAGTCCTTTATTAATCAGAACATTTGAAGAGAAAGAATTTAACCCGTGCATGGTGTGAGAGTACAGACATTTGTCCTATTCATGTCTAATGCCTTTTGTTTTTGAGAAGAATATTTGACACATGAAGTATAATCAGAAACTTGGCTCTCCAATTTGCCTTCTTGACTTGCTTCTGGCGCCTCACCCTAAGGGTTATGCATCAATGTATTTCATATCCTCCTACTGGCCTTGAAAAAAGGCAACCAGCCACAAAGCTGCCTAAATGCTGCAAGATTTCAGGGGAGCCTCACTTCAAAGACAAACTCATCAATTACTTTACAATGAGAACAAAGGTAACAAAGAATCAAGAAGGTATTTTTAGCACTAACCAAGCCCAATATATTCCAACATGCTTAAGTACCTGCACACCCATATTTTACAAAAAGTGTTCAGCTTCCTGAACAGAGTCTGAACTGACAGTGCAAAAATCAACCCCCT
>NW_020799126.1:1201795-1209049 GCF_003259725.1 Athene cunicularia | reverse complement strand
GCACGGCCGGGGAGGTGCTGTGCAGTGAGCAGTGACATGCAACCAGCAGAAAAAAGCTGGGCCGGGGGGGGTTCGTGCTGCAAAGTGGCAGCTCGTGGTGTAGGTGGGGATTGTTCCCGCTGCCAGGCGGGAGAAGGGCTGGGTGGGCACCGCTGCCCGGTCCCAGGGGCCAGAGGCCGAAGCATATTCACCTTCGGGATCCGGTGGACGAGCGTCTGCTCCCCGGCAGAGACATGGCCGCGGTGCCGCAGGTCCTGGGAGCGGGGGAACTGCGGGTTAAACGCAACAGAAAGAGGAGGTGAAGGCAGGGAAACGGCCCCGGTGCCGGTGGCGGGGTGAGCCCCTGCACCAGGGCATCAGTTTAGACGCTGGGGCCACCCGTCCAGGGACAGATGTGCACATCTGGGCTGTACTCCCTGCCTGCCCCCCAGGAACGCGGGGGTGCTGCACGCCCAGGGCCCTCCCCCGGCAGCACACGCCGCCCTTGGGCTTGTTTAATTTGTAAGGCAAACCAGGTACCTGCCCGTGGTCTGGAGTCCCTTCTCCCACCCGTCTCCAGCCACGGGACAGGCTTTCCCCGGAGCCCTGGTCCCCGCTGCCGGGACGCGGGGTGCCTGCGGTGGCGGCATTATTCAGGGCAGAGATGGGACGAGGGGTCCAACACCCAGGGCTGGATCCCACCGAGCCCCCACCCGGGCAGGTGGGTGCCCCGCAGCAGCCTGGCACCTGCTTTTTCTGAATCACCAGTGAAATCGGGTAAGGGAGCACAGATCCCTGCCCGATGCGGCAGCAGCAGCTCATCCCTGGGGAGGCCCAGAGCCCATTTCTCCTGTCAATAAACAGGCCGGACCCAGAGGCTCGTAGCAACCGGCAGCACCTCAGGCCCAGGCAGGGATGTGAACTGCTGCAGCAGCGGGGAGCTACGGAAAGAATCCGCTCAGCACGTCCAACGCTCCGAGCACCCCACGTCCATCCCCCCACGGCACACGGCGATGCCCCACGGCGCTCACGGGCTGCGGGGGACGGCCAGGTCAGACATCCCCGGCGCTGGTGCCGTCCCAGATTTTGGCAGCTGCAGCCCAGAGCGAAGGGACCAGCCAGCCGATAATTGATCGGGGATTGGAATCGCTTAAGCGCTGCTTGGCCAGGGTCCAGGGCAGCGGGAGGAGTGGGACATGAAGGGGAGGCAGGAGAGGAGGAGGGAGCGTGACCAGCTCACCCCGATCACGCAGCCTTTTGCATTCACCCCCCCCAGGGCTGTTTCTTCCAGGCTACCTCCTGCCCAAAGCCCGCAGCGACCAGCCCAGGCCTCTCCTCTGCCCCGGATTCACCGCTCCCCATCCCCAAACCAGGACACTGAAGAGCCGGGAGAGCTGGAGCAGAGGGAGCCGCAGACGTGCGGCCGCAGCGAGCCCCCAGCGCCGGGGGGGGCGGCGTCCCCAGGACACAGCACCCGGGATCCGGGGGTCCTGCTGCTCCCCCCCGGGATGGATTTGCCAGGGGAGGGCCTGGGCAGAGGGAAGCAGCGCTCTGCCCTGCCAGATACCTGCTCCCGAGCCGACAGCGTGCGCGGCCGGGCAGCTGTGGGCTCTGCTAATGCAGCAGCGTGAATCAGCATCCAGCGAGCGGCCGCGGTGCTGGTGGGAGCATCCTGCGGCACAGCCCAGGCCCCGGCAGCGGGGGCCAGCCCGTCCCTGCTCCCCAGGCAGCTCTCGGCAGATTTTTCAGGAGATTTACAGCCACGGGGAATAACGCCTCGCCCTCTCGCAGCCCCACAAGCCCTGTGCCCTGACCCGACGCAGCCCAGCGGTACCCGGCATCGCCGCTGCCTCCTGCTCTGCCCCGCTCACGGCAGTTACCCGCACGCCAAACTGCCTGCTCGGGGGTCCCTCTGCGCTCCGGTACCACGCGGCGCCAGGCGAGCGGCGGCACCGCAGGCGGCACCGCTGTGTCCGGCACACGGGCTGAAATGGTGCCGGGGGGCTCCTGCCAGCACCCCACGCTCCACCCCGGGCGCCCGCACCAGCATCCGCAGCCGGGATCGGCTCTGTGGGGAAGTCTGGATTCGGCCTCGCGCCTGGCAGGCTCAGTTCCTCCTCCTCCTCCTCCTCCTCCCACTGCTGCAGACTCGCCGGGCGCCCACGCCGAGGCTCGATGCCTCTCGCGGCGCCGGCAGGTTTTAGGGGGGTGAGAATCTCAGAGCAGCCCTGTGCTGCTGCCGCAGGGAGCCTCGTCGAGCTCTGCCAGCGGACACCCAAATCCCACAGAGGGGGGAGCACCCATCCTGCACCCTGCCCGGGTCCCCATCTCACAAACACGATGGGCTGCACATCCCAGCCCGGCCGGGTACCGGCTCTGCCTCGCCAGGCTGCCCCGGGGTGGCTTGAATTTAATCACTGGTAATAAATCATCACTGCCTCAGTCCCCAAAGAGTCAACGGGCCATTTTGGTCTCCCTGAAAGTCTCACCGTGCCCACGGGCTGCCGAGGACTGGCAGGCTGGGCAGACGTCGCACCGCAGCTGCAAACACACCTTCCCACACGGTAGGTGGCTACTTTGCACCCCAAGGCAGAGGGAATCGCATTCGCACTCGGAATTACCGCTATGGCGTGGAGCAGGACGAGCCGAGACAGCGCCCGGGGAGCCTCGCCATGGAAGCAAGAGGAAATCCAAGATTATTTTCTCACATTTGAAAGGCAAGAAATGGGAGAAGCGGCGCAGACCTCTGCTTCTGCGGTGATCTGCAGAGGGGTCTGCTCCCACAGAGCCCTCCTGCGGGACCCCCACCTCCCCCCAGCGCCCGGGCCCGCCGCCGCGGCTGCTCGTCCATCAGGAAAAACACACGGAGAGGAAACGAAAAGCGTTCAAAGAGGAATAACCACCTCCCCAGCAAGGACGATGATGGCAGCTGCGAGGGCCGGGAAACGCAGGGGAACAACCAAGAGCAGGTCTCTCAAATCTAAAAACCGTCTAATAGATGGGGCTTGGGGCAGGAGTCGGAGCCAAGCTGCAAGGGCAGGCGGAAAAGAAGAAATCCGCTTAAAAACACGGGGGAAGGCAACCCAGACCGGGACAGAGCGCGCAGGCTCGTTGCTCCGTGTTGGGAGCGCCGGGGACGGGGCCCACAGAGCTGCCCACGGCCGGTCCCACGCGGGGACGGCAGCTCCTGCTCAGCGCAGGGACGGAACCCCAAAAACGAACCTCGGGAGAGGAAACCCGCGGGGACGGAGGACAACGTGCCGCTGCCGGGAGCTCGGGGTCTGCAAAGCCCACGTCAGACAAAGCCAGGGCGCGGGAGCCTGCGTGGGAAGGGATTTCCTCCACCTTATTTTCATCTTTGCAGAACAAAGAACACGGGGAACGTCTTGCGGGGCGCAGAATAAACGCGGTAGAGTCTGTTGCCTGTCGGTTGATCCCTAGAGAGCCGATGAAAACAGTTTGTGCCCCAGAAGAGAGGACGTGGCCGTGGACGAGGCTCCGGAGAGCCCCTGGGCAGCTCTTGACCCCGCGTCAGAAACCGGCGCTGGGCACGGCGACACGAACGGCAAATGCTGATCCCAGACACCCGGCCCCAGCTCCACCGTGAGCCCGAGCCTGCAGTTACAGAGATCCGAACCAACAGTGAGAGTGCACGGAGACTGGGGCGAGGTCAGGGTGATGTGGGGGGCGCTGGCCTGTCCCTGTGCCGGGGGGGCCAGCGGGACCCTGCCCCGGGCAGCGCCTCTGCGGCCACTCTCGCTCCCCAGCGACGCCGCTACGGGGCAGGGTCTGACGGCCCAGCTCGGAGCAGACCCAGAGATGGTGCTGCAAACCACCCAGGTGCCTTCCAATATCTCACAAACCACCCCAAAACGCAGCTCCGGGGGCAGGCAGGACGAATGCTGCCCGTTGGGAGGTCGAACGCTCTTTCCTGGAGCCACCGACAGCAAAACTCCCTGCGAATCTCCCGGCCTACGGCGGAACAGAAAGGCAGCTCTTGTTTTAAAACAACAGCACAAAATAGGGCTTATTCTGTGCAACAGAATCAGCCTGGGGAATTCACGAAATAAAAGCAACAGTCCTTGGTAAGGAAACACTGGAGTTCCAGCATGAGCTGCTACCCAGTACAGGGTGGGACGGGGCGCAGCCGGGGACAAGAGCCTCTCACCCCGGGGAAGGGGGAGACCCCCCACACCAGCACACGGCGCCGTGACCGTGCCGAGCACTTTCTGTGCCTGCTGCGGTCAGCAGCGCTCGGCCCCACGCAGGGCTCGGCCCCACGCAGGGCTCGGCCCCACGCTGCTCCCCACACCTGCACCAGTAACTCCGTCTGGCAACCAGTACCGGTGTCTGGCACCAGCACCCCCAGGCACAGGCTGCTCGCCCCCCCACGCTGCCACCACACGCAGTGGGTGACACCATGGGGCTCCGGGAGCCCCCCCAGAGGGGATGTGGGGCACTGCTGACCCACAGACCACACCACGACGCGTCGCCAAGCGGGACGGGTGGCAGAGTCCCAGCAGAGCACCCCGAGGCTCGGCCCGGCGCCCCGGGGAGGATTTCCCCAAGACTTGCCGCTCAGCCACCGTTCGGGGACGGCTGCCCCGCGGAGATGCCCCTTTGGCTCGAATGCCACCACCCGCCAAGCCTCGCCGGGTCCCCCGGCCGTGCCCGCGAGGGACAGACGGCGCTGGGCAGGTATCGCCCCTCCGAGCGGCTTCCTGCGCGGGAAACGGGGCCCGGGGAGCCCCGGGGAGCCCCTCGCCATCGCCTCGGTGATTTCCTCGGGGGATTGCGCGGCCGCAGGCTCTCCGAGGCGCCTCTCTCCACTTCTCGGAGCTCAGACGGAACCGGCTGCTGCGCTGGCCCGAGCTGCCCCACCAGCTCGTCCCGTCCCCGCGGGGAACACGCGGCGAAGCGCAGGCACAGGCCCGTTCGGCAGCCCTGGCGCTCGGCACGCAGCCGCCCGGGGCCCAGCACCCGCTGCATCTCCCCGGATTTCTCGCTCGCTGCTTCTTTGGCCGGGGTTCCCATCACCCTGCCCGCTGCCGGATTTCCTCGTTTTCCTTGACGCATCCTGCGTTAGGAGCCTTTTGCAACGGTGGCACCAAGCCCGAGAGTCTAAGAGCAGCTTTACCGATTCCGCAGAAACCTCGGGAGCAGAACTGCGCCCAGCACACGCCGGCGGGCGCCTTCCCTGCGGGTCCCTCCCCGTATTTTCAGCCTTCCTGTACTAACAAGATTAAAAGCAGAGAGCAACAGGGGGAAGGGAAATCACAGCTTCGTTTTTCCGGGGAACAAAAAGGGCTCCTGAGATTTTTCATGCCTCTCTGACACAGGCTCTGCTTTTCCTTCACACTAAAAATAAGCAAAGCGCTGAACACGGCAAACAACCGGCAAGCCGACGTGGGACAGAGCGCTGCGTCCCCCCCACGGCGATGCCAGGATGGGTTTGTGGTTGAAAAGGGACTGGGGGTGCAGCTGGGGGGGGCGGTGGGAAGGAGCAGGATCCGGCAGAAGCGCGGCCAAGGAGGGGGCCAGCGCCGCGGGCACCGTCCCGGCTGCCGGAGGCAAACCCCGGCCCGCTGGCGCGCAGCGGTGACCGTGTCTGCGCTGCTCCTCCTGCCACGGGGCAGCTGTTGGGAGACAGGGGCTGCTTTGCTGCCACTCGGGATTTTCCAAGGGAGCGGTTGGTATCTCCAGGGGCTGGGAAACTCTGCTCCTGTTCCAGCTCATCCCAAAGCGGGCACAGCTTCCCCGGGGTCCTGGAGAGAGGCTCCAGTTCACACCAGAGCGGAGCGCTCGGGGCAAGAGCAGGGACAAAAGGCAGAGGGTGTTTATGCAACAGCACCAGAAAAGTCAATTCTGCTAAGAGTTGTTGTACCACGTAACGAAACACAGGAGCATCTCCTTTTATTCTCTCGTTTGTTATAAAACGCTGAGTTGACACCCAGAGATTACAGGAAAACAGAGACCATTCGGACAGATCGGGTTATGCAGCTCATCACTTTTCCAGCTGACCTGGCCGCAGCGCCGAACGGGGAGGTGGCGGCTCCTGGCCCTCGTTAGCTAAAAAGAAGGTGCCTGACCCCGCGGTCTGACCAAGGCTGCGAAGGTTGGCAACAGGCGGGAGGTGGCACCCCCCAGCCCGCCCCACGCCGGTGCTCCGCCAGGGACCTCCGGGGTACGCAGGCAAAACCAGGGAAGGGAAATGCAGCTTCCCGCACAACCGCCTGCGCCGTCTCCCCGAACCACCGTCCCCCTCGGCCGAGGGCTGAGAAGGACGGGGGTGGCGGAGGCTCAGCCCCGGGTCCCCACACTGCTGCCCTGGCCTACTTTTACTTTCCCAACAAACCAAACCTCCGGTCTCAGCCCGCTGCGACGCTGCCGAGGTGTGAGCACACGCACGGGCCCCCCCCGGGCAGGCGCCTCCGCGGCCCTGGAAATCAGGATTTGCACCTTCTCGCACAAGGTCACGGCATAAACGCACCCACTGCCCGGGGAGGGGGGCATCGGGGGACGCCGGTTATTTCAGAAGCACAACAAACGCACAGCAGCGGGTTTCTGTGCGACAACCCGGCAGCACTGACCTTGCTGGGAGGAGAGAAAAGGAGCACCCGGCTCATCAATCGCCTCGTGTCTGTCCTGTGTCCCCTCGGAGATGGAGCATTAAGCCATTAAATAATAAAATTGCAATTGCACAGCAGCTCCGGCTCCTGCAACGCCCCACGGTGCCGGGAGACACGCTGGGATGCTGCAACGAGCAGATGTGGGTCTGGTGTATGCAGGGAGGGTCTGGGGCAGGGGATGTGGGTCTGGTGGGTGGGATGTGGGTCTCGTGCATTCAGGGAGGGTCCAGTGTGTGTGATGTGGGTCTGGTGCACGACGTGTCGGTCCAGTGCACGCAGGGAGGGTCCGGGGCATGGGATGTGGGTCTGGTGGGTGGGATGTGGGTCTGGAGCATGTCGGGAGGGTCCAGGGCATGGGATGTGGGTCTGCTGTGTGTGATGTGGGTCCGGTGGGTGGGATGTGGGTCTGCTGTGTGTGATGTGGGTCCGGCGCATGGGATGTGGGTCCGGCACACGCAGTGCAGGTCTGGCCAGCGCGCTGTGTGCCCGATGCGTGGCCGTGCGGGTCCCGTGCGTGGGATGTGGGTCCAGGCACGGGCACTGTGGGTCTGTCCGGCGTGCCGTGGGGCCGGGGCGTGCAATGCAGGTGTGATGCGGGCCCGATGCGTGACCCACCCCAAGCCCGTGGGGGGACCCCCCCCTTCCC
>NW_020799126.1:1185692-1201745 GCF_003259725.1 Athene cunicularia | reverse complement strand
AACGCGGCCGGGAGTCGGGGCAGGACCCGCTCCGGGGCTGGAGCCAGGCCCGAGGTTAAAGCTTAGGCCCAGGCCCAGGCCCTCGCCGCCCGCCTTGGCATCGCCCCCGCCCTCCTGCCGGGGTCCTGACGAACCCGCCTCGTAAATCCGGGGGGGGGTTTCCTCCAGGATTATTTCCTGCGGGATTTGTACCTCATCGCTTCCCCCCAGACCCATTTCAGTGTGGATTACATCCCAACACTCATGTATTCCTGCCCGCCTCCTGCCTCCTTTTGTTTCCCTCTCTCCTGGTGAATCCAGGAATCTCTCCTGGCAAGGAAAATTAATGCCGCTGCTGGGAGACGCAGGATCATTGCAGAAATGGTTTCTCCTTCCCTCCCCGGGCCGCAGCGCTCGGTTTCCCGGGATGCAGGAGCTCACCGGGAGAGGTTTTCCCTCCTCCTCCAGCCCCGGGCTCGCTCCCAAGACGCCGAGAGGGCGATTTGGGAAAGCAAATCCCGTCCGCTCCCGGCTCCAGGCCTGGGCCACGCTCAGAGCGGCGCATCCGAAAAGGAAAACATCATTTCTGTTGCAGAAAATGGAGAGGATTTTACCCAACAGGGGCACCTTTCCCCTCCCTTATACCCAGAAAATAACCCCTCGGAGGACAGTGGCAAAGGCTTCTTATTGCTTCTTTTATCAAACGTTTCATTTTATCAAACAGTTTATTTCATGAGACGTTTTATCAAAAGTTTCATTTTATCAAACAGTTTATCAAACGTTTCTACACGGAAAAAAAGAAAACCAGCTGAAGGAAAACCCCGCAACGAGCCAGCCCGAAGCCCACCCCGTCCCTTCCTGCTGGCGCAGGGGCTTTTAAAGCCTTTTCAAGCTTTTTTAAAGCCTTTTAAAGCTTTTTTTCCTCCCCTGAACTGACCCCTCGCAACGGGCTCCTCGCATCCCCCCCGCCCCGCGCACACAATTACACCAACGCGGGGCACAACACGGAAAAGCAGGATGACAACGTCATCCACCCTCCCCAGTTTTCAGACAAAACACCAAAACCACTGACTCTGCGACGGCGAAGCCCAAGGCTGGCTCGGGCGGCTGCTGGTTTCGATCCTTCAGAACCAAAGCACGGAGCGAGGGGAAGAGCTTCCGGTGATTTTTATGGATTTCAGGGTAACAGAGGCCCCGGGGCACGGAACCATCCCCGGCCCCGCCGGTGGGACGCGACTAAAAACCCCCAGCTTCCCAAAACGTCAGTGAAAGTGCTAAAACGGACCCCAAATGAGAGAAAAACGCCAAGGAAGTTATAAGCAGTTTAACATCCATTTTTAAATAGGGCCACAGGTAAATAAAAGGGTTAAGTCTTTAAGTAAACACGCGCCATCAAATCTGGAATTGCAGTTTTTTTCCCCCCGAAGTTCGTGACTCTTTGCGTGGCAGCGCAGCCTCTCACCGCCTGAACACATGAAACCAGTACTGGGGAGCTTGCTAGTCCTCGAAATACCAAACACTGAGCATTCTCTGAAAGGAATAATTTCGAAGAGACGACATATTTTGATAAAGAGAGCTTAACAGACTTCTCTTTCTGATGGCGGGAGACGATTAACACACACAAGCCCCACTGAAAATAATTCAACCCCCAAAGCTGGTCTCTAAGAAACTTTTTTAAGGTCTGTCATAAAACCCCTCGCAGTGCAAATCGCTTACGTAGAATTTTAGCCATGTTTTATTAACAGAATAGGTAACTGCCCATCACATAAACACACATATTAATAACAAACATCCTAACGAGCACCGTGGTAACGAGTATGGAGGCAGCACGCCCGCACAAGCCCGGTCCTTGGCAGTTCTGGGCCGTGGTATAAAGGAGGGGGAGCTCTGCTCGGCTACCACGCCTTGACAAGACAGTCGTTTTTCTGAAAAATGTAGAATACCGTTAATTTCTATCAGCTCCTCCACACGCTACACGACCTCCGGAGCGGGGCAGAGGGTGGCTGTAATGTCAGCAAAGGGAGCGCTCTGCCTGAGCTCCACGACCGACTGCTTCTTCAGCACCAGAAAGACGTAGAACGTGGCCGCAGCTTCTTTCCGGTTGTTTTTTCGACAAAGCTCCCGAAAACTGAAGGCAGGGACGCCTGATCTCTTCAGGTGCTGCAGAGGGGGGGGGCGGGAAACGAGAGGCAGTCGGGTCAGCCTTGCCGCCAGGCAAACCGGATCCCATCCGCCTGGGCGCAGGAGCGCTGCTCCGAGCCGCTATTGCCTGCTCGCGCGCCTTGAGTGGGACCTTACCTTGGCATTTGCATTTATCCAAGTGCCTCTTTAACATTTTATTGCCCTAATTTTGCCAACACCTACACACCTTACTGCAGCCTGCCCCCCGCCCCAGGTTCAAGCGCATCTCTAACGCTTCTTGTGATTCAAAAGGGCAAACGGACCAGCTCTACCACAGGCAATCCCGCCACACCTCACTGCGTCTTCTTATTTCTCGCTTTTTAATGGCTACACTTATATTTAAGTATTTGTTTCCGGGCGCTGCGCTGAAGCTTTGAGGTACGTTCATCTGAAATAATTGTTAAAACCCCCAAGAAGTCGAGCCCCGGCCCTAGGGAGGAGTTGGACCAAGGCTGGGTGTGTTCTGTGAACAAAATCCCCACGCTCAGATTTTTCCACCACCTTCTCCCATCTTCCCTTCAGCCACGTGGCGCATTGGATTAGAGAACCGACCTGAAGGAAAATAACTTTTTGCTGGTTGTTTTTTGTTTGGTTTTTTTTTTTTCTACCCACCCTCAACCAGCCCAATGCCAAAGCACCAAAACACTCGTCTGGGCAAGGAGGGAGGAAAAGCACTGAGCTGCCCGGGCAAGAGTTTGGACATCGGGGCAGGCTGGGGGGGCTCCTGCCACGGCAGATGGTATCACACCTTCCAGCTTCACCAGTTTTACAAGGATTTCTGCAAGAAAAGCAGAGTAAGCCTTCCTGATGCAAAGGCTACGTGCTCTGCTAAATTACAAGCACCTCGAAAGCACTGGGGCATTAAAAGCTCTTAAAGAAGGTGTTGCCAGGTTTCTTTTTACCATAAGCCTCCCTCATTTCCCTCGCCTTCATCTTAGAAACAGCTCAAGCAGATGAAGAGCCAAATGTTGGCACCCTGCAGCGCTCAGCCAAGACCTGGCACCCTGGCAGCAGCTGGGAGCTGGGGTTTGTAGATACTCCAGCGTGCCCTCATAGAGGGAAGAGAACAAGGGTGCAGCGTTACAGCCAGCTCTGCCGTGGAAGGAGCAGTTCAGAAAATTCCAGCAATTCCAGGGGCCGTGGGAGAGGACACCCCGTCAGTCCCTCAGAATCCTGGTTTCTGATGTAAACACCCGACAAAACGCGGTTATACGATGCAGCATCATGGACGGTACAAGCAGATTTTTTGCCATGGTCCACCTGAAATCAATGTCTGGTTTTGGCACCAATTACAAAATACAGCACTGGTACCTGTAAAGTTTTGAATAACCAAAGAGTTCTTTTGTTCCACTTTATTTCTTCACTGTCTTCCCCGCTCCTCGTTAGCTCCTTGAGAGGAAAAGAGAACAGAAGGTTAGAGTGTGAAAAGCCACGCTCCACGCTGACAAAAAGCAGAAGAATTCTAGATTAATCTAACCCCAGCTGGAGCTGGGCATTCCCCAGGACCCCCCGGCAGCTCAGCGGTCACCCAGGCTCCGCAGAGCAGAAAAAAGCGCCCTGACTCTGTTCTTCCCACTCCTGGGCACAGCACCACAGCGGGTGCTGGGGAACTGGTCCCCTGTGAGCTGGGGGGGTGGGGGGCAGCGTCACAGCCTGTTCTGTGTTCTGCCCGACCGGGATGCTGACAGGGATTGTACTGGTCAGGAGCCAGAACTGATGTTCCAAAGTTTGGCTTTAGATTTTTGGGCTCGCCCTCTGAGGCTGACAGGAGAGGACTGCCCTGGTTTCAGTTCAGCCCCGAAACTGTTCCCAGACCCTGAGACTGCTGGGACACATGTGTCCCCACGTACCAAGCTCGAAAGTTTCTGACTGGCCAAATATATCCTAAAGATGATGCTAATACACCAAAATTCACTGAGTTCATGATGCCCTTGCTTTTTTTTTTTTTTTTTTTAATATTTCTGAGAAAGAACAGAGTCCTCCTCTGAACAAGTCCGGGTTGTCAGCCGCGAGCAGACGCACCTTTGGGAACTCCACGTGTTGTGTTCCAGCTTCGGAGCCCAGGGGAGTGTTGGCCAGCGAGGAGCTCTCAGAGAAAGCTGCCCCATCCTGCTGGAGGGACAGAAGGGACCATCAGTAGGCGTCGCAATTAATGCATACGGTGGAATTCTCAATTATGTAACTCTGCTCAGAAAATTTATTATAATAAACACTTTCCAAAGTGATTTAACCGTTGCTATTTCTACCACGTCCTTCCTCGCACAGAAAAAGGACCCTGCTGTAGTATTTATCCTACTGCTGGGTCTACACCTACAGGCTCAGTTCAGGCACAGACCCTGCAACTTTTGCTGCCATTAAGTCCAATTTTGTCATTCTTTTTCAACGTTAATGAGGCTCACATTCTCTAAAGAATGTCCTTGCACCTTAGCCTAAAGATGGCAGAACTAGATAATTTGCTACTGCTTAAGTATTTCCTCAGTATGAGTCACAAAAGGTAAGTTTTACCCTTTATAAAGATGATTATCTCTACAGTACCAAGAGGCTATATTTCATATTAAGGTTTTACTTAGCGATTAGACTGTAATCTATACCGATTAACAGACATTTTAATTCATCGTTCATTCATTGTGAGAGCCTACCAACGTGCTTATAAATAAACTTTCACAACACAAGCTACTTAATGCCGTACGGGCTGCCTCTAGCAACCTTTCCAAACGTTTCCTTAACGTGTTTTAAATGGCACCCTAGCACGAAATGAAAACAATCAGTACAGTTCGGTCTCTAAAATTTATGGAAACTGCTCACTATAGTTTCACCACAGTTATCATCAGTTTCATTTCTGTTATTCTGTGATGTCAACATAAACGAATCATTTCTAATCTTTCTCTCAGTCTCTGAATGAGCTGACTCCTGCGGGTAACTTGGCTCTTCTACTCTCAGCATCTCTGTATTAATAAAAAAACAAGGTTTAAGAGGAAATTACAGTGAATCGCTGTCCTTAAAAAAAAAATAAATATGTAATTGAAAAACAGAAATCACACCCTAGTTAGCAGTCTTTGAGAGTAAGAGCCAAAATGAGTAAATAGGGAATAAATATCATTCTCAATATGAGCACAGAAGAAGAACCTCCCAAGAGTTTTTCCTTTTCTAGAAGTTGACCTTTATGGACTTGCAGGAGGTGGGTTTGTTGATTCACTTCTGAGGCAGACGTAGAGGTTTTATTTCTAGCAGAGCAAAGGAGTGAAAGCAGATACTTCTCAGAAGATCTAAAGTGGAACATTTTTTCTTGCTTCACCAAAACACAATCTTCAAGATACAAATAGAAGTTATTTAAGTGAATTTGGAAATTTGGAGGGTGTTTTGATTAAGCTCAAAATAAATGGGGAGCATTTTTAATTAAAAATAAACAAACAAACACTCAAATCTGCAGTTTAGTTGACAACTGGAGAAACCAAAGGTGCCACAAGGAAGGAAAAGACTTGCATTCAATTTCTGATCTAAGGAACAAAAGAACAGCAAAGTACTTGTAAAAACAAAACAACTTAAAAAAAAAAAATCAACAGCCAATTTCCTTAACATTTAACTTTTGGGGCCTTTGATTTGTAGAATTCTGCACGCAAACCCTGTGCACGTGTCTCTAAAGCATTACGTAAAATAGAAAATATTTTCCAACAGCCAATTCTGCAACAACAGAATGAAAATATTACCTGTGGTATCTTGCTCTTTTCTTGTTTCTTCCATCTCAGGCTCCCTCTGTATTCCGTTTCTTCTCACCTTAAACCCGTGACTCTTGAAGCATTGTGCAAACAACTGAAAACAATTATTTTTGTTTGCTTTCAGAATATCACGTCAGATTATTTGCAGTCATCAAGACAAAATTATAAATATGAGCTGCATATTAATTCCTGCAACCCAGAATTTAAATGATTTGAATTTGGTCATTCTGAATTTATTTTTTTTTAAGTAATAGGCTCATGCAGCTTCAATTTTGTCAGCGAACTCCATGAAGAAACATCTTAGGAACAGCCTGGATCCTTTTCCCTCGAAGGAAGGGTGAAAGAAAGGAACGTCTGCCGTTAGCTGTGCGGGGATTCCTCTCCCCACGTGCCAGTGTGTGTTTTCCACCCGCAACAAGAACAAGCTGTAATTGTGCACCCCCTAAGCAGGGAAGCTGTGCCAGCCCCTGTCTCCAGCCACGCCGGGAGGACACGTCGCAGCAGGGTTCACACCGGGTCTCTGCCGTCACCTTGTCCAGGCGCTGAGCTCTGCCTCAGTACCAGCTCTGAACTTAGAGCTTCTCTGACTGATCTGTCAGACCCCGTGTGGGGACACGAGAGGCTTGGCCAGATCACATTTCCAGGAAACAAGCACATCTTTCTTGAGCAAAAAGAGCAGCCAGACCCACAGCCACAGGCAGGGGTGGCCGGGACCCCCCTCCCCAGCCAAGGTGACGGGGTGACCAGGAACCTCCCAGTCCCCGGCCGCTCTCCAGCTGGCAGCTTCCTCTCCAACTGGGAACGCACAAACCCCGTCAGCATTCTACCTCCCAAAGCCAGTACCAGTATCATCATCCTCCTCCTGCTTAAGCCTGATGTACCTTTAAAGTAAATGTAGACGAAAGACATGGTCTCCTATGGATTACAGAGCAGAAACACAACAGAAGATAATAAAACAAAGTAGAAAGCAGCAAAGAAACTGTCAGAAATCTACAAAGTTGTGTCATGAGTGTACAGTCAGTCCAGTGCCAGAATGTGAAATGAAACCTCAGCCCTAAAGTTCCTTTTGTCAGTTTTTTTTTGCTTCTTGTTGGAGTGCTGGAGCTTACAGCGTGAGCTCTACTGATGGTCTTTCTGACGAATCAATTAGTGGTGAGTATGCAAATAATCATCAGGTGTACTGTCAAACCATAAAAACCTGCACCTGCAGCTTGCTGGGCATTCACAGAAACCCCAGCCTGCAAAACCTCTCCCAGTTAGACCCTGGGGTGTGCAATAGTTCCCCTCATCTATAGAGTGGTGTAAAAACCTACAAGGAGCCGATCTTTACCCTTTGCAGCTCGGTGTGAACCACAGGCTGTGTAGCGTGGGACAGGAGCTTATCCACGCCTCCCAATTTCTTCCACATCATGGTTTTTTTTGTCGGGGGTGCCAGGTCTAACGTAGCAAGGATGTCCGTGCAGTTGTTAAGCTGGTTGTATATAGCGTTGCAGCTGAGCTCCTTGTTTACATCAACAAGCAACTTCCTCTTTCTTTTATTTTTTTTCTTCTGGGTGACAGCTAAATAGAGCAAGTAGTAAAAAAAAAAAAAAGTTTATTCACAGAATATCGAAGCACAAAAAAAAAAGGCACCACGAGACACCGCGCAGACTTGAAAATCAAAGTAGAAGCGCATGGGCCATTCCTCCAGAAGTTTTCATAAAATCTACTCTTTGTATTCTTGTACAGGAAAGTCCCGTACGTTTAATTACAGAAGACATATGACTATTGTACTAAAGAACCAGGAACAAGAGGGCTTAATGAGAACACATGATATACTGACAGGACTGAATAAGCTATCTTTAATCCATCAGGAAGTTAATTGCTCCAGGAACTGCTGATGTACTCCACAGGTTTCATTACCTCATAATTAATATCTGTATTTGCCAGTTTAATTCTTTAGCAATTTAATTAAGATGTATGTAGTAAACATGGAAGAAAGACAGGGATTGGTTATATAGCTGTAACTTCCTGAATATTATTTTGGCAGGCTGGAAAATTCCAGCATTCTAAATATTAGTGTCAACTTGAACTTGTTTATTTGCCGAACGTGACAGGTGACATTCAGACTTACAGGAGAAATGAAACCTTTTCCTTTTTGGATCTTATTAAAAGTTCACAAAACAAAGTTTTACAAAGGCCGGAGTGTTTTAAGATTGTTCCTTTACACATAAAAGTCACTGATGTGTCACGAGCAATAAATTTTCGACAGCTGAGACTTCAGTAACACCGGCGACCAGGCCGGGCCTGCACTGCCAGCAGAACTTGCAGAGCAACAAAACTTGATTTGGTACGTGGAAGAAACTGTAAGCAGAGATTTGGGCAGATCAGATGAATAACCTGATACTGGTTTTGTATACTAGTTACCATAAAACAGAACTCTGAGGGCAGGAGCAGATTAAGTCTAAAGTGGGAATAATCTGTTTTGCAAATATTTTCACTAACAAGAAGAAAAACTAACTTAGCTAATGCAAACATTCAGCAAGAAGCTGGTCAAGTTCTGACCTGTATCATCAACTGGCTCAAGCACAAATCCTTCATCTTCCTTCAGCAAAAGTATCGTTTCATTCATTAGGTGACTGATTTTCTTAATGGTGGTGTCTGCACAGTCGGCCTCAACTGTAAGAAAACCCAGCAAATAACCCAAATTAAAAAATAAAGTTTACAAGATGGAGTAATTTCTCAATCTCACGACACAGAATGGTATCAGAGAAAAGAGATCAGAGTTAGAAAACTATGCTTTTATCTCTAATCTCACAGTCACTTGAACCAGTTAATAACTGGGACTGCTGCTGCTCGTACACTGCACGCCTCCCTTCACCGACACCAGCCCGTGAGGTGGAACAGGCTGGAGAACTGATCTGGAGGAAAACCCACCCCACGAAAAGCGGTTAGGGGGAAAAAACGTTTAATTTCAATCTCTTTCCAGTCCCAGGCAACTGTATGGCAGTGTGGATACTTCTGGAACAGGTAGTAGAGAAGCAAGTGCCACTGTTTCCTTTTAAAGCTGTTCCAGAATTCTCTGTTTTAAAGTAACAGTGTGATGGGGGCATGAGGATTTAAGATACAACAAAACTCCCAGAAACACTTTGCAAAAATTAATTTCTTTCATCGATCTGAAACCAAAAGAAGACTAACACCACCCTTATGGACTATGAAAGTGTCATTTGTCACTGAACCATGAAGATAACACTCCTCAAAGATGAAGTTTAAAGTTACAGCATCCCTCGCTGCAGTTTCCTCTCCCCTGTGAAAGCTGCTGGGTGAGCAGCGCCGGGATCAACAGCCCCTCCAGAGGGATGTCACAGGAAAGTGGTTCTAAGCAATGTCGTTACAAATCTGGAACACCCAGGTCGGATTAAATTGTACCTAAAATGGTGGATGATGCTTATTAGGAGGGGAAAAAAAAAAAAAGGCAAAATAAATGAACCAGGGAAAAAGGCTCAGGACATTATACAAAGCTGAAGGTGAGTAACTTGAGGCATTAAGACAGGGACAGAGGGTTTGTGGAAGACAGAGCAGATGCTGCAAAACTCACTGGGTGCGCCGATCTCTGACAGATCTTGTGACAAAGGACGTTCTTCCTCCATAGCAGGAATGTCTTTATCTAGGCCATTTTGCTCATCCCTCAACAGGATTTCTTAAATACAAAACGCATAGTTTTAATCACTCTAAGCCTTAGCGGTCACGGAATAGCCTGATACAGCCTAATGTTACTTATTGAAGGTTAACTCTCTGTAAACAAGAAAAGCTCAGCTTCCACAGACGGCTGTTGGTGGTACGGGTGTCCAACAGCACAAAAAGGAGAATGTTAGTCTTCATTTTGAGGGGCACACCTTTTCTATGAAAAGTAGGATACTGATATTGTTTAAAACGTATAGATCTGTAAAGGTTTACGTAAATAAACCATAGAGATGTAGAAGCTACTTTGCTGCCTTTGTTATTACAACAATAAGGATAAAAAGGCAGCAGTAGTTCAGCTTTGAAAATATAAATTCAGTTGTTAAACATTAAGTATAAATTGAATGCCTTTAATTCTAAAAAACCCAAAACATATCCTCAAAACGATTTTACTTGGCAACGTCTAAGCGATCAGAGATTTAGCGACAAGTAGGAAAAAAAAAAGAAAAAAAGCATGAAAACAACAAAACATAGAGAATTTCTGTTTGAAAACGCTTTCACGCTGTCTTGTTTGTTTCCCTGTAAGAATAAAAATATTTGGAAAGCAACTAGTTCTGTTTATCCGTGGCAAACCCTACCAATCATATCCGCAGCATCCTCCTCATCTCCAAAGCAGTCGTGCTCGAAGCTGTAGGCATCCTCGCGCGGCGCAGACCCGCCTCCC
The DNA here is from genome assembly GCF_003259725.1 of Athene cunicularia. Taxonomy (NCBI): domain Eukaryota; kingdom Metazoa; phylum Chordata; class Aves; order Strigiformes; family Strigidae; genus Athene; species Athene cunicularia. The sequence continues at coordinate 1,191,485 of NW_020799126.1, read as the reverse complement.
TTCACGCTCGCCGAGTTGTGATCAGCCACGAGACTGTTGCTGCTCATTAAGATGCTGCTGTCAAAGAAGCTCTGTTTTCTTAGTGCCTCTGGCTCTTCATCTGCATAAACAACAGAATTTCTGAGGCTTCATCTGCGGGAATTTTTTGAAACACGGATTCATCCATTTCCTCATTTTTCGAATAGCTCTTAAAAGACTGTAAGATATCCCACGCCTCAAATGGAATAAACAATAAGCAGTTTCAGCTAATTCAGTAAAAAGCAGAAAATACTGGGTTTGGTTCTCAGTCTCTGATATCATACTATATCACTTAGGCAGAGCAGTTACAAACATTTAAGCATAAGAAGGTATGGCAGGCCGATCAGCCCAAGCGTGAAACAAATGCCCTTTTAATAACAGCTTTTTCACATGTGGGAAGGACTCACACTGTACAAAATGTTGCATAAAACACACTTTTCCCTATGGAATTTTCTAATTTCTCAACCTCTCTCACCAAAGTTTCTATCACAGAGAAGCATATTGCTTTCGTAATCCTCTGTAAGTGTGATGTCTTCAGCTCTGCTCTGATTCAGGGCAAAATGTTCAGCAACATCAATGGCACTGATTAAAAAAAAAACAAACAAACATAGAAAATATAGGGTGAACTGAAAGCCACTGACCATTTAGTTGGAATGCGAAAACTGGTTTCTAAACAGTGTTCCACCTGATGTTTTATCATAAACCCCCAAACGATAGCTTCTGTTTCCTATGGCGTTGAAAGTACCCCAGCTGATCCTCACCTCTGTGGAGGGAGAACAACTGTTTCTTTCCCAAAGCTATTCGCATTCAAACCATTTCAGGTTTTATTGATAAAATTCACTGCTTTGATTTTCCTCTAAAAGCTAAAAATAGGCATATGGAAAACAGGTGCTGTAGGTTTAATAAAACTGGTACCTCTAAGCGAGTAGGCAGCTGCTGCCTGTGCCAGCCAAAGTTCCTGTGCACCCTCCAGTGTGTACAGCAAAGCCTGAAGCCGCAGCAGCCGGGCCAGGGGGTGGCTGAGGGAGGGCCACAAGCGAGCGGGAAGCATCAGCCAACTCAGTTTTTAAATACCCCCTGCACCTGGAGCTCCAGGAGCGAATGATCCAGGTGTATACTCAGAGAGGAACCCCCTCAAGGACCAGCAGATGTCTTTATAAGGATGAGGGAAGCACTGGTCCTCTCCGTATTTCACATTTCTCCGCTCTCTTTTTTTACCCATAAACTCGGGCTTGTGTGCGTTTGCCCACCCCCAAGCCCTGCCATCTACCAGACGCTCGTTACGTAGAAGACGCCTAATTAGTGTAACACCATCATCTATAAATCGAAGCACACAGACACTTTGGGCAGGCAGAAAAGGCCAGCTTTACAGAGTTGGCACACAGCTATACTTGCAAAATACTAAACACTTACAGACCCCGTCCAACTCTATTTATGACGAGGTACAAAGGAAGCCCCAGTGGAAATCTGTTATCCTGGACCTTTGGGGGCATCAGAGCCATCAGGAACATGTCTTGGCCTCCTGCTTTTTTATCAGTTTTTCTACATTAATGCTGATGTGTGTCAGGAAAAGCCGAAGAAATATTCTGGCTTTTCATCAGGAGCCAAGCTGACTAGTGCTGATAAAATACCCTGGCCCCAAAGAGCAACGGAGCAGAAATTAAATGCAGTTACACAATGGAGCAGCACAACATGGCGAGGTTACTCGCCAGAGCTTCCTAGGTCTTACTACAGGATTTATTCTAACTTTGATATCTTCTCCTGAGGTCAGAAAGCTGTTTGCAGGCTGCTCGCAGACAATTTAAAACCCTAAAGCCTGAGTTCAAGACATTATTTCATTGTAAAGGTCTGTTGATTAAATGGACTTTGGGGAACTCTACAAAAGCACCATTCCTGGGACTGCAGCCTTGTAAAGCTGACTCTGAATTTAGGAGGATTCAGTTAACAAAGCAAAACAATTCCATCTGAGTCTCGATCAGGTAACAGTAAGGATATCTTTTACTTCTAAAAATACTAAAATACTGACTAAAAACTAGGGAAGCACTTACTTTAAATCAGGCAGTGGTGTTTCAAAATCATGAAATTCTTCAGGTAATGTAATGGACTGATAAGCAGCCTCAACATTCTCCTTTGGAAGGTCAACAAGTCCTAAAAGAAACCGACAACACAACAAAATAAGTATCAATGAAAGTAATGTTCTCCCAAATCCATACAGGACGATTATAAAGCTGTCAGGAAGGTCTGCCGCCATTCTAAAGAACAGAAAGGTAAAGTTTAGGCACTTTGTCAAAAGCACTCCAAAGTGGAATTAAAATCCTTAGCTTACACATACTTCAGAAGCCGTATTTTTTACAGAATACAGAAGAGTCTGCTGCTACAGGACCTGAAATACTGTAAATACACTGGATTTATGAACAGCTGCTTTAAGTCCCTGAAAGATTCTCACAGCTGACATTTAGCCAAGAGTCTTTCACACCACTTCAAATGAATTACTGCGTTTTCTTTCTCTCTCCAGTGTCTGCATAACGCTGTTCTCCAGTGTCAAATAACTACGAAGTGAGACTGCAAATACTTGGTAATCAGGTGAGAAGGGATTTCTGAAGGTCATTTAACCCAACCTATTGCTCAAAACAGGGTTAATTTCTAAGTCAGATCACTTTTGACTGTTCCTGCTGATGGTTTCCACAGCATCCCTGGACAGCCTGTTTCAGTGGTTTTTACCACTTTCACTGAGATTTCCCCCTACTTTATACCTAGTTGGAATCTCTGTTGCTGCAGTTGACTGTTGTGTCTTTTTCTTGTGCTGTGCAGGCCTCTAGAAGCTACTGTAGTATCTATTCAAAGTAGATAATACTGTGTACTTCCCATGTTTCTTCTAGAGATTTCCAAATGCTTAAAATATTTACTAATCAAGATCATATCCTTGAGAATAATGCGCAGTAGGTATTCACTATTCTGCAAACAGTCCAGGTCCCAGAGCACGTTAGGGCTGGCAATAGATGCTGGTGTCCTGTTTGTAGCCTTTTTTAAGACAACAGTGCCTCCGCATTTGTTCCCTAAGTACAACAAACATACAGCGTGCTGGAAAAGGATCCAGACATCTCTGCTCCCTTCTGGCTGCCTGCATGGCCAGAGCTCAAAACACGCTGTCAGGTCTGGCACTAACACACTGTTGGACATGTTGTTGGTGTCATCACGAATTAAAATTAATTATCTAGCAACAATGGCTGAAGACGCGATTCTTCTCATAAGACCACTTAAGATACTGCTTCTTTTAAAGGAGTCAAAGACCTGAAATGGCATTAAATTAAGCCAGACTAAACAGCAGGACTAGGCACTAGTATGTTCAATTTCCTTCGGGATCATCAATGTGCATTTAACAGAAATAGCCAAGAAGAACTTTTAAAATGGGAGCCATAAAGGGCACAGGTGGAAAAATGCAGAATTCCGTACGTACCTGGGCGAAAGGCTGTCCTCATTTTTGTCAAAGCTTCACTGCAGTCTGCCAGGAGGTACTTTGCTTTCCTGTGGTAAATCCGCACCACTCCTAGGAGCAAGTGTCCAGAGGTTCGCAGAGCTACAGTAAACTTTGATGATTTAAAAGAGTTGTTCAGGAGTTAGTATTTTTGGAAAAAACATTACAATGAAAATATTACACAGTAGTAACAGAGTTCCAGTAACATACACCAGTACAGAACTCTATGAAATTCAACAGGGCTTTGTACTGACACAGGGAATCACAAACAGAAAGGAATTTTCAGAGCTGGGAACTTCCAGGTGCTTCTGTACCTAAACCCTGCCCATGCTGAGGCGCGAGTCCTAAACTGATGTTCTTTATCTAAAACACCTCAGCTAACTGCCAACGAACAGCACAACACGTCCTGAAACAGAAAGGAGTTGCACATACCCTGGTATGTGACACTGTGGCTATTTAATTGAGCAGGCACCACATCTGTGCCCTTTTTATACAAATAAAGGCCATAAGTATGCCCTTATGTATGCCAAGTCTTTCTGCAGCAAATACACTCAAGGTGGTCATGCTGATGCTAGCCAGGACAGCAGGCAAGGGAAAGTAGAGGGTACGTAACCCGTACCTCTTGGCAATAATATGGAAAGTAGAGGGTACATAACCAGGTACATACACAACCTCTTGGCAAACACCTCTAAATAATATCGTTTAGCCACACTCAGTTATGCATAACCCATGCAAGCCGGACAATGAAATTCAGGCTACCAAATACCAAGCAGGTTATTTTCATGGAGGAAAAAAAACCCAAACAAACAATAAAAATCTTCTTGCACCAGCTGAAAGCCTTGGATGTCCTGCACCATGGAGCTGCAGCAGGGGAAGCGTTCCTCACCGGTCCCCTGGATGCAGCCGCAGCGGCGAGGCCAAGGACTGAGTCACGGGGACCTGACTGCCCGCGTCTGCGCTTGCTCCAGTCGCTCCTGTCCGGGAGACGCAGAGGACTTCAGCCTCCGGGTCTCATTAGCACTACATCTGCTTAATTGTCTAAGGGCTAAGGGCTTAGCCCTTATTATCTAAGGGCTTAGAATGGGGGACCTGGAAAAAGTGCAGTGTCAGTGGAAGGATGGGTACAACAGATCAAAAGTTATTTATTATAAGATCAACAAAAGCGTTCTCCTCCAGTGGTCCGTGTACAGCTTCACAGCAGCTTTCTGAGTGCCCCGACTTTGGTTAAGCAGCTGACTTTTTAATCTTTTCTGAGGCAATTTCCCAGATTCTGTTGAACAAGACCTGCAGCTGGTACTCTAAAGTCTCCAAAGAAAGACCAGTGCTACCACACCACACCGACGGGCTCGTGTTCCCTCACGAGCGGCTCAAACCCTGGGCCAGCGGTGACCTGGAGCTCCGCCAGCGCGCAGAGAAAGACGCTTGAATATACCGTGGTGACATGTTCTTACACTGTACCTAAATGTATGCCACAGATCTGCAGGAGTGAAACAGCAAGTAAAATATTTATATAACTGTCATTGAACAGGACGGAGATTTTATCCGAGTGAGAACTGAAGTAAAATCAGATTAGGAATTTGCCTCCCGCCAGTTCTGAAATAAGTCGCAAATTTGTCCAGACAATTCGCCGAGACAGCAAACCGTCCTGTTCCCCCCCCCCGATGACAAACGCCTCTACCCCAGAATTTACCAGAAGACACCTCATCATCTAATAGCGTACCTTTGGCGAGATGAGCTTTTCAACAGTAGCCTCTAAATTGCACTCAAATATCTGAGCCTTGGTCAGCTTCCTCTCCCAGTGGGCAGCGAGCCAGATTTTGGCCAGCGGCCCGCGCTTGCTGACGAGCAAATGCATGTAGAACATGGCGCCTGGGCCGGGGCTCATGGGGCAACCCTGCTGCCACCTCCCCTCCCAACGGGAAAAGGGTCCTGGGGCACTAAGTGGGAAGAGGGGATTTAATGGGAGCCTGAGGGGATGGCGGGATCCAGCCGGGCGCTGAGGGGCTGAGGAGAGATTTAGTGGGACCTGAGGAGATGGTGGGATCCAGCCAGGCGCAGAGGGAATGGCGGGATTGAGCAGGACCTGAGGAGATGGCGGGATCCAGCTGGGCACTGAGGGGATGAGGAGGGATTTAGCGGGACCTGAAGGAATGGTGGGATCCAGTCAGGTGCTGAGGGAATGGCAGGATCCAGACGGACCTGAGGAAATGGCGGGATCCAGCCAGGCGCTGAGGGGCTGAGAAAGGATTTAGTGGGACCTGAGGAAATGGCGGGATCCAGCCGGGTGCTGAGGGGCTGAG
>NW_020799126.1:1182837-1185642 GCF_003259725.1 Athene cunicularia | reverse complement strand
AAAAAAAAAAAAAAAAAAAAAAAAAGAAGTTTGTCAGCCCTTTGCTTCACGCTTTCTGTGCTTTGGTTCGGATTCAGGCAGCGCACTCGGGAGCCGCAGCCCAGCGCATCAGCTGTTGCCATCGCACAAGGCACCTGTGGTTATCCCCGTCTCCCTGGTGGCCTGGTGTTAGCTGAAGATAATTAGATCTCAATTATCACCAGGAAAGTTTTGAGCCTTTTCCCAGTGTGGCTCTGCAGCTGGTCTTAGTGGGAGGCAGGGCTTTGTCTGCTTTTGGGCAGAGCTCGTAGCCCGGGCTGCGGCTCTGATGCCGCTGTTGGGAGAAGGAGCAGGGTTTCTGCTATAAAACCCCCCTGGAGCGATGCATTCCCAATGGGGGCCTGAGGGAGCCCCCCTGAGCCCCCAAACAGGCACCCACTGCCCCTGCCAGGGCACTGAGTCTGCCTGGGCACCCTGCGAGAGGGACGGTGTGCTGGGACCAGCAGTGCCGGGAGGGGAGGCCGCGATGTGCCGGGCACCTCTGGTCCCCCCAAGCTGCCGAGTCGCGGGTGCAGAGCCCGTGGTTGGCTCCCGAATCGCCCCCAGTTGGCTCCTGAATCGCCCGGTTGCTTTTTCCCTGACCTCTGAGTCACCTTGAGCCGTGCTGGCTGCAGGCGTTGGCTCTGCCATGGGGTGCCGTGAATACTAAGGAGACAGGAATATGAAACTTCACCTCCGTGGCGGGGCTGGATCGGGGTCAGCGCTGCCAGCGGGCACCAGGCAGCTGCACACACCCCAAAACTGGTCTGTGCTGCAGGGGGGTGGGCCCGGAGGGACAGAGACGTGTCCACAGTTCCTGCTCCTGCTGTCTCCTCTGCTGGCCTGGGGCTCCTGTTTGCTGTCCCTCTCATCCCCATTTAATCCTTTTGGCCCAGCAGTGGCATGTCTCCGTCCCGCTCCTTCACTCTGCTCTGTCTCCCAGGCTCCCTCCCTCCCTCTTTCCATTTCTTTCCAAGCCCTCGGTCTCTCCCCTCCACCGCTCCTGCAGATTCATTGTGAATTTTGGCAGCGCTGTCTCTGACCTTGGCTGTCTCCCTCCTCTCTTTGCTCCTGCGCTGGCAGCATAAATCTTGGCTGTTTCCACCTCTCCTCCCCTTCCCTCGGTGCCAGCCCCCAGCCCCACGCTCAGCTGGCTCAGGATGAGGCTGGGGGCAGCTTTTGGGCTGCATTTCCCCCCCCCCAGAGGCCATTTCCCAGCTCCCATCCAGCCAAGGCAGTGGGACCCCGCAGTAGCACCCCGAAAGCAGGATGCGTCCCTCCACCTCCTCCCTCGCAGGTCTCCTCTCGAGCGTCTCTGCGGGACTGGGGGTGCAGGAGTGGGGCGCGCACAACCCTCACCCCACGCCAGAGCAGGGCACGGACCCAACCGCCGCACCGGCTGCCTCCACACTCATCCATACACGAGTGGCTCTGCCTCTGCCCCCCAAATCCCCAGCCTGGCGGGGTCCCTGCCTGCACACCCCTGGGCGCATCGGCAGCCACAGGCCTTGGGTGCTCCGAGATGGAGGATTCAACCACGGCTCTGCCTAGGAGCGGCGTTTCCATTTTTCCCAGGGAATTTGGTGATGGCGGAGGCACCAGGCCCCTCTCCTCCCCGCCCTGCTCCCGCCTGCCCGTCTGTTGGCAGGGATGTGCCTGCCTGCTCCAGATCCGTCTTTTCCTGCTGATTCGGGACAATCTGTGTCCCGTGACCTACTTGTCTCCGAGCATCTTCCGCCTTCCCGCCGAGTGGGTTGATACTAAAGCCTCTCTAAATGTGGTTAACGTGTGTGTCGGGATGCACTTACATTTATTTTTAATTCGTCTTTTTTCTCAGCCCACTTCTGGATGCATCCCTGGGGACGCTGTGCAGGGAAAGCCGCTGCATTTCGACGCAGCGCCATGAGAGCAGACGGATGCAACGAGCAGGGGTGGGGGGGCGGTTGCAGCACTCCCAACCCTCACCACAAACTTAAAATATAATAAATCCACGTGTAGCCCCGTCCCTGACATGACAGAAGGCAACGGGAGCCCTCGGCGGGTCGGTCCCTTTTCGGGTAGCGAGGGCGTCGCAGTGGGGAACCCGCAAACCCATTTTGCCGAGCTGAACCAATAATTAAAGAAGACAGGAAACCTTCCCAGGGCACCTTGGAGAAACGTTTGGGTTTTTTTTTAAAAAAAAAAAGTGAGAAAATGGCTACAAGTTAACCAGAGGTTAATTTTTAACAGAAATCTTAGAGTTTAAGGAGGGAGGTGTCCAAGGAAGGATGATGTCGCCCGTGGTTGAGCAGCCTGGGGGGGGCCCTGCCAGCGCCTGGGTGGGTGCTGAGCCCCTCCCGCCCTCAGCCTGGCCCCCTCAGAAAACGCAACTGCACCCCTTTATCTGTGCCTGCATCCCCCCTAAACTCTCTGACCCTTTCTGGCCAGTTTTAGTTCTATTTGACTTCAGAGAAAGTCCCTGCCTGAGTCACAAAACGGGGGGGTAGGAGACTCCCACCTGCGGTCCCCCCACGCAGGACAAGGCCCCGGTCCCGTGGAGCTGCAGGATTCACGGTGTGAGGGGGGTGCCAGGGCTCAGGGCACAAAGCAGGGGCACTGGTCCTGCCCCCCCCGGCAGTGGCAGCACCCAGCGCGGCGGCGGTTTCGCTCGCGGGGAGGCCGGAGAGACCTTCCCGGCAGCTTCGGGCGCCCACCTGCCGTGGCTCAGGATTTTCGGGCGCAGCCCCGTCTGCGGGCGCGCTCCAGGGGCAGAAACCTCCCGTCGCCCTGCCAAGGCGCCCGCGCGTC
>NW_020799126.1:1173183-1182787 GCF_003259725.1 Athene cunicularia | reverse complement strand
ACATACTGCGGTAAAACCGCATAAAAGGCGAAGCCCAAGGCAGGAGGTGGCTGTCTCCGGACCCCCCCACCACGAATGAAGAAGACGGACACGGCGAGACGTCGCTGGAGCCCCGCAGTGGCCACTAGCCTCTGCTTGAAACAAACTCTGGCATTTTTCTTACTTCCCCGTTTCTCTCTTGAAGGGTTACTCTGACCTTTTATACTATAAAATAGTGTCCTAACCGATACCTGACCTCGCTTGTGTCGTAATTCCATCTCTAGTGATCCACAAAGGAGCCTCGGCAGGACTGGATTCTGACAGGGCCATGCGTCCCTCTCCCTGTCACCATGTCACCCCTCCACGCTCCACATTTACCGCAGGGCCTTGGGAAACAACCTCGCGTGGCCTCACTCCCGCAGCCCCGGCACCCAGGCACCTCTCTCTGGGACTAACTCGTGCTTGGGGTGAAACGGGGGGAATGAACGCCGCTGTCCCCCACCAGGCATCGCCTCTCCCCGCGTCCCTGGGCCGAACGGCTGCGAGCAGGACCTGTGAGGGCAAAAATGAAGGGCGCAAGCAGGGCAGAGGGGGGAAAATGCCATCACGGTTGTCATGGGGGGGCTGAGCTTGGGGCAGGGGGGGGCACGGCACAGGAGGGAGGGGAGGAAGGCTCTCGTGTGGGGTGAACTGGGGGGGCTGTTCACAAGGGAAGGCAGACGTCCCTCCTGCAACTTTCAGCGCTGGCCCTGCAAGCCTGGCTTAGGAATTAAACCCATTAGAGGAAGAAATGCTCCTCGTCAATTTTTTTTTTGTCATTTTAAATAAAATGGAAGGGGCTTTCTAGGTGGAAAGGCTGAGCCTGGTGGGAGGCTACACCTGCTGAGCACCCGCTTTAGGTGGGAGTGACAAATGCTCCCGTGGATTAGAGCACGAGGCTGCTCAGAGGCTCTACGGGAAGGGGCCGACCTTGCACCCGGCTGGGCTGTCCCGGACCTGCGGGATTGGGGTGAAAACCTCTCAAGTGACAAGATCTATTGAAGGTGAAGGAAGAAGCACCATTAAAGAAGCTCCAGGACTGATTCTGTATAGAGACCCCCCCGGGCTGTGGCAGGGGGGCACAGAGCTGCCTGCTCTGCCCCGTGCTGCAGCCAGCTGCCCCCCAACGCCTCCCTGACTGTCCCTTCATGGCTCCCGCTGCGCGCTGGGGAGGAGCAGTGCAGCGCCCTGTGATGGGTAGTTCTCAGAAAACAACCAAAAATATTCCAAGGTGGTGAGAAAAAATCTGGTTGGGAAAGGGGGGGCTGAGGCCACACAGCCTGGGCAGGATGAGGGTCCCCAGCCCCTCAGAACAGGGGGGTCTGCGGGCTTCACCCACCCACCAGAATTGGGTGCTGCTGGGTGGGTTGGAGGAAGCTTAGAGATACCCCAGAAAATGTCACACCCCCATTCCCTGGAGGTGCAGTGAAACCAGCCTGAGAGTTTCACCCCTGCATGCATCTCTGGATCCCATTCAGCTTCTGTGGGAGAAACTGGTTTTGTCAGAGGAGGTGGGAGGTGCAGGACAGGCACTGAGGTGTGTGGGACAGGCACTGGGGGGGAGAAAGATGGGCACTGGGCGGTGTCGGATGGGCACTGGGAAGGAGCAGGACAGGCACTGGGGGGGAGCGGGGGAACTGTGCCCAGCAGCACGGCGAAGGCTCCTGCCAAAGGGTCTGCATAGGGTGGCAGTGCCATGGTACCGGCCACAGGCTCTGGGCAAGGGCAGGCAGGTGGCAGGCAGCATGTCCTCATCCCCCCCCAGCTCAGAGGCCTCCAGTCCCCTGCTCCGCAGCTTTGGGGGTGTCTCCATTTGTGCTAGGGGGAGCAAAGAGGGACGGGGGCTGCTTTGTTTCCCCTCTGTGCGATGCCCGCGGGTTCCCCGGATCAGAGCAGCGCCCAGGGCAGGCGCGGCTGGACGGGCTGGCAGATGGCCTCAAGGACTCTCCGGGGATCTCCAGCCATTCCCAATAACCCAGCATCTTCCTTCCAACGCGACAGGGAGGGCTGTGCCTCTGCCAAGAGCGCCCACGCCAGCCCCAGCCGCTCCTCACAGCCTCCCCACAACATCAACTCAAGGCACGTGGCTTGCTCTGCTCCCTCGCACGTTAACGCAGCGGCCGGGACCGGGACACACGCCCGGAAGCCTTGGCCAGCTCCACAGTGGCCCCTTGCCAGCCACAGGGATGTTCTCCTGTCCCCACCACCCTCTGACCCCCCTTTTCCCATCCTCTCAGCAGAGTGTCCAGCCGGGAGCCCCGCGGCTCGGGCACGGCTCGCCGCCGGGCACTCGCCCTCTTTGAAGCCCTGTCTTCTTTTCCCACCTGCTCCCCCAGCTGCACCACGAACCCGCCGGGGCTGAGCGCTGCAGACAAAAGATTGTTTATCAGGACCCAGCACAGGCTCTCACAGCGCTGGCTCGCTTTAATTAGCCCCATCAAAGCCGGCTGCGTCCCTCCCTCCCGAAAGGTTGCAGAACGCGATTAATTCAGGCGCAGCAAACAGCTGCCTCCCGCAGAGGGGGGGCCCGCTGATAAGGCCAAAGCCATTCCCTCTCCCCAGCACCCTGGGTCGCTCAGCCCCACGCAGTGAGGTCGGGGGCTCCCTTCTCCCCGGGGCAAAGCTGGGGATGGGCCCAGGCTAGCCGGTGGGGACAGAGGGGATGAGCAGCAGCGATACCTTGCCCAGCCCCAGCTCTCGCCCTCTGTCCCACCCGTACTGCAAGAGCTGCCACCACCCGCCCCGTGCACCCCTGGGACCGGCCCCTGCACACCCCAGGGACACGCAGGGGCGACAGCGCGTCCCCATGGGGTCTGGGCCCACACAAGAGCTCTTGGAAACACGAGTAGGGGCCACACACAAGCCCTGGGGAGACACAGGGGATGCTCCCGCTGCCCCCAGTGCCAACTTTCTACAGCCTCCACCCTTCCCGGGCCGGCACACGCCGTAACTCAGCTTTATGTTTGTAGGAAAAGGGGTTTTAAAAGGAAAAAGTCTTTGTGGAAAAAAAAAAAAAAGAGATCGACGGGGGGGATCACTTCCCCCTTTTTACTCACGCCAGCGCGGCTGCGTGCAGCGCAGCGCCGGCAGCCGATACCCCGGAGAGCCAATTACTGCAAGGAGCACAGCCAGGGCCAGGGCCGGGCTGTTCTCCACTTAATTTTCTTAATACAGACACATCATCTCGGAAAAAGCGCCACTGCTTTGGGGAAGGTACAAAGCAGGTTCCCAGCATGAATCCTCCGCCTCGGGGAGGGCAGGCGCAGCCTGGGCAGAGCGTTGGGACTTCCCTTCTCAAAGGGGGCCCAAGCACCAACACAGCACTGCTGGCAGGTTTTTATTTCAATCTCATGAACATCCTTCCAAGAAATCAAACCACGAGAAAGAAAGAAATAGCGTGAATCCTTGACTGGACAGACAAGCTGCAGCCCCAAAATTAAACGATTGGGAGGGTAGGGGGGAGCTGCGGGGAAGGGAGGGGGTTTCCAGAAAGCTCAGGAGCCTGAGCCACGCAGAATTCACCCATCCTCCCTTTGGCAGAGGAAATGTGTTCCTGTCAACCCCTCCTGCAAAGCAAACCCACAGCCGAGCGAGCCCCCCGCACGCACCCCCAGAAAGGCCGCAGCTCGGTGCCGGGCTCCGCTCCGCCGTGCCCGGAGAGGCAAGAAGCCAGCTCCCTCCTCAGCGCCGGCTGCTCGCGTAACCCCTGCAGTGAAAGCGGGGCCACCCGGGGAGAAGCTGAGGAGGAAACCCCACAGCACCCGGCCCCTTCTCGCAGCGCCGCACTACACCCCGCGCGGGGCAGGACCTGCTCGGCCGGGCGCCCTCAGAGGAGCACGGGAAGAAACAACCTACTGCCTCTTGTTCTGCACGCTGGGAAACCGCCGTCGCTGGTCTGGCACACGGGGAACACGGCCTCAAACGGGGAGGAGAAAAACGCTGCTGAAAAGATCAAAGTCCACCGAAGAGGGAGAAGCGCTCCGGCCGCAGCCGGCGACTCCTCACATGAACATGTCGTCGTAGCCTGGAGGGGGAAGGTGGTCGGGATCTGGCCTGGAATGAAATTCAGAAGAGCTCAGTCCTGCAGCAACAGGGATGAGCCAGGAGATGCAGGGACAGCCCAGAGAGCGGTCGGGGATACCAGGCACGGCCAAAATACCTACCCGGATCTTCCAGCCCCCAACGGGCCAAAGGGGTCGAATCTGGCGCCTGGCGGAACCGCTCCTGGGGGAAGCCGGCCTGGGATGCCCGACGAGGGGTCAATGCCGGGCTGCGGGACGCCAGACCGGAGAGGATCCACGATCATTCCCCCGCTCCGACCTCTGGGGAGAGGAAAGAGCCGGAGCTGAGCCTGGCACCAGTGAGAGAGGAGCAAAGCACATCCCTGTGCCAAACCTTGGGGTAAGCCGACACGGAAAAACACCCCTGACCTGCTGCAACACGGGCGAGGCGAGCCCGCAGCAGGCAGACGGACAGACAGACAGACAGCCCTTCACGTGTGCACATCCATGTGTGTAAGAGCGCCGGGGCACGCCAGATCCCTGCCCTGCTGTCCCTCTGTCCCCACCAGCTCCTGAGGCAGCCCGAGCCCACCCCTAGGCTGCTGCCTGCGCCAGGAGGGAACCCAAAAGCATCGCACCCTGCTCCTGCCCGGGGTCACCCTGCAGACCCGCCTGCGCACGCCGCAGCACCAGCTCGAGGGCAGGATGCGGCTCACAGCTCGTCCTCGCACTAAGGTGGGAGTGTTACGGCTGCAAAGCACGTGTGTAAGTCAGGGCACCAGCAAACACCCAACTCCGGGGCGCTGCAGTGCCAGCGAACCCCAAAGCCTACAGGGACACCCACAGAGGGAAGCCACAGCCCTCGCCCACCCCACCCCAGACACTCGGGGCAGCGGGGAGGCAGCTTCCCTCTTCCCCCAGTTCCTGTGAGGAGCCGTTTAGGGCATCAATAATGGCTAGTAGGTCCCGGCAGGCCACTGGCCGTTGTGGGGGGACGCGTTGGACCCGCCGGCCCTCGCTGCCGGCTCACACCTCCCGTCCCCACCCTCTGCTCCCCGGGCGAGCAGCAGGTCCTGCCCTGCAGTGTTGCAAGAGCTTTTCCAAAGCGCTGCCTGGAAGCCATTTGCTGACCACGGCGGTTCCTCGGAGCTGCCCCACGCTGTGAGTGCCATTCCTCACGGGCGGCTTTGTGCAAACTCAGCTGGAGCCTCTGGACACCGCTGCCATCATACAAGTCATTAACAACTGCGTTAATGAGTTCCATTAGGCCAGGCCGGCTGCCCGAAGCGCCCCGGGACAGCCAGGCCCCACGAGCATATGCCTGGGAGTCTGGGTCTCCAGCCCCAGCGCTGGCAGGTGTCAGCACACAAATCTGCTTCCATTTACGATCTTTTTTGTCATTTACAGAGAAACTTCTGACGAAGGGCTGGAGGCAGCGAGAGAAACAGAGTCCCCCGCCCCAACTAAACCCCCTCTCTTCATGCTATTTGGTTTCCTTTCAGCCTCCCAGGCTCCAGGCCTCTGCTTTCAGCCAGGCAGGATGTTTTCAGCTGGTCCAACCCACAGAGAATCAACTCTTGTAAGAGGGGAAAAAATGCCATCCCCACAGGAGAGCGGTTCCAGTGAGGGCTCCCCTGGGCCGAAGGACACTCTGCCACGCCTCTGAGAGCTGGGTTTTGTCTGACTACGTGCTTTTAACTGGGATGGAGTCTGACAGGTTCTCCTTGTCCAACCAAAGCAAAGCCACAGGGATGTATCTGTGAGGATCAGTGCCCCAGACAGCCCCGCTCCTGGCCAGGAGCTCTCGAGTGCCTCAGACAGCCGGGAGGCTCACAACCAGGACTGGAGAATCTGTGGACTCGGCTTTAAGCCTCCCCTTCTCCAGACTGCCAGGCTGTAGACACAGCAGCTGGTAACATTTTAAATTAGAGGCTTACATTCACTTAACGATGTATTCAGCTTTGATTTACTGAAGGCATTACTGCATGTTAAATGAATACAAGCTGATTATTAAACAGACACAGATTGCAACCTATCATCTATGCAAGAGACGGGATCTTATTACAATATTAGAACCACATTGAGGTTTAGCAACTATCAATTGGTCCCTTGCAACTCGCAGAGCGATTGTCCCATCGCTGTCTGCACTTAGAGACACTTCGCTGGACTCCAGAGAAGGTCCCCAGCCACCCCCACACCCCCAGAGCAGGGGATGCTCCCCGGGTATGCAAAGCACAACCTCTCCCAGCCATACTCACCCAAAAGGGTCCAGGTCTGCCCCACCGACAGCAAAGGGGCTTGAGGGGGAAGGCCTGAAACACAGAACACAGCGAGACATTCAGCGAAGGGGAGACCGGCTGGTGGGGCGCTGCCTGGGCTGGGGGGGCCCGCTGTTCCCAGTGCTCCGGGCCGGAGCTCTCTGTGGACGCTGGGAGTTTCCATGCCAGCGGCTGCCTGAGCAATGCCAGCCTAGGCCGGGCTCTCCAGATAGTCCCAGCCAGAGGCACAATGTGTCTGGCTTTCCAGGAGTGCGGGGACAGCGAGGCGGTGAGCCTGCAGCCAGCTGTCGCAGCTCCTTGCCAATGCCATGTGCCAATAACGGGGTTTCAGAGCCGTGCCCAGCTCCAGCCTGTCTGCCCAGGCCTCCCCGAGGAGCATCTCGCACCCTGAGCGCCAGCAGACAGCTGCGGGGTTAAAGAACCCAGAGGTGACACGCAAGGCAGAAGCCACAGCAGGTCCCCCAGAGGCGGCAGAGCCACCGCAGTGTCTCTGACTCCTAGTCAAAGGGGATTATGGCTTGTGAGGGGAGGGAGGGGGGATCCCCCCCCTTGTGGTGGGGCAGGGAGAGGCCAGGCAGCAACAGTGAAGCAAGTGCCATGTGTCCACTCTCCCCAGCTTGGCCAGCAAAGGGTTTCAAAGGGCAAGCGGGGTCAGGAGAGCAAGGAGAAGGTCTGCAGCTACATCCCCAGGTGATGCCAAAGGAGCATCAAACCACCACACAGCTCCAAATCAGGCCATCCCGCAGCCAGCAAGTGAAATCAAACCCAAGCATTCCGCCAACGAGGCTGAAACTGCCTGGCGAGGGTGTGCATCCTCTTCGTTCCACGTGTGCAAGATGGGGACCGGGGGTGTAGCTTGGAGAGCTGTGCCAGAACCATGTCCTGGCTAAGGGAGGACCGTCAGCAGTCACCCGCTCCCCACTCACCAGGATGGTGCTCTCGTGCCTGCTGGCTGCCGGGGAGGGACCCTGAGGGGGTCATAATGCAAGTCAGAATCCTTCTTCTCAGGCTCCTTTTTGGCCTTTTCTGCAGGGGCCCCGAGGGGAGCAATGATACCCGAAGCAATCCTTGTCCTCAGCTCCTCAGTGTTCTTGTACAGCCTGCAGGAAAGAGAGGGAAGGTGGTGGGATGGGGAGGCCACAGCACCTGGGCAGGAGGTGCTGGACAGGCTGCGAGAGGGGTGCTGAGGGGACGGCCAGGCCCAAAAGCATCCCTGGCGTAAAAGCACGTCCCCAGCTGGCAACACAGAGGGGACAGGAAAGAGTAACAGCACACAGTGGCACCAAAGCCCTCACCCCAATTTAAGATGGCAGAGGTGTCACTGAGCCTTGTGCTGTGATCACAACACAACCGGTTTGGACTGGAGGAAACCACAGTGGCACTGGTCTTTAGCAAGGCCACAGAGTGTCTGGGACACAGTTGAAGCTGTAGCACCCCCGGACAGTGTCCACTCAGCACAGACAGGCAGGCAGTGCTCTGGAAATAAAAGGGCTGGGCTGGGCTGGCCCGTTCCCAATTGGGATGACTCTCCCCTGGGCTCTGACCCATGATTCCACTATCCCCTAAATCTCTCCTGCCCACCAGCAGGGCAGAGGGAGGCACGGGAGGGAGCTCTGGCTGTATTTCAGAGCTGGCTGGTCCATCCCCAGGGTTTGCACTGGGTAGAAAAGTCCTCTAGGCTCCTCATAACCTGGTCTCTGCCCCCCTCCCCATGACGGTGAGACATTTTCTACAGAAAATACAAAAGAAGTGAGATTACTTGTGGAAATCATCCAGGTGCTCTGGGTTGATGTAATTGGCCACTGTCAAGGTCACGTCTGCCACCTTCTGAGAACTGCGATCCTGGCAAAAGGCAGGTAAGGCGTGGAGTCAGCAGCCTGGAAAGCTGGGAATGAGGGAACGAGCAGCCACAGCCGGGGGCTTGGGACACAAAGAATGAGCTCACCAGCTTCCTGCCACGTCCCTGTGCTGTGCCCGAATCCCCAGGAGCAAACTTCTGTGTATAGCAAGGTTCTCCCTGCTCCCTCCCCCCTTCGGGCTGCGAAGGGTGAAAGACTGAGCAAAACCAGCCTGGCCAGGTGCTTGCTGGGGACAGGAGAACTGCAGAAAAGTCCTGAGCTAGGAAAGGGTCAGAAATGGGGCAACTCCTGGGCCAGAGTGTGCAAGGCAAACGGCCTCGCTGCCCCAATGCAGCCAGCGTGCGACCAGCTTCACACCAGGCCACAGCTTTGCCGCACAGGCAGCCCCTAACACCCCCCGGGTCTGCCCCATCCTGAGGGACAAACGCTGCAAGGCAGAACCAGTAACAGCAAAAAAGTTAAGAAGCTGGGCCTGCTGCTCTGTGCAGCCGCTGCTCCCAAAGGACCCCAAACCCCCAGGGGCCAGCGCGGGCGTTCACCATGACGTTGAGGATCATGCTGTCTTCCACCATGATGGCCTTCAGCAGCAGCTCGCGGGCATCGTCCACGGACTTGTAGCGCAGCGTATACACCTCCTTGTTGGCCTCCCAGCCGGCGGGCAGCAGCTCCGACTTCCTCTCGTCAGGACCCGGCTGCAACGGAACGGACACGCTGCTGAGAGCCCAGCGCAGCGGGGACCTGGCCTGGCTGCACAGAGACATCGGGGACAGGAGCGAGGTCTGGGGATCTCTCGGTGCCTCTTCCAGGTTTTAACCGCAGAGACAGGGTTTTATTTCCCACGAGCTGGCCCTGCCGGCCTCCCACGGGGTCCCTGCGCTGGAACAGGAGGGACACAACCCCCCTTTGCCAAGCAAGAGGCAACGAAGGCCCAGCCTGGGGGGTGACGCTCCTCCCTGCCTGGCACCTCTGGAGGCCGCAGAGCTGTCTGTGCCGCGGAGGAAGGCTCTCACCCGGGGGGCACTGCCCTTTTCCCTGATACTGGGGGGTCTCTCTGCCAAGTCAGTGCCCTGCACCCGCATCACTGTCCGTCCGTGTCCCCCCCAGGCTCCCAACCCACTAGACCTCTGCACTGGACCGGTTCCCTCCCTGCTATTGCACCAGCCCCCCCCGACACTGGGACCCCCCTGGCTCCACGTTTCCTCCCCAGCACTGCACTGGTCACCCCCGTTTTGGTACGGGGTTCCCCCTCAGCACCAAGCTCCCCCCAGTACCACACTGGTCCCCTTCCTGCTATCACACCGACCGGCCCCCGCACCAGGATCTCCCAACAACCGACGCTGCACCGAACCCCCCCAGCACCGCAACACCCCGCTCCGGTCCTTCCCCCCCCGCACTGAGGCCCCTCAGTCCCCGCATCGCCCCGGCTGCCCCCGACACCCTCGGCGCC
>NW_020799126.1:1167670-1173133 GCF_003259725.1 Athene cunicularia | reverse complement strand
CCTTCCCTGGCTCCTCACAGGATTTATTCTCCCGCCCTTCCCCAGCCTCGTTGCCCTCCTCTGCCCTCGCTCCAGCCCCTCCAGATCTCTCTGGGATCGAGGTGCCCAGACCTGGACACAACCCTCCAGGTGTGGCCTCACCAGTGCCGAGCACAGGGGACTGTCACCTCCCTGCTCCTGCTGGTCACACCAGTGCTGACACAAGCCAGGATGCCGTTGGCTTTCTTGGCCACCCGGGCACACTGCCGGCTCGTGTTCAGCTGGTTTGTCAGTGAGAACCCCCAGACCCTTCTCTTCCTCTGCCCCTGGCTCTTCCTCAACACTTGTTCGAAAAGCGTTCGAGTCTGTGACAGGCTCCGCCGCGCCGTTCACCGGGACCGCAGGCACCCAACGGCCATCGATGCCTTTATGTCATTCCTTCCACAGCTCCTTTCTCCCGGCCGCAGTACTTGTAACATTTAAAATCTGTTAAAGTAGCCACAGAAAGGCATTCAGGGGCTTATTTTTCCTGTCCCTGCGCCACAGCTGCTTTCCTCAGCGTGGCTGGCAGCAGGCTGGGGGTCAGAGTGAAGCAGCCCCATGCCGGGGAACACCATCATCTGCTGCTTTCCCAATCTGACCTCCAGTTCCTTGGGGACGCTCATCTTGACTTCATTATGCGTCAATTAATTAACTCGCGCTGTTCGCTCTTTCCATTTCCCCCTCAAGAAGTCACTGAGGCTGAACAATCGACCGCAGACCGGCCAGGCCTGCCTGCCCGGCAGCCCCCACGGCTCGGCGCTGCCCCTTCGCACGAACCGTCGCATCCCCCTGCCAGTCCCGGCGCCGCCAAAAACAACTCGAAAACCTGAGTGAGCTGCACCGGCCGGGCCGGGCTCGGCAGGAAAACTACCCCTGATTTTCCACGGGGCTGGGATTTCAGCGCGGGAGCTTTGCGAGGGGAGGCATCGGATGGGGATGAGATGAGAACAGCAGGAAATGCCTCAGCCGGAGCTTTTCCAGTGCTGGGCTTGTGATTCACAGCAGCAGCAGCGTTTCCGCCCCACGGCTCGCTCCCGGCGGGCAGCAGCCGCGGTTGCAGGCTTTGACGGCATCCACATTTCACTTTCCTGGCACAGCTGGTCCCTGGGTGGGCACAGCGGGTACCGGTAGCTTTGTTCCAATGCCCCCTCCTGAGGCAGAATTTGAAATCGTAGGTCTTCCTCCAGAAACTTGATCCTAAATCCTGTATCCCAGCGCCGCTAACGGGCTTCCCCGCCTGCCTGGACCCGCCGCAGGTGCTGGAGCCTGTGGGTGTTTGGGATCGGCGACGGCGGGAGCCAGCGGTGCTGCGCCGGGGCGGAGGCGCAGGAATCGAGCACAAACTCTGCCGAGTGCTCACTGAGCTCTCGTTTTTCCATCCGACTTGCTGCCATCCCTGTGCACCCACCGTCTGCTGCCCACCCTCACACCCATCACCACGCGCTCCTGTCTGACCATCCGCTTGTCCTCCTGAGCCCTCCCCACCGTGTCCATCCTTAATTTATTTTCCCTTCCCCATGTCGTGCTGCCTTCCCCGGACCACACACAAGGGGCAACTTTTGGAGTTCCCCCAGGCCCGAGCAGCCCCTCCATGGGCAGAGCCCAGGGAAAAGCACGATGCTTCCACGCATCCCCTCACCATGGGACCCTCCTGGGAGCCGGGTCCCTCTGTACCTGAGCCCACGGCCCCGGGGCTGGCTGCTGCTACATCAAAGCTGCTTTTCGGGCGCCCGCGGTGCCTCGCCACGCCGGCCCATGTCGCCTGGCTCCCTGTTGGCTCCTTCCTCTGCTCCAGTGTCTCGCTTGCTCTGTGGCTCGTTGATGATGAAAACCACTGGCCACATAAAAGCATGTGCGAGTTAGGGGCCTGCAAGCTACGTGGGAGGTAACGGACAGCACGGCCCTGGCTGGGATGCAGCGGCCAAGTCATTAACGAGGTGACGAGGATTGCAGAGCCGGCTCATTAGTGCTGCAAGGCAAGTGCGTCACACTGGCTGCCGGACACGCCGGTGCCGTCGTCGGAGCAGCCGCGTCCTCTTTGTGGGCAAAGCTGGGAGCGGGAACGATTCTGCAAGAGCCAAGCGAAGCCACCCCAGGAGCAGTCAGCGCCCTGGATGACTTGCACGTGTTTGTGAGGATTCATGCCCGGCTCTTGCGCCAACCCTCTTGCCCGTGGAAATACAGGGGAAGCTGCACGTGGCTGTTTTCTTCCCTCTTTTAGTCGGGAATGGGATCCGTGGGACCGCGCATCTCGTGGAGAGCTGCTCCCTGGAGGGTGGGTGATGCCCCGGGAAGGCGGCGGCAGGGCGATGGTGCTCGGAGCAGGTAGAGACTCATCACCCAGGGTCCCCTCCGTCACGCAAACCACAGCCTCCCCTGACCTTCATACTTTCCCGCTGCCTCACTGCTCCCGTTGGATGCGCCCACTGCGGTGTCGTAACGAGCAGAAGAGGAAACAGATTTCCCAATCACCCGCCCCGTTGGCAACCCGCGAGCCCTCTGTGCTGGGAACGGCAGCTGGCAGCACCGGGGCGAGTGGCTGACCCCCGTGCCGAGCCACGTCCGCTGGCTGTGACCCGGGGCCTGGCAGGAGGCAGGGAGGGACCGTGGATCATCGCCGGCTGATGTTTGGGTGCTGCAGCTGCTGCTGTTCAAGAGCATCATCCCTCCCTCGGGGTCAGCTCCCTGGTGCTCCTTTCCCATGGAGAAAGCCCATGGGCATCACCTTGCCCGGGGCGAGCAGGGCTGAGCGCCGGGGGACGGGGCTGCCCGTGCTGCTCTGTGCAGGCAGTGCTTTCCCGGGAGGGAGGGAAGAGAGGGCTAAAGGTGCCAGGGCAGCCTCCTCCACGCGAGGCTCCACTGCCCGGGGCTTATTGGCACATCAGGAGGCACCTGAAGGCGACTGAAATCGCCGTGCCAAGGGATATCGGGTGGCTCCGGGAACAGGCTTCGCCCCTCGCTTTCACGAGGCTCCTGTCGTTGCCTTGAGAGGGGACGTAGTCACTCGCTCCGTGAACATTCGGCCTCCTCTTCATTTCCCCCATACTCAGTTCCAGGGAAAGATGACACCGAGGCAGGAGAAAGGGGGTTTTTCGCCGGGGAAGAAATTCAAACCACATGCAGGCGGGCTCGATGCAGTAGCAGGAGGAGGGACAGGGGCTGTGAGAGAGCAGGCTCTCAGCAGCGAGGCCAAACGTAAAGTCAATTAGCGCTTTCAGGACTCGGAGCATGCCTGAGTGCTGTGCTTCGAGCAGGCATAATCCCTGTCACAGGGAGGCTGCCAATAGGGTTTGAAAATAATTAGGAAGCCCGGAACCCCAGTGCTTCCCAGAAAAGCCTGTTAACTCTGTGGTGGAAACCTTGCTTGCAGGGAGCACGTCGCACAGTCGTGACTCATCAGCTGGATGGAGCTAAACTCAGTTTCTCAGAGGTCAACACGCTCGAGTCCCAGTGAGCTTTACCCTTGGTGGGGCTCCTGTGCTCCCTTTGCCTGCCTTAATTCAGGGGGTGCCCAAAGTACCTGGGAGGAACGGAGGGCAGTTTCACGAGGTGCGTGTCATCCAGAGACACCAGCACCTTCCGAAGGGGCAGTGGCGGTGGGGAAACTGAGGCACAGAGGGCTCAAACCACCTTAGCCAGCGGCCTGGAGGGCAGCAGCAACCCTGGTCCCCCGACCTGCTGGCCCTGGCCGGAGCCCGCACCTCACCAGCCCCATCCCTGCGGCCTGGGTGGACGCTGCTGTCCCCCCACTGCTCTCTGGGGACTTTGGATGTGAATCCGAACGGTCCGGGACAGCCTTGGAGGAACAAAACAAGACAATCAATCACCCTTGCTTCACGCCCACCCCAGTCTGCAGCCTGAGCCGGGTTGCATTGTGCGGAGCCGGAGGGACTCCACATCAAAGTGGGGAGCAGCTGGCTGCCGGGCCGCCGCAGCGCCCAGACGGGCAGCGCCCTGCCCACGAGCTGCCTGTCTGCGCTGCCCGCTCGGGCTCTGCCCCGCTCCTGCCCCGGGGCCAGGCAGCAAAGCCGGGCTGCAAAACTGCTCCCTGCTCGGGTACAGCGGGAGATGCCCGAGGCCACGTTGGCTACAGAGAGCGTCAAAAGTGGGGGTGAGCGGAGGCTGCCCCGGGGCCTGGACCTCGCCGCAGCATCCTGGGGCTGGGAGCACCTTCCCTCTGCGGGCGTCGTGAGGAGGCACCGCACGCAGAGGAAGAGTCAATCCCAAGTTTGTCCCGGAGCGCTTCAGAGGCTGCACGAAGCCCGCGGAGCCGCGGGGACGGCACAGCCTGCTCCTGCGGTGCAGCTCCCGCTATCCTCACAAGACCCTTTCCTTTGCTGTTCCTTCCATGACACATGGCGGTCGCTTCCCCCGGGCTGCTGCCCCGGCGCTGCTGCAGACAGTACATTCATTTTTGGATGGCTTTTGCAGCTCCCCGGCGTTTCTCCCCATCCCAGGCACGCACGGATGGTATGAGGCAATGTTCTCGGGGAGTATCAGCTTCCCGGCGCAGCGCTGTTGGGTAAGCACTCGCCTTTCTTCTGAGGAGCTGGTGGGGAATATTCCCCCATGAACCCGGCCCGACGTGCTGCCCGGTGGGGCTGGGGGCGGCCAGGGGGGAGCCGGGGGTCTGGTCAAGCTGGGCTAGGCCATGGTGAGACAGCGAGGTCAAACGTTTGGGATGGGGGAGTCTGGGTGAGGGAGAGCACCCAGATCCCCCTGGAGCCGTGCCCGTGTGCGGGTGCAGCAGCACAACAGCAGTTTGGGTGCAAACCCCCCAGCAGCCCCTATTTCCCCACTAGCAAAGGGTTGGGGTGGCTCTGCCCCGTGACAGACAACAAGGGACAGAGCGGGGAGGCAGCCTGAGCCCCAGCGCCTGCGCCGACCGGCCCTGCCACACACAGCCCCTTCCTACACCCCAAAACGGGTCTGCACCCCGCGCCGGCACCGCTCCCGCGCTCGCTGCGAGGCCGCAGCCGGGGAAGAGCCATCGGGGCCCCCGGGGAGCAGCGCCCTGCCAGCGGCACTGGCAGCCCAGAGACCCCGAGCTCTGCCACCGAGGCAGCAAAATCCCATCAGGGAGGGGTTTGTCATATGGGTTGAGGGTCGGGGGGTGTTGCAGGCCGTGTCTCGGGGCGTTCAGCCCCCCCGAGGGCACGAGGACTGTGCGTGTGGCGCTGGGGCAGCACCTCCTGCCATGGCAGCCCGCGGTACGCAGGTGCCCCTGGTCGGTAACAATTGATGTTTTTTCCAGTTCTCTAATTAAGAGACGGAATAAAACTCACTAAAATGCAAGGCTGGGTGTTTAAAGGGAAAATTCTCCAGGTGCCACGTTTATTAAAAGAAGGGGAAAAAAACCAAGGGGGAGAGGCAGGGCCACAAGCTGGACAAAGAACACATTGGGGAAGGAGACGGGGTCGGACGGCGTCGGGGAGCCTGGGG
>NW_020799126.1:1162033-1167620 GCF_003259725.1 Athene cunicularia | reverse complement strand
TGGGGGGGGCCGTGAGGAGGGGGGCTGCAGCCAGCCCCTGTGTCCCCACGCCACCGAGCCCCCAGGGTGCCGGGTGACCCCCGGGAAGCCGTGCCCAGGGCCCACCTGCATCCTTCAAAGGTTTCCCCGTTAACTGGGAAAAAAACTGCCCCAAACTGGGCAGGATCCGGGCTGACAAAGCAGGACACGCTCTCGGCGTCGCCACCCGAGCTGGAGCTGCCGGGACATGAGGAAGATGCGCTCAGGTGGGGGCCATGGTTTGATGTGATGCTTGGGGCAGCAAAACCAACCCCCCCCTTGGCTCCTGCAAGTCACCCCTGAGGGAGCAGGGCCAGGGTGGGGGTGTCAGAGCTGTGACCCCCGGCCCCCACACCACCCACCTCCGCCGGGTGCCTGCACACAGGCGCGGCGGCATTTGCGCTTACATATGTAAAGCATTAGGATTTGTTTAGAAGCCCTTTATTGTCATATTTTGTTCTTTATTTGCTACAAATTAAATTTGCTGAGGGATATGTGCGGATTGTGAAATTATTTTGAGAATAGTTCCTCTGGGTTTTTTAATTTCCTTTGTATTAAATTTTTACAGTCTTTAAAAGACTATGAAAAATTAAAAAAAAAAAAAGTAGGGCAAAATCCCAGGGAGAGAAGGACAAGAGCCCAAGAAGGGGACCAGCCGCGGCCACCTCTGTTATGGCAGACGCTGGGGACGATGTGGCACAGTCACCCCCCCTCTGCTCCTGCTCCGTCCCCATCCTGCCACGCACCGGGGAGCCGGGGCTGGGGGACACGCGGCCGAGCTGCCCCGAAGCTGGTGCCGGAGGGGGACCTGCCATCTGCCGAGGACTGAGGCTGTTCCCACCAGACGCACGGGTCAGCCTTTCCCTTCGCTTTGCTCCCGGCGCTGAATCGGGGCAGGGACCCCTCACGCGGGGCCGCGGGGCTCCGCCGACCCCCTGCCTGCGGTTCCAACCCAGAGCAAGGCCTTGGAGCGGACATGAAAGCCCATGGCCGGGCTATCTGAAGCCGCCCTCCCCTGCAAGCAATTTCCAACGTGATAATCTTCCCAATTATTCCCCTGAGCTGCAGAAAGCCAAGCTGCCCCTCGCGAAAGGCTCCACATCTTGGAAGCATTAGGGACCCCTTTCGCTGCCGGGGCGCACGGCGTCGCAGCGATGGCCGGCCGGGAGCCGCCCTCCCACCCCTCCGTCCCCTGCGCCGGGTGTTTCCAGCTCATTAAAATCACAGACACATTTTTCATCTCTTTATTTCTACTACTGTCATCGTCATTGTTCCAGCCTGGTGCAAATTGGGAACTGGCCGTGCACTGACGCTGCTGCTCCACCCCTCAGCCGCCCTTGCCCCCAGGATGCGCAGGAGGGCCCCGCTCCGGGGATGGGGACTGGGATGGCACCAGCCTCCTGCTGCCGCTCCCCCGGGGTGGGGGGGTTTGCCCCCAGGTCCATGGCACTGCTCAGCACGGGACCCCCAGCACATCCCCTCTCCCCGACACAGCATCCCCCCGCAGCCGGCCCGAGGGCGCGGGGCTCAGTGTCATCGCAGGACCCCCCAGTATTCCCGAGGGGCTCGGTGGCCCTGGGGATGGCAGCTGGAGGCCACGGGAAACACAAAACCAGAGCAGCAGCATCCCCAGGCTCGAGGGACGGGGGACAAGGACTCCCCTGCGTTTTGCACCGCAACACCGGGGTGCCAGCCCCGGGCGAGGGACCTCGTCCACAGCGCAGCCGCTCACCCCCACGCCGGCAGCAGCGGCAGGTTTGTGCCTCCCCGGCACAGCGCGGCAGAGGGGAGGGAGCGACCGGGCTCCTCCCAGCTCGATGGGAGCGAACGGGCGGTTGGTGTGGAAAATAATCCTGCGACAGGATTTCTCCATTAATAACAAGGAACAGGAAGAATTCGGTGAATGCGCAACTTCAGTCGAGAGCAAGAAGGTGCCAGGGCTGTGCCCAGCAAAGTTGTGCAGTGCAGTAGGCTGCTACCGGAGAACCAGCAGCACCGTCCTAACTGGGAAGAATGAGAGGGAGGGGGGTTGAATAAACTGGGAGCAGCACAGCCTTCCAGGGCCGTGGGGATGCAGGGATGCAGGGAAACGGGATGCAGGGCTGTGGGGATGCAGGGATGCAAGTCCTGACCTGATGGTCCCTCTGCCTGTCCCTCCCTCCATGCAGACCCTCTCCTCAGCCCCAGGGTGCTGAGGCCTCCTCAGCCCAGCTCAGCTCAGCTCAGTTCAGCTCGGCCTAGCTCAGCTCAGCTCCTCTGGCCCCACTGGGGAACTTGGCAAAATGCAGGGAGAGGACTGCCTAGCAGGGCAGAGCCCAGCTCTTGATCTGTTCTGGGAAAAGAGAGGCCACACCAACAACTTTCTGAAATTCATTCCTGAAGCCTTGGCTCAAAGCCGCTGCCTCTTTGCTGAGGCATTTAGACCCTGGCAGCGCTGGGGCTCGAGCCCTGGCCTGGCCCTGTCGTCCTGCCCCTTCCCAGCGTCCTGGTTTAGGGAGCTGGAGGCTTTGCCATGCCTCGGTCTCCCACCTCTGCAGGGTCTCGGCGTGGAGCTGCCCCTGCCAGGCACCTCCCGGCCCCTCTTTGTCACCGGAGACACGGGGTGGTGGCTTCTCCAGGCCGAGGGACCCCCAGCATCGCTCTCCCTGCCGCACACTGGCAAATTCCTTTCACATGAACGGGAAATATGAGTTCTCCTCTTTGTTTTTTTTTCCGGGAGAAAAATATGTTAAAAAAAAAAAATCAAATCAAATCCTATTTATTTGTGGTCTCAGTGGTCTCCAGTTGTTTGGTTGAGTCGGGAACTCAAGGCGATGCTGTTGGGACGGCCACGGACTCTGCACACCCCAGACCTGCTGCACCCAGCGCCGCACGAGCCGGGGCTGGTCCCTCTGTGGGGACAGACGGACGTCCCCATGTCTCCACTGAAACTGGGAGCGGAGGAGCTGGGGCAGATTCATGTCCTGGAGCCGTCGCTGGCCCCGCTGCGGCCGGACCGGCCGGGAGAGGCTCGGGGAGAGGCGGGACGCGTGGGGGACACCGGCTGGGAGCTCAGGGTTTGCTGTGTGGTCTTTCAGGGGGGGCTTAAATTAGCAAACCAGCATTGTTAAAGAGCCGAAAGCATCAGTAACCTCTAATTATCCCCTTTCCCCATGGGAGGAGGCATTTTGCACCCGGGGGAGGCCGTGCCACACATCACTCTTTCATCACAGTGTTTCAGTATTTTCCCCCAACGCTGATGATTGGAACCAGCCGAGCTCCCGTGGCGCGGGCCCGCTCCTGGCCCTCGGCGGGTGGATGCTGCCGTGTGGGGACCCCAGAGACCCCACCCGTGGGGACACCACTCCCGGGACACCCGTTGTTGGGGAGCTCTGAGGATGCCAAACTGAAGCAGAGTCTTGGGCACAGCCTGGCACAGAATTATCCTTCCTCTTGCAAAGAGGGGATGTGGGTTTAGTCCCCGTCCCCGAGGGGCTGTGACCCTCTTGGGCCTGGCTTCACCCTCCGCATCCCGGAGCATCCCCCGGCCAGGGCTGGGGGCACGGCAGGACCGACCCTCTGCCTGCAGGGAGGTGCTGGAGCTTCACCACCACGACGGGTGGCCGGGTCTGCACTGTTGGGAGCCTCCCGGCCAGGCAGGGCCAAGCAGGGACGGATGGATGGAGCGGTCGAGAGGAGGACACCAGGTCACAGCGTCCCTGCCTGTGGCGGTCCCCTCTGAGCCAGGACAGAACTGTCCCCCTGGGTGAGGAGCCACAAATGCCCAAAACGTGGCGCGGAGGAGAGAGCTGAGAGCGCCCTGGGTGCGTGCGAGGCCAGGAGGAGGCTGGGGCTATGTGGAAATGTACTTTTTCTGCTTTCACGCCGTGGCATACGTTTTTCCTTCATTTAATCTTCTTTTGCTCAAATTCCCAAGTGAAGAATTCTTTCCATGAGCCAGAGACTGCTGCAAGGGCTCTGCGCCCGGCCGTGGGCACCGAGGACCAGCCAAGGACCGTGCCCCTGCATCCCTCCTCCAGCTGCAGCAGCAGGGATGCTCGCGGCCGGCACGAGGGTCGCGGCAGCTTCGGCCCCTCTGGCACCTTCCCCAGCAGCACTTCGGCTCCTCTCACCCACCCCGACCCCCTTTCCCTCCTCCCCCGGCGGTTCAGGCCTTTTTGGGATGATGGCAAAGCTGAACCTCCTCTGTCTGCTCCAAAAGGGGAGCTGCCCGCAACCCTTAAACAGTTCAGACTTTGTCTTTATTCCAGCTCCTGAAAATTGAATTTGTTAATGGCATAAACAGGATATAAAAGGAAAAAAAAATTTTAAAAAGAGAAAAAGGAGAGGGGAACATTTTTCTCCATGGCTTTGCCTGCAATGGAGGAAGCGACCTGTGGGGACCACATCCCCTGGCGCCGGTAAAACTCTCCTAATGGCAAAGAGACCCCGGGGAGCGGCTCCGTCCCGCCTCCTGGGACAGCTCCTGACCCTTGGGATTTTGTTAACGCAAAGGTCTGCCCTTCGCAATTTCTGCTCTTTTTTTTTTTTTTTTTTTTTTTTTCATGGTGTTCTCCAAAACTCACGGTGGTTTATGGTGCTCTTTGACGTCAGCCACGAATGGGGCTGCCAGGTGGTAATAATTTCCCTGAATGTCAGCTAAATACAATTATCACTCTATTTTCACTTCAGAAATATTAAAGTTTGTGTCCCTCCTGTTATTAGTTCTGAGAACAGCCTTTATAAGTCACCGTGACACACGGCCGCCAGCCCGGGGGTGCTGGCAGCCACTGCGGGGCTGGTGGCCATGATCCGGGCCGTGTCCCCAGTGGGCACGGGGAGCAGGACCAGGAGCTGGGATGTCCGCGGGGTGAGGATGGAGCCGGGGGGGGCTCGGAGGGACCCATCTTCCCACGGATGGGGCAGGATGAGCCGGGCAGCGGGAGGTGCCTGGCGGCCCTGGCGATGCCAATGGATGAGGCCAAGGGCTGGGGCTGCCTCACGGCCGTGGCAGAGCGGGTGATTTCACTCAGCGGCGCAAAATGAAGCCTCGCCCGGAGCCCGAGCGTGGCCAAGGGCAGGGGCAGCTCCAGCCCGTGGCTTTCTGCGCCTGGGGACGCTCGCCCGGGTGTTTCCCGGCCCTGCGCCAGCGCAGCGGGGTTGATCAAAGCGCTGACTCGTAGACAGCCCGTAGGACATGCCGTTTCCTTCTGGTTTGCTGGCCAAAGCTCGAGCACATCCCCGCGGTTTTGGCGAGGACAGTCAGGAGCAGAGAGGCCGCCGGCTTCGGTCACGGCACAAATCGCATCCTGCTGCCAGCAGGTCCGCAGGGCTCAGGTTTGCTGTTACGGGTCCAATTTCAACTGAGCCAGCAGCACCCGCGGCGGCAACCAGAGCTGATCCAGGGAAGCTGGATTTTAAACAAAAACTAAGCTCTGGCACAGCAACACGCCGTCGCAGCCGTGCTGGGGTGTGGGTACAGCCACACACCCGGCATTTGCCTTCCCTGGGGGCACCCAGACGGGGACCCCGCTTGCCCCCGGCCACCGCCAGCCTCGGCACCGCGTCCCCTCGCCAGCGGGATGTGCAC
>NW_020799126.1:1156544-1161983 GCF_003259725.1 Athene cunicularia | reverse complement strand
ACAGGACACCCCCCCACCCCCCCGTCCCGGGCTCTGCAGCTGCCAGGGGGAATTTCCCCATCCAGGATCAGGAGCCTGCCCAAACCCTTTGTCTTCTGCTGAATTCCAGCTGGTGAGAGTCATCCACTGGAGTCAGAGGACTTACCCTCCTGGGGAATTATGTGCAAGAGGGAACCATGTAGTCACATTAAAATTATTTGAAAAAGGGCGGGACCTCTGAGTGCTGTCTCACGTGGAGCCAGGATCATCCATCTGACTGACGCTTCCATCTCTCTTTCTCAATAGTTTCCTTAAATAGCACAAATATTGAAAGAAATTGAATTGGAATTTGGCACAAACGGTTCTTAAGAGAATAGAAGAGGGCCAGCTACTAAAATACCACTGCCTTGCTCCGTTCCAGTAACAAACACGTGATGTTCACTGCGAGGAAAACCAGGAGCCGCTGATAGCTGTGCCCGGCGGAGAGGAGGATGCTCCGTGCTCACCGGCGCTTTGGCTTTGCCCGGGGTGAGGGGCACGGGTGGGCGCAGCAGCACCCATCTATCTGCCCTGGGGGATCCTGGCTCCCTGGCAGCAAAATAATCTGCAGAAATGCTGCAATTTCCTATTTCCAGGCTGTCTGAAAGCCCAGTCCCGCTGCCCCGAGCCCCAGACCCTGCACCATCTCCCCACATTTTCTCAGAGAAACCTTCCCCGAGTCCCAGCCATGCGCAGCTGGGGGGAATCACTGCGCTGGCAGGAAGAGATTTTCTGAGAAATTTTTAGATCGTGTCTCAGTTCCCCGAAGACCTTCCCTGCCTTTTGCTTTCAGTTTCACCCCCCGTCAGCTCTCCCCAGGACACCTGCAGCGCTGCAGGGCGGGAGGTTGGGTTATGGCCAGGTTCAAGCTGGGGGATTTTTTGCCATCGTGTTTGTTTTTATTTTGTCCACCCGGCTCAGCTGCTCCGCAGCGGACAAGGAGAGGTGGCAGAGTCTCGGTGACACTCACGGGATGGAGACGGGTGTTGGCTGAGAGGATGATGATCAGCGGTTCCTTCAGAGACCCCGCCCCAATGCCTGCCCGCTGCTGGGGAGAAGTTGAATAAAACCTTCAACAACCCCCAGTCTTCACGCCCATCTCCTTCCTTCACCCTCCCCAGTGAACACTGCGCTCTAAGCGCGATGGTTCCTTGTTCCTCCCCAGGCTCACCCCGTTCCACCATCCCCATCTCCCTGGGCTACCTGCAGGCGCTGCCCAGACGCCACCTCTCCCCGAGAAACCCCGGCTCAGCCGTAATCCCCGGCCCCGCTAGAGCAGACGAGCCCCAGCACCGGGGCGATGCCCTTCCCGCAGCCCATCGGCGAGCCCGTTGGCGCTCACCGGCACCGAGCCCGTCCGGCGCGAGCCACCGGGGTGTTTTTCCCGCTCTGACAGCTGTACGGAAATTGGAAGGCGACGCAGACATGTGTCAACAATCACCAGCGAACAAGCGCCGACGGCGGCGGCTGTCCCCACCACCTAGAGGAGGCTGGCCACTCTTGGCTGAAATCACGACAAATTGCGGCTGGGAAGCAGGAGTATTGTTTCAATTATTTCCATTATATAAAGTCAAGCCATTTAATATATTCTGCCTCAAAGGGGCTCAACTAAAGAGATAAAATAAACACTGGAAATCTGCTGCGCTGGCATGGACCAGGAATTCGGTTTCGACACCAAACCTTCCCTCCCAGCTCACCGCTCGCCTTCCCTTTCCTCCTCCCGCTCCCTCTCCTGCTCCCGCCGCCCCTCGGCCTTCAGCGCCGCTCGACACCAATTCTGACTTTGGGCTTTGCTTCTGTTCTGGCAGCCGGAGCACTCAGAGGCTGCGCAGCCGCACCGGGGGCCGGGGCCGGAGCCGAGCTGGAGCAGCCGCACTGACGGGAGAGCCGCGGGAGCTCCGGTGCTCTCTCCGGGATGAAGGATCTGACTTAAGGCAAACCTTAAACCTCTCGGCAAACCTTAAACCTCTCAGGGTGCCGCATCCCCCAGCGAGCAGCAGGACCGGTGAGCGGCACAAACCCAGGACGAGCCGAAGCGAGGCAGGAGGAAAAGGAGAACAAGCGTGCGGGGAGCGTGCCGCGGGCTGCTCGGCGCGTTCGGCTGACGCCAGCGCTGAAGTCATCTGCCTTCACACCATCCTCCCGCCTGGGAGAGCCGACGGCATCCCGGCACCGAGGGGCCTCACCGGCTCCATGTGCCGGCGCAGGAGGCGGCGAGAGGGGCTGCGGGCAGGCTGGAGCTGCCTCCCACCGCGCGGAGCCCAGCTGCTCCCACCAGCTCCGGCCAGGCAGGAGCTGCTTCCCATCAGGGCTCCCCACGGCACCGGCCTCGCCGGAGCTCCCCTCCCTCACGGGCTTTGCTGCCCCATGTGTTCCCAATATGCCGACGTGCCGGGAGGAGCGTCCGGCTGCACCAGGCTCCTGCCCGGGCAGTAAATCTGCAGTTTGGCCTTTCCCAGCAGATTTCCCTACGCGTCTGCGGAGCGCTGAGCTCTGCCAGCCCTGGAGCGGGGGTCACGGGCAGCGCCGGCTCGGGGGAGCGGGGGGGACGGAGGCAGCCGTGCTGCGGGATGCCCGGTGAGGGCTGCGGCGCAGCGTGAGGTGGAGCCGGGGTTTCATAAGCGCGGGGGAAAGGGCCTCTGCCGAGCTGGCGTGGGGAGCGGCTGTGACTTTCCATTCCTGTGGGAAGTGGGCTGCCAC
Source organism: Athene cunicularia (assembly GCF_003259725.1). Classification (NCBI taxonomy): domain Eukaryota; kingdom Metazoa; phylum Chordata; class Aves; order Strigiformes; family Strigidae; genus Athene; species Athene cunicularia. The sequence continues at coordinate 1,159,265 of NW_020799126.1, read as the reverse complement.
CGTCCAAGCATCTGGGCTTGTTATGATGGGAGAGGAATGCCAAATATTTTTCTTCCTTATCCACTACCATCCGCTCAAACCCTCCTCTGATCAAACCCACATTCATCGCCTGGGATGCACGAGGGCCCCTGCTCCGGAGAAGACATCCCTCCCGGCCTGCGCCTGCGGGGAGCTCGCTGCATCGGGGGGAAAACCCGGCCTTTGTCTGGGGGCTCCCCCCATCCTGCTGCCCCTCACTGGGTCCTTCCTCCCTGCTGCCAGCCAGCTCCAGTCGTTTAATTTTTGCTTTGCTGCCTTGGCCAGGAGCATCCCAGTGCCAGTATCCCAGTGCCAGTATCCCTGGTACCAGCATCCCAGTGCCAGTATCCCAGTGCCAGCATCCCTGGTACAAGCATCCCAGTGCCAGCATCCCTGGTACCAGCATCCCAGTGCCAGCATCCCAGTGCCAGCATCCCTGGTACCAGCACCCCAGTACCAGCATCCCTGGTACCAGCATCCCAGTGCCAGCATCCCAGTGCCAGCATCCCTGGCTGACCCATGGCCCCAGCAGGACCATGCTGTCCCCTCCAGAGCCCCGGGCACCCCAAAAGCAGCCCTTGGGATGGTGCCACGGGCGTGTGTCCTGGGCGCGGGCCATGCCGGGAAGCAGGCGGTGCTGCCTTGGAGGGTCACCAAGATTTTTCCAAAGATGAAAGCGTGCTCAAGTGTCAAACAAACTTTCCAAATTATCTTCCTGGACACTTTCTTGCTGGTGCTTTGGAAGACAGAGGAGGAACATTTCATTCCCTCTGTGCTGGCGTGGAGCGAGCTGCATGAGGGAGCCGGGAGCTGCCAGCGGCACCCGCGGGCTCGGCCTCGCTTCTCCCCGGCATCGCCCGTGAGTCACCGCGGTGGCCGCCCTGGCTCCGCCGACCCAGCTCCCTGCCCCCCCCCAGCCCCCCGAAACGCCTCCCGGCACAACAGAGGGGTAACCGGCGCCTGATTAATCAGCGGACAACACATCATCCCTTCCCACTGCAATTTTCAGAGGAGTAGTCATAAATAGCCAAAGTAAGGCAAATTGAGAGGATTTTTCTGCTGCCTCGGGGACACCTGGCACCCACCGGCGAGGACCCGGGACCGGCGCCTTCTGCTGACCTTGGCAAAGCCCCCGCGCTGTCGCGCAGCCCAGCGATGAGCTGAGCCAACTACCACGTGCCATTCCCGAGGACCCAGTGCTAACGAGAGCCACCTAATTAGCGCGCTCCTCCTGTGTGTCGGGGGGGGTCACCCTGGCAGGGCTCACTCTGGCATCCGCTCGCTCACACCAGCACCCGGAGAGCGTGACCGGGGACAAGGAGCTGCCCTGGCCCTGGCCCAGCGTTTTCCTTCCAGGTCTGGACAAAGAAAATTCCCGATTAGCTCCTGGGGAGCTGGGGTGGCCCCGCCGCGGGGCGAGGAGCTGCCACGAGCCCGGTCAGGGTGCCAGCCCAGCCAGGCACCCGCTGCTCTCCCGGCCAGGGGCAGCCCTCACCGGTGCAGCCGCCTGCAGCCGTGGCTCCGAGATACTCAAGAATCTCCAGCGCCGTTGCCATACGCACATTTTTCTGAGCTTCCACACCGGGATGGCACCGCCATGCCCGTGCCCACACGGGCCCCCCCAGCCCATGCGGATCCACGATGGGGACGCCGCGTTGAGGGCTTGGTTGTTTATGGAAAGTAAGGGCCGAGCCAGATGCTTCAAACCTGCCTTTTATGGGTAATTTTTCAATTTATTTCAGATTGGCATTAGAAAAAAACCTGAAGTGATCCCAACCGTTATTAGTCCTGGTTATGGCGAGGCCCAAGGGGCCTCAAACAGCTCCTTTGTTGTCTGAATCATTAAGTCTTTGGGAGTGAAGCGCCGTGGTGCCGGGGGGGAGCGGTGGAGAGAGACGTTCATGGAGGCTGCGGGTGGGGAGAGGGGGACCTGGAGGGAAAAATTGCCAAGAATAGAGAGAAGAGTCACCCCTGGCTCCCCTGGGCGCGGTCAGGTGTCCCGGGACACTGATGGACACATCCACTGGCAGCCCCGTGGGCTGCTCTCCCCAGTGCAATGAGTTTGCTGGTGCTCAGTCCGCCAACCCCTTTGTCCCTCCCAGGTAAACAGATCCGGAGCATCCGAGGTGGGAATGAGCCCGCTCCAGCCTGGCCTGGGGGAGCAAATCCCGGTGAAATCGGAGCACCCTGCCAGAGGGACGCAGACAGACCCTCGCCCCGGGTCGACTGGAAACCGCCCGGACTGAAATCCAAACCCAAACCTTGGTGGAGTGGACGAGGACGCCGCGTGCCAGCAGAGCCACCTGAGCACAGCTCGGAAAACGCCGGGTTTCCCCCCCGAAAGGTGGGAGTCGATTCTTGGCCCTTTTATTTCCCTGCACCCCGCAGCTGGCTGGGGTGTAGGACGCGTCGGGGGGTCAGCGTCCACCCCGGGGTGCTCAGCGGGCCCTGTGTGCCCAAGAACCCCTCTGTGCCCTCTCCAGGGGGTGCAACGCGCTGGTTTGCTCCTGCTGATGCTGGGGGTGGGTGCACTGCTGGGGGCTGCTGTGCCCGGTGGCCAGTAGCCCCGGAGCCCTGTTTGGGGAGGTCACCAGGCTGCTCCGGGTCACAGCTCCTGGCACGGGGCCGGCACGACGGGGTGAGCACACGGAGCTCCCGGGACGGGGACCCGCAGCCAGCACCCGCGTCCCACCTGAGCGTCCC
>NW_020799126.1:1153720-1156494 GCF_003259725.1 Athene cunicularia | reverse complement strand
CACCGCCCCTCGGCTGGCTCTGGCAGGAGGCGAGCCCGCCAGCCGCTTGGATGATTTGATTTCTTCCCTGCCCGAAATCACTCCTGCCCAGATGCAGTGGATAATATTCATGTTGCTGTTATTCATCAGCTCCATGGAAATGCTCACGCAGAACCGGTGGAAGAAGCAAGGTACGGTGCGTGTGGCCGGCTCGTCCCGCTCAGGTACCGTGGGGCGGTTGGGGGACACGGAGCTGCCTCCCCTGGCGCTGCCTGCGCGGAGCGGGCAGGACCTGTGAAACGGGGCTGGAAGGAGCGACCCGGCCCCTCGGGTCCCGTTGTCACCTCGGGGTGGGTGCGTGGAGAAGGCGATGCCCAACCCCACGGCATCGCCTGCCCGATGCCAGCCCTGCCCTGGGGACAGGGGGACACTGGCTGGCACAGGGACCAGCTTTACAAACCCCAGGAGAGCCAGGCACAGTGGGGCTCGTGCAGAATGGGTTGATTTTCCAAGATTTCCCTTCTCTGCTTAATGCATGAAGTGTTTGGGGAGTAAAACCTCCTGGAAGGATGCTCGGAGCCACTGCAGGCACTGCCCGGCCCCCCCGCCCCTGCCGAGCCGCTGCTCGGCGCCAGGGCAAGGGCAGGATGTGTGCCGAGGCACACGCACCCCTCCGGCGGGCACCCGCTCGTGTCTCCTCACCGGGCAATGCCAGCCGGGCATGGGGCCAGGGCTGCTGCTCGGCTCTGTGCCAGGAGCAGGTCGCTTTTGGAACTGGAGCGGGAGTGGGCAGGGACAGGACCTGGCGGGACGGGGGTTGGAGCCTGGACAGCCTTTCCCTGCGGCCGTCACGCGTCAAAGAGTCAGCGGGTGCGTGAGGGGATGCGGGTGGCCGGGCTGGCAGCCGGAACGCCTCTGCTGGGAAACAGCCTGGCACTGAGAGGGGCTCGGGGGCCACGGGGCCAGTGCTCCGGCCACTGATGCGTGATGCCGAGCGGCCTGGTGTGCCGGGATGCGCGGGGCCCTCCGGTCCTGGCAGCACCCAGGACTCTGGTCTCACCTCCCTGCCTTGAATCTCTCCCCGTATAACCAGTGCTGAAGGGCCCGCATGGCCTCCGGGGACTGGGAGGGACAGGGCAGCACCCCAAGGCCACCCCACGGCTGCCGGGACCTGCCTCCGGCCGTGCCCCGCAGTTGATCTGGGCCAGCTGGTTACCGGACACCCCGGTACCCCCTGTGCCCCCTGCCCAGTGCCTGGCAGCTCGGCCCGGCGCCCCAGGTCTGCAATCGCTGCTGGGCAGGGGGAGGTGAACCCACCACGCGGCCCCAGTTTCCCCATTTTCCCCAGTCCCACGGTTTCGGCGTGAGCCGCGTCCCATCGTGCGGCACAGCCGGCTCCCCGGCACTACTCCCGGCGGCGGAGGCACGTGCCGTGCCGGCTCCACACCACGGGATTATTTTTAAAACCGGTGATGGGAAGGAGGCCCCGGAGCCTGCGCAGGGCTCCCCACCTTCCCTGCCCCAGAAGCGGGTTGGAAGGAGAGCGGCAAGAAAAAAAATTAAAAATCATCAAAAAGAATTAGGGAAGGGAAAGAGGCTCGTAAATCCCCCGGTCTCGAGGGAAGCTGCTCCAGCTGCAGCCAGGAACACAAATGTTGTCAGCGTTGGGTAAATATGTAACGGAGACCATAACAACTTAATGGATCCAAGGTGCTTCGTTAGCGCGCTCCCAGCAGACGCGGCCCTAACGAAGCCTCCTGGCCACGCCGCGCTGCCGCCCGAGCCCCGGCGCCCCGGTGAGGGGACCGGGGTGAGGCAGCATGGGGACAGCAGCCTGGCACCACTGCGCCAGGGACTGCCTTGGACTGGGAACGCTGGGGACCAGCGCGCAGGGCTGTGAGGTGTCGTCTGCCAGCATCTCCCCCCGCTTCCCCGGCACCGAGCTGAGCTTTCCACCAGCCTCTGCCCCGGCCGCCGCAGCCGTGGGGCTCCTTCTGCTGGCACCTCCCGGGGGCCAGAGAGGGTCCACGCCGGGGATCGCTCCCGGGGTGAAACCCGTGTCCGTGCCGGGCAGCACCCGGCTCGTTTGGCTGCCCATTGCCCGCTCAGCGACAGGGGCACCTCTCCGGGCGGCCTTCCTCCGGGGTTGGGGAGGAGCGGTGGGCAGGGTCTCTGCGGGCTGACGGCGGGGGGCTGACACCCCGTCCTTGTCCCTGGGAGCAGAACCCACCTGTCGCAGGTCGGGAGCACAGCGAAGGCAGCCAGGGAGGCCGTGGAGGCTCTTGAGCAACCAGACAGATCCTTATCTCGGCTCCTCTTGATCTTTTCCAAAACGCAATTTGTCCCCTGATGCAGAACAGGCATCAGGTAATTCATCCAGGGTCAGAGCATTTCCACCCTCGCTGGGATGCTTCCCATGGGTGAGCGTAGGGAGGGGGCTCAGGCTGGCACCCCTGGGCAGAGCTGGGCGTGGGGTGAACCCCCGGCCCCGGCCCCCGGGGCGATGGAGGTGGCGATGCTTGAGCTGCGTGAGGGAGGCGTTTGCAGGGGGACAGGTCCCACTGTCACCCCCGCGGGCCGGCGAGGGGCTGCCATGGGGGCCGGGACCCTCGGCGACGCCTCGGCCATGCCGTGCACGTGTCCTGCAGCCGTGCCCCAGCCCCTTTGTGCCCGCAGCGAGCGCCGGCCTGCTGGAGAACTGCACGGGCTGCGTCCTGTGCTCGGAGGACAACGGCTGCATCACCTGCCACCACCGGCTCTTCCTGCTCATCTGGAGGGACGGCATCCGCCAGTAC
>NW_020799126.1:1150183-1153670 GCF_003259725.1 Athene cunicularia | reverse complement strand
CCCCCTCCCAGCTCCTCCCAGTGCCCCCCGTACCCCCTCTGGGTGCCAGCGCCACGGGAAGGGGGACGGCTGCGTTTCCCGCAGCATCCCCGGCAGCCCGGAGCCGGGGGCAGCGCGGTGAGAGCCGCGGGCAGCCGGGCCGTCAGGTTTCTCCCCTTTTCTCTTGCCCGGAGTTGCAGCCCCGACCCCACAGAAGGGCTTTGGGTCCCCAGCGGGTACTGGGGCTGCCAGCTCCGGGCTCGCCACGTGCCGGCCCTCGGGCTCGCCGGGGTGACCAGCCCTCCTTCCTGGCAGAGTGCAGGTCGCCCAGCTGCGAGAGCTGCTTCAGCAGAGACTTCTGCATGAAGTGCAAAGACAAGTTTTACTTGCACAAGGGCCAATGCTTTCGGCAGTGCCCCCCCAGCACTGCGGCACAGCCCGGCACCCGTGAGTGCCAAGGTAAGGAGCATCCGCCCCCCCCTGCCCGCGCTCCTGGGGGATGTCCCCGGCGCTGTGTGGTCACTGTCCCCGTCCCACACCCCTGTCCCCCGCAGAGACGTGCGAGCCGGGGCCGTGGAGCGAGTGGAGCGCCTGCACCCACGAGGGCCGCACCTGCGGCTGCAAGTGGGGTGTGGAGACGCGGGTCCGGGAGGTGCCGGGGGCCACCCGGGAGGAGGGGGCCGCCTGCCCCGCGCTGCTGGAGACGAGGAAGTGCCGCATGAGGAAACACTGCCCGGGAGGTGAGCACTGACCACGCCGTGCAGTCCCGAGGGACCCGTGGGAGAGGGGGGACAGTGGTCCAGCGGTGGCCAGCGAGCCCGGCTGTCACCTCCACAGCGTTTTGAAGCCGGTGGCTGTAACTCTGTAATTCTGGAGAAAGCCGCCGTCTCGGGCACATGTGCTGAGCAGCCCCGGCGCTGGGGCTGGCTGCGGGGCTGGCGGGGACCAGCTCCCATCCAGCAGCCCCCGAGGCCACCTGGGACCAGCCTGTGTCCCCCGGCACTGCCGGGCTGGGACAGGCACTGGCGGGAGCCGTCACGGCGGGACGAGGCGGCCGAGCTCTGGCTCCCGTCCTGCCGCCGCTCGCAAAGGGAAATTCACGGCCGGGGCTTCCCACAGCGCAGTCGTGAATGAGACCCACAGGGGAGGTTCCTACAAAAACCTCCGAGCCCCCAAAATGCCCCGAATGCTGGCGGAGCTGGAGGGCATCACCCGGGGGATTTCTGATGGCCAAAGCTGTGGAAGACACCCCAGGGCAGAGTCCTCCTCTGTGGCCAGACGTTTGCTCCTGCGGCAGCACCGCGGCCCCCCGAGCTGGGGGCTCCTTGTCGCGGGGGTCCCCAGCACCTCCCGCAGCACCCGGCCCTGGCGCGGGGTCCAGCCGGGCTGGTGATGGGAACCAGGAAGCGGATGATGTAATTTTTGGATGCAACCGGCTGGACCAAAGCTGGTCTAATAAATCTCCGCTTAATAACTGGCAGAACGGGGGATTGCATGAGATACCGATCTGCCGGGCCTGGAAGGAGATCTGAGCCGCCGCCGGCCCCAGCGGTGCCGAGCTCTGGGATTCGGAGCTGTGGGCTCGCTGTGTGCCGGGGGACGCGCCGGCCGGCACCGCCAGCGTGGCAGGGACCGAGGGCGGCGCACGAAAGGGCTGCGAGGGGGGGAAGAGAAAAAAAGATGGAGAAAGAGGGGCAATAGCAGAAGATGTGCGTGCTGAGTCTGGGGCCAGGGAGCCAGGAGAGCGGCTTCATCTCAGCACCATCGATCATAAATAATATTTTCCTGCTGACAGCATGGAGTGGCTGATTTCCACCCCCGCCCAGGCCCCGACTCACAGCTTCAGGGCGCCAGGTGGCATCGATTTTGGGGATGTTCCCCTCCCTGCCGGGCTGCTCCGGCTCCGAACCCGGAGAGCTGGTGACAGTTTGATGCAGCAAGTTTGGCGTGGGAGGACGGGCTGCTCCGGAGCGCAGAGTCCTGCGGCGTGGGGCTGGATGGGTGCCCGCGGCACCGTGCCCGTGCCCAGCCCTGCCCGGCACACGGCGGGTCCTGGCAGCAGGGACGGCAGCGCCAGCGCTTTGGGGGTGCCCTGTCTTGTGAGGTGAGCAGGAAGGCAACAGCACCCCAGAAAAGCTCTTGGCCTCCTGGCTTTACCCAAGCACCCGTTCCCGCGAGCCGGCAGCCCTGTGGCTATGGTGATGGGCTCAGGGAATGGCGGCGCTCCTCTCTCGAGGCCGCTGCCTGGGAGCAGCTCCGGAGGCAGGTCTGGCCCCAAAAAACTAGAGGGAGATCCCTTCAGTGCCCCAGGGGCTGCCCCAGGCCGGGCGGGCAGGACAGAGCAGTGCCCTCCATGTCTCCCGGGCAGGCTGCTCGGCGTCCCCGCCACGGCGGAGCGTGCGTCTGCCCTCGCTCCCAGGCTCCTGCCCGCCCGGCCGAGTGCTGGCTTATGGGATCCAGATGCTGGAGGAGGACAACGAGTTCACTTGATGCAGCCGAGACACCCCCAGCCCGGGCAAGCCGGGGAAGGCAGCGGGACCCGACCGTGTGATGAGAGATTTGTGCCACCACTTCTGAGCCATCCCCGGGCAGCTGGAAGGGAGAAGCATCCGCGCTTGGCCGAGGCACAAAACCCCTCACGCTGCTGTAAATCTGCCTTGTGTGTCTGCCGCGCTCTCCAGACGCTTGGTGTTCGTGCTGTGCCCTCTCCTTTGTGGGTGGCAACTGTCTGGGAGATCAGAGCTGAAAAACAGAGCCGGGGCAGGAAAAGAGCTGGAGCCCTCGGAAAGGATCAACGATGACAGCGCTGGCGCACGCAGCACCGGCCGGCCGCAGCGCCCATGCCCCTCGTGGGGGGGCTGTGTGGGGAAAGCAGCACCGGACCCCCCCGTGTCACCCAGCTCAGAGTCAGGAGAGCACACGGTGGGCGCAGGGGGGTGAGGAGAGGCGAAGCTGCCTGGTTTTGGGGCAGCCGTTCTGCTCCCCAGCATGGGCTCGCCTTCCCATCGGAGCCCACGGCACGGCGGGGCCTATCCTGCACCCCTGTTTGCTTTGGGGTCCCAGCACTGACCCCTCAGCCAGCTAGAGGGGGCTCAGAGTGGCTCAGAGCAGAGATTTGGGTCCCATCGGCCTGATCGCACGGTGCTGAGTCCCTGGTGCTGCTGTCAGCAGGTCGGCCTTGCCAGGAGCATCGGTGTGGGGAGGGCACCCCGAGGTCCCCCCACTTCCCACCCTGCCCAAACCCTCCTGGGGGGCAGCTGAGCAAGCTGGGGGCCTCCTGGGGGGCACCTGAGCAAGCCCGCGGGGGTGGGCAGCACCGATGTGTCCACAGGGGAGGCTCCATCCTGCACCGTGGCAGAGCCGGGCAGGGTCACGGCATCAATCTGGGGTGACATCCCCCGTCCCTGCTCAGAGAGAAGTTGGGGTCTCTCCGGGCAGCCCCCCTGCTTTGGTTGAGTTGACCCCAGTCAATTCCTGGAGATTTTGGGGGTACCAGGATTTAGAGTCT
>NW_020799126.1:1106521-1109223 GCF_003259725.1 Athene cunicularia | reverse complement strand
GGATGGGATGGGATGGGATGGGATGGGATGGGGTGGGATGGACAGAGCAGGGGTCAGTGAGATGGCCCCCACACTGGGGGATGCTGGGCAGTCCCTGCCTCCCTGTGCCGACAGACACAGACCATAGTGACCCCACCAGCACCCTGCTGGGTGCCTGGGGAAGGAAGGGGACAAAGGATCCACCTGAGTCCCCCAGGACACCCGCCAGCTCCTCACCACCCCACCAGGGCCGGCACTGGCCCTGCAGCCACACACCATCCTTGAGGGACACTCAACCCAAGCGCCCCGAGGTCCTCCATGTCCCAGCGGCACAGGGGGGACCAGTGCAGGGCTGCCAGCCCCCCCGGCACCCCCACTGCCACCATATCAGGGTGGCCCCTCATGCAGTGGACCCACCAGGACCCCGTGCCGGCCGCGGTCCCTGGGGACACGGGCCCCGCCGGCAGGGACAGGGTGTGAAGCGCAGCGCGGGGTGAACACCAGGTTAATCTCCCGCTGGAGCTTCCCTCTGCAAACAATAAGACAATGCCCGGCCGGGGGCCGCCTGCGTAACCAGCAGCATGGAGGGGAAGTTGTAATATTTGGATTTAGCACTCAGTAAATTAAGGCAGAAAAAGGAAAAAGCGCTGGGGGTAATCAGAGCAGGGCTGGCCCTGCGCCCTGCCCCATGGCCAGTGGCCCCGGGGGGCTCAGCCCGGCCTGGGGATGGCTGCTGAGGGGGGCCAGTGTCCCTGAGAGCCAGCGTGGCCGGGCACAGCTGGGAGAGGGAGATGTCCCCAAGGGTAGGCAGGGGACAGGCATGTCCCCGCCGCAGGGACGTGCAGCCAGGAGGGTCGAGGCTGGGGCGCTCAGCGGGGCTGTGGGCAGCGCTGGCGGCAAACGCGGCATCTCCTGTGACACCAGAAAAGGGATCTGGGCCAGGAGTTTATTTTAATCCAGACCTGCTCACGCTCATGGGAAATCAAATCCTGTTTCTGCAGCTGGGGTGGCTGAGCAGGAGCAGGCCCCGGGGGGACGGTCACCTCCAGCTGACAGCAGTCGGGGCGGCAGGGGGTGACAAGTGAGGGGGGGTCTCCCCCGGGTGTATCCCCTGCGTGGGGCTGTGCTGGGGCCCCTCTGAGCGGGTATGGGGGGGCCCTGGGCACTGCAGTTCCCAGGAGCCATTTGGGATCAGCACTGGGGAAGGGATGTCTGGGGGGTGGGGGGGGGGGGCGCTGAGCCCTGTCCTGCCACAGCACAGCTTTGCAGTGCTGGGCTTAGGTCCCCTCAATACACAGTGGGGGTCTCAAGCTGCCATCCCACCTACCAGCAACCCCACTGGCCCCACCGGGGAGAGCCAGCAGGGAGCACACTGGGTGCCATTTCAGGGGTGCAGGGTCTGAACTGGGGGTTTGGAAGGGTTCCATCCCCCCACGTGCCCTGGGCAGAGGCCTCCCCCCATTTGAGGACCTCAGGGTGTGGGTCCGGAGGGCTGGGACAGGTAGGGGAGAGGTGAGCAACAGGCAGCAGCAGGCAGCGGCACGCAGCCGTGCGCCAGGAGCCCATTTCCCCAAAACAGGGGCCGTTATCAGCAGCAAATACTCGGAGCGGTCCCAGGGGGCACCTCCAGCCCTTCCCCTCCACCTACCCCACCGCTCTCCCGCTCCGGCCCACGTCAATGCCGCTGCGAAGGTGTCGGAACAATCGCCTGACAAAGAGCTATTTTTAGGGGCCGGGGCTCGGAGCGAGGATACTGCCCGGCCGCTGACAATGGGGGGAAGGGGGCCGGGCTTCCCCCGTGACCACTCGGCAGCAGAAGGACCCGTAAGATTTCCTCGATGACCCAGGCCCGTACAATACAAGGAAAGCGCGAGAGGGAGATACCCCCGCCAAGACGAGCTGCTCCTTTACCTAATGGGAGTGACCCGGGGTGAGGGGGCTGTGAGATTCGGGCCAGCGGCCTCCCACGGGGGAGACTCCCACACCAGGAGGGAAGTGGAGTGAAGCCTGGCCGTGCTTGGCTTTCCATGAGGCTGTGGCAAGCTTTGGGGGGCGGGAGGGGGGGGCAGGCTGGCTCCTCTCTGCTTGTGCCACACCCCCAGGTGCTAAAGGGCACAGGGGACTCCAGGGAGCATGGTGGGAGAAAAAACAGCTCAGCCAGCCCCCTCTCCCCTGCAGGCTGGTTCACAGCTCTGGGTGAGCTGCAGCACTTGGCCAAAGCCAGGCTGATGTGACAGGGCAGCAACTAGCCCAGGGCTGCGTGGCCCCAGCCAGCCCTGCTTGGAGGGTGCCATGAGCCGGGCACAATCCTGCCCTGCCCAGGGTCGGTGTGGGTCCAGAGGAAGCAGCGGAGGGGTCAGGCTGTGCCCTCACATGTTTTCTCCTCCCTGGGGTCTTCCCCAGCTCAGCCCAGGACAGAGGGGTTGGTGGATGATCTTCTTTGGGGGGAAAAGCTCATCTCCCAGGCTGCACGACTGGAAATGGGGGCTACAAATGTGGAAAGCAGCAAGCGAAGGTCACCAGGCCCTGGAAGAGGTCAAGGCTCTGCCCAGCTTCGGGCCCAGCGCTGCCGCAGGCCCTGCTGACTCCGCAGAGTGTGGGGGGGGAAGCCCCTTCCACCCACCCCGCCACAGCCCCTGCACCCGCACGGTTCAGGGATCGCCCGGTGCGGAGCATCCCGGGGCCCTACCGCTCTGCAGCGTCCGCGGGGCCTGGAGGGCGGC
>NW_020799126.1:1092367-1106471 GCF_003259725.1 Athene cunicularia | reverse complement strand
TTTCCCCCCCCCCGGTTCTCCCGGTTCGCACGGTCGGGCAGTGTAGGTGTTATTTACTTAAAAGGCTCCGTCTCGTCTTTTCCTCGCCTTGCTCAAAAAAGCAGCGGGATGCAAGGTGTGTGGAGGGGCAAGGAGAGGCCTGTTTCTTCTTGCTGCCACCCCCAGCCGCACACGGGCTCTGTTCTGGGCTTTTCTGGGGGGAAGGGAAGGTGGTTTTCACAGATTTCCACACCAGACGGTCTCTTCTGAAAGCAGTGGTGGTCAGTCTTGACCCTGCTGTAATTTAGTTAATTGTGCCCTGGGGCAACAGGCTGTGTGGCTGTTGGTAAAACATGCTTTGTAAACGAAAGGGCAGATAAGATTATGAAACCCCATGCGTGCTGTTTGTCAGATTACTTTATTCTTTCTTACTAAAGGCTCTGGGTACAACCAATAAAGTTTGGATTCTGAACACTCAGTCATCGGTATATTTTCTGCTGACAGCAGTGGTTGATCTATGCAGAGACTCAACGAGGGCATGTGCCTCACTTCTGCAAGCTAAATTTATGGATCCTGAGCCCGGGTTGTTCAGTGACGTGGTCCTTCACGCCCGGGCTGAGCCCCGGTACCTGTGAGAGAGGTCTGCAGTGAGGCGGGGGTTGTGCTGTTCAACCCTCCCACCGGACTGGGGGCTCAGAGAGCTGTTCTTGCACTGACTGTTGGTGCCAGGCTGTGAAACTGGGTGCTGTGCGTGTCTCTTTGGAGGTGGCTGTGCTGTGTGCTCATGAGGCTTGTGGAAGCTCCATACACGGCTTGGGAAGAGGAGCTTGCTCTGTGCCTGTGGGTGGGCACCCGCCCGAGGTGCCTGGGGGCAACATCGTCTTTTTAGAGGGAAGCCATGGAGACAGCAACGTTTCTGCTTGGGTACGGGTAGCAATTTAATTTGCTCTTTGAACTCTCGTTTCAAAAACATAATAGTTGCTCAAAATATTCAGACTCAGGGTTGGTGTTCACGCCATATTGCCGGTCAGCCTGTGTGTTGGATGTGATGCCAGTGTGGTATAGCAGAGGTAGGTACAGAGAAGCTGCTTGTTCTATGCGTCGTTCATGTCAGCGTGATGTAGAAAAGGGCAAAACTTGTGCTAGGAGAGGAGAGACTGTGCTTGGAAAGACTTTAGGCAGGATTTGTGGCAAGTGTGAAGCTTGATCAGCTCATTAATTAGTCCTAAAACTCAGACTAGGGTAATGCTCCAGTTCTCACAGCGCAATGCCGTGCCTAGGTACGGCATACCCGGGGTGGTACGGCCTCTGTGGAGACACACGCTGTGGCTGTAACTGGAAATAGGAAACTGGGATGGGATGGGGCTCCCACCAGCAGAACAGCGTCCGATCCCGTGTGCAGGGCAGTCTGCTCTCCGCGCTTAGGGGAAGATCCACCCGTGTCTTGGGGCTGGAAATCCAGCTCTTGGGATACCCCCTAGCAGGGAAAGGTTTATTGTAAAGGTCCAGATCTTTGCCTGAGTATGAAGTATATAGATCTTTGGTGGTAGGCAGTGATCCTTCCCTTTCATCTTGGCAATGGAGAGAAATTTCCTTTTTGTTTGTTTTTTTCACCTTTCTCTGTACCTGGTAATGTGATTTCTATTATTTATGAATTGTTGGTGAAACCTCACTATCTTCTAGTTCCCAGTGTGGGCGGTAGCAGAGATTTCAGTGTACGCGTCCTGCAGCTCAGCCCAGTGAGCCTGCCCAGTCGGCTGCTGCCCACGAGGAGTTGACACGGGGTTGAGGAAGGTAACGCCAACCCTGCAGCGAGGAAGGCGACATCGTCTCGGCCTTGGATGTCGCCAAGGAGGGGAAGCTTATGTAGCAGAGTAGCAGGGTAGTGTGCTGTGGTGGGGATAAGGCACAGAGGATGGACAAATGTGGTGAGAGTGAGGTGCTGGAGGAGAAAGCAGAGGCTTCCAAGTGGGAGGCTTGGAACAGGTTCTTGGGGCGTGTGGGTTCGTGGGTTGAGGAGACGGGTTCTGTTGGGAATATGGCTTTTCGAAGGAGGGGCAGTAAAATTGGCAGTAGACTCTAGTGAATGCAGAGGGAGTCGTATCATGGAATGTTTCATGACATTAAGCAGAGTTTAGTTTTGTGCAGGGGTAGTTAATGGTACTTACGTACTTGAAAAAAGCTGATGAAACGCGAGAATGAAGATGCAAACCTGTGGTGGGGATTACTGGGGAAAGACTTGGTAAAATACTGTTTCCTGAAGGTGGGACCCAGAAAGACTTTGAGATTTGGGGCATTTTCAAGTAGTGCGGGTTAGGTACATGGATGTGAAAGGGGTTCAAAGTTAGAATCTTGGGAGTTTAGGATGCGGAAAGGTGGTTGTAGATTTGTGGAGTTGTAGAGAAAGAAACTGTGTTGCTGCGGTGATAAAAGGGACAGAGATGTAACTTTCCCCAATTTTCTTAAATGGCGGGTGTCCTTATACCTTCCACTTGAATTCTTTTTCTGTATTTTTCTCCTTAGAACTAATTTTCTCTTTTTGTCTTTCCTCTGGTCCTCTGAGGAATAAGGGAAAGGAAGACAGGAGAAGCAAATGGGTGACATTGTGGTGGTGTGATTAATTTCATGTCACATTTCTGAAGAGGCAAGGATTTATTTCTGGGTTACCAGACCTGTCACCTCCACTGTTCCTCCATTATTGAATTGCTTACATTAAACTATCAGTTTTATAAATTACCTGGGCGAGGTTGATGCCATTTTGGATTTTATTGTGTCATAAGGGTCTTGAGAGAGTAAACCCCACCGATTTTAAGATCAGGAGGGATTGCTGCGGCTCAGTCTCGCTACAAACATTATCTGGTTTTGATTGCAAGACAACTCTTGGATCATTTTTCTGAGCTTGGATATCTTCTTCCAGGGGTTTCCAAGAGCTGACTTTCCTGGTATTTACAGAACCTAATTGGAGAAAGGGAGTTCTCCTTTGGACCTAGAAAAACTGCTTTGAAGAGGAGACTGCAGCTTTCTGAACTGGCGTTAGCGCTGTTGCTGAAAGCAAGCGTTTTTACAAGCTGGTTTTTGGACTCCCATTTGCCATCAAGGTGCCAGACCTGTCCCGGTAGGAAAGGTTGATAAGAAGTGGGATTGTCAATGTCATAGGATCAGTGTTTCGTGGATATCTTCTGTTGCTCGGGTGTCAGCAGTGGAGGAGCAGCAAAGTGAGCCTGACGTGAGTCTTACCTGCTCCTTTGTTCAGGCTGCTCTGGACGGTTTTATTCAGACAAATGATTGTATTATCCATTTCATGCTGCTGCTTTGGGAAGCTGAAGAGGAGAAGGGAGACCGTGGAGTTCTTTGTGGACTCAGGACAGTACCACCACAGACTCATACTTGGAAGGTTACAATATCAGTAATTTTAATTTTCCACAGAGTTTATTTCCGAGAGTTAGATTATGTCCTTCTTACGACTGATTTCTAATTTTTAAAGAATACTACATTTGCAGGGAGATGCTTTCCGAAGGAGGCCATCCAGCTGCTTAATCTAGTGGCTGGATTATATTATGGCAATTTACTTGAAGTGAATGGTGAATAAAATGTATATTAGATGGAAACGGAAAATGTTTTGGGGCCAAGGTGGAATTTGGCTTCAGGTTGCCAGTTGGATAGACGTGTCTTCAAGTGTTAACAGCAGGTCTAGAAAAATGCAGTTAGTCTGTTTTGGGGAGAAGTAGGCCTCTGCCCTTGTACCTGCTGGAACAACCAAAGGGTAAAGGAGCCTTTTTTAATCGAGCTAAGTGTAGAGAGAACCCAGCGTGTTCTGTGGTGTTAACACCACAGAATTACGTGCCAGAATTTGCTTTCGCTGGGTGGGCGAGGTCTCGCTGTGTTGTGTAGAAGTGCCCCTCGAGTCCTGCTTGTCCAGGGAGGTGAAATGGCGCCTCTCCCGTGTTCTGGCCAAAGCCCTCAGCCAGGGCAGTTTCACCGTGCGTCTTTTTAGTGTTCTGAAAACGGGTGAGCGTGGATGCGCACAACAAATTTCCAGTGTAGGAAAACAAGGGTTCCTGCAATGTTCCTTCTCTTAACAGTTTTGTCACAGATTTCTCTGTTACCTGTGTGCAGTTAAATTCCAGCCTTGCCTTCTGCAGATTAAGCAGCGCTTTGTACTCCAGAAGGAAAAGGAGGGCTTTTTGCTCACTGAGCAAGTTGTGCAGCATCCAGATTCATTTCAACTGAGTTTACAAATTAAGAGCTACAAGTTTTGATATTTATAATGTATGGCATTCAGGCATACGTCCAACGATATGAATCTTATCAAGCCTATAAATATATACTTGTCCTAAGCCATGACTTAATGCTGGGCAGTGGCTTTGCTGGGTGATTGCAAGTGTGAAGAAAGATGCTGTGGAGACAAACTTGTCCCTATATGTGGCTGACAGTGGTGTGGGTTGGTTTGGCATGGCAAGGGTGGGTTCAGCTTTCGTGTCCCTGCTGGGTTACCCTGAGTGATGGGTGCTGTGGTCACCAGGCTTCAGTTAATCTCCAAAGCACAGGTGTGAAATATTAAAATCCTAGTCAGAACATTGACATCACCTGCAGTGTCTGGGAGAGCTGGCTGTAGCTGTATAGACCCAGCACTCCCTGGGTGTTAGGGTACCCAGGGCATAATAGATACTGATTTCTGAAGTTTAATAGCTGGGGTTTTTCCATTTGATTTTTGGAACCGTTGCAGTTAGGTTCATCTTGTGTTAATAATAATGAATTTTTAGAGGATTACGTTAGAACTTGTGATTTCTAGCAGGGGTTTTCAGCGGCAGGTCTCTTGCTGAGCCTTCTGGATGCCAGCTGAGCGGTGAAGATGGTTTGCAGTGCATGATCTGCTCGATGGGAACAGCTGATCACAGGGATTTCCTGAAGAAATAGTTACGTGCAACGTATGCTGGTTTATCATTTGGCTCTGATAACTGTTCCTGCCTCTAGGAATTGCATCAGATCAATTAAAACCAGATAACTTTTACAGATGGTAGGTACAGTTCAGCTGTCTGAGTTCTAGCTAAATCACTCTCTGTACCTGAACCATAGGAGTCCGATCAGCAGAACGATTGGCTTGTCAGGACTCTGTGTGTACTAATTAATGAGGAAAACAACGGTGTCACTAAGCAGTAATTAGGAAGGTAGAACTTTCCAGAGGATGCTGCCAGTTGACCTGATGTCAGCTGTGAAGAGCCTGTCATGGTGCTGAAACATTCCCCTTCGTGAGCCTTCAGGAGGAATTACCTAGTGTTGCCAGGATCTCAGAAACGGTAGTTTTGGTAATTAATTTCTTGGATAATACTGTCCAAAGCCCCAGTGGTAGGAGCTTTAGTTTTGTTAATGCTCTTAGAAGGAAAATAATGTCTTTCTGCTGAGGTCCTTTGCAAGTGCTCTTGCTTTGGCTTTGGGTCAGACCTAAAGAGGTGCACCTCCAAAAAAAACCCAGCGCCCTTTCTGCACTCCCTGCTTGGCCTGAACTGTCGAGGCCGGGGGGAGATGCCAGCACAAGAGTGTTGTCACTGGTTTCTGTTTTGCTCTCTGTGTGTACTGAGAGGTTGGTTTGGCAGTGCCTGGTTCCGCTCGTAGCCATTTTTATTTGATTGTGTCAGGAGTCTTCAGCACAGCAGCAAGGATATCCGCGGTGATTTGTGGGAGGCTGGGAACGGTGGCAGGAGAAGCTGCAGGCATGGGACAGCGGCAGGGCCTGCACTTGGCTGCTGGGGCCTGGAGGTCTCCCCGGGGTCGCTGCCCAGCGCGGCTGCACGGCCTCATCCAAGCTGCGTCTTCGAGTTTTTGTGTTAGGAAAAGCTTTCCCTTTGTGTGCTGTGGGCTGGCTTAGCTCTGAAAATATGAGTGAGTCCGTGATTTTGGAGGGAGAAAGGGGAAGAGTAGAAGTTGACTGTTCTGTATAAAATCTTAGGTGGGGTGAGGAGTGGTCCCGTCGCTGGCAGCTTCCTGCTGCTGGAGAAGATCCCGGCTCTTCTGCCCAGGTACACGTGCTGTTCCCACTCGGGAGTTTTGCGGAGCAGAGTTGTCCTCCTAAGATGAGCTGCTGGAGACCTGTAGTGGCTCCGTGTAAGCTCTGCTAAGATTTAGCTGTTATAGGTCTGAACAAAACCAAAGACTACCAGTGAGAGAACTTCTGCTAGGAGAGCCTGTGGGCACCAATGGTACTGCCGGGGCAGCCTGGGCTGCGTCAGACGTGGTGGACGCCGCTTTCTACACCTGTGAAGTGGGAGAGTTAAAGTTTTCCCCAGGACTGTGGAGGTTATCCTAAAATACGGAGTTAGAGTAAAACTGTTCCGTGGTCGGTCCCCCGTGACTTCTGCATAGATCGTGATGCTCATTACCAGGGATGACATCTTCATTGGCAGGAACTGCCAGGAATTCAGGGCAGGAATCGGTGACGCCGATGAAGGAAGAACTGGTCTCGGTTTTAGGACGTTGCTAGTGCAGAATTACTCCAAGATGTTTCTTCCAGTTTAAACCTGTCAATTGTTTTCCCTAGTGACTGGTTATGTCTTGTTTTGAATTAATCACAACTGTTCCTGTTTCTTCTTTAAGGGAATGTTGAGGTGGTTGTATATCGTGATTTGTTATTTCTCCAGAGCCGGACACAACCAACTATTTGAAAGAAATCTGGATAATGATTTTGGTGGAAGAATGTAGTTAGAGCAGACTATGCTGTGCCAAAACATTACCAAGAGAAAAGTTTGATTTCAAACTAAGCTTTTTTTATTTTTTTCACTCAATTAGATTTTAAAATCAGCTTTTCTGTTGATGTTGTCCCTTTAGTAGGTAAATGATCTTTGGGAAAGGATGTAAGATGTCAATTTTCTTAATCCAGGCTTGTTTCTATTTCAGCTATAAAATCACAGAAAAATGTAGGTTGCAAGGGACTTCTGGAGGTCATCTGTTCCATACTCACATTGCTGTAGTTCCAGCATCATGAAAATACACAAATCACATTTATTTTGTGAGACAGAGCACATTTTTTTATGAAGTTGGTTACTATTATTTCTTGTTTTAAAGGTAAGCTCTTGGTTTAAAGGTAAGGTTTTGATTCATGTTGACTGCCAGCAGGCTGTACTGTAGTATTGAAGCATGTCTTGATCTTTTAATTTTAGTGGTGTCTTTCCAAACCCTGAAGAGGCAAGCGCTCCTTCCCTGGGAGGCTTACAAGCGAGGGGTAGATGGCCTCTCTGAAGGGAATCATAATCAGTTTTATCTGATAATTGTAATGCATTCTCTCCCTAATAAAGCACATTATACGCTCGTGATTTCAGAGGCTGGGTTTGAGCCATTTGCTGTGAAAGGCAATGTCTCACTTGCAGGTGTGGATAAAAGAAAGGGAATAACCTTTTGATTCCAGGCTACTTGCTGTAATTCTGCTCTACTCAGCTGACAGAGAGCTTTTCTTTTTTCAGAGTGAACTGGCTGCTGTGTGTCTTGACCTGTTCACAGTCTCAGTCTGTCACAGTCGCCGCTGGTAATGAGCTTACACGGGGAAAGTAGAAGTGAGGAGAAAGTCTCTAGACCTGTTTGGCCAATCTGTGCATCTCGCTTTCTCCTTGCAAGGAAGCTGAGGTTGTCTGGGACAGTCTGTCTAGAGCTGATAAAGTGACAGCAGTATTTTCTTGGCACTGAGTTTGCCTTGGTGCAGTTTGGGGCCTATCTTACCCCTTTGGGATTGCGCTCAGCTAACTGAGTTCAGGTGGGTCAGCGGTAATCACCGTGTTTATGTGGCATTGAACATAGTTCACTGTTTGCTCTTGATGAACTTGGAACTACCCAGCAGTATACAGCTCACGCCGAGGGCGACTTGTGCTGTCAGCAGCAATCCACGGGCAGGCCGGTGTCCAGCCCTGCTCATATTTTTGGGTGCATTATTTATACTCCAGACCTAACCCACAAAGGTCATCGCTTGGATAGCCCTTGCAGGTTCCTCGGGACACCAGTCTTCTGGGAAGCTCTTGGCTTCCAGCTCACTGGGAGTCTGTCTGTGTGCTGCGTCATACTGGTGCAACTTAGGTTTAAGGTTCTGAGTGAGTAACTGTGCTTGAGAGAAGTCTGAGCCAAAAACATTTCCATTTAAAAGGGAGGGAAAAAAAAATATTCCGATGTTGCAGTTATTCTTGACTGAAAGGGGAATTTTACTAGAGACTGAGTAGGTGTGTTTCTCAAACTAATTCGCACAGGTTTCTTAGCTGGTTTGTTGCTACTTGTTGCATGTGGATACACCTGGAAGGACAGAGGGCGAAGGAAATTCCCGTTGGGCGAAGGAAATTCCCGTTATTCATCGGGTGCGTGCTGTGCGTACTGATAGTTCACAAGAAGTCAGGTCCTCCGTGGGGCGAGGGTTGCCATTGGGATTAAGAGTGTATTGTAAGGATGATAAAATCCCTTTTTAAAAAGAAGGGGGTTTGTAACAGTGGTTTAAATTAAAATGTTTTTAAAATCAAATTCCAAGTGAACACTGAAAAGCTCTTTACTGGTTTAGTGTACTTTAGGCACAGAAAGTCGGGCATGCCGTGCTGCTCAGACAATAATGTTAGGATAATTCAAACTTTTTTAAGAGCTGATCTCTTTTAATTAATAGAACCTTCCGATTTAAAAATTCCTGTACGGTGGTAGCACAATTGTTTTTGTGTTTGACGGGCTCTGGGGCACTCCTGTGGTGTAGTGATCAGTAGCACACGCAGTGCTGTATTTGGCTGTGTTCTTGTGATTTTTTTTTTTTCCTAGTCTCATACACAGCATCCTTATCAGTTTGCTAATTCGTAAATGGCGTTTTTAAGGGCAGGCCTGTGCAAGCACTGAAACTTCTGTGTAGTGCTGCCGTAGCTCCCACGTGAGCGCTGTTGGGTGATGTCTGCCCGAGGGCTGGCACCGCGAGTGCTGAAACAGAAGAGATGTTTTCTGTCCTTGCCCAGGCAGGCGAGCCTTAGCACTGGACAGCGTGTGTCAGACGGTGACTGGAAGCTTTGTATTCCTCTCTCTGTGACCTCCGATATGTTGCCTAAAAGCTCATGGTTACTAGTTAAGCACTTTTCTACCAGAGAAATCAAAATTTTCAGGGATGTGTTGTGTTTGTGGAGATGCTCAGGACTACGCTGGACGCGGCAACCTAATTAGATCTACTCTGACTAGATTACTTTTAGCAGTCTCTCCCAGTATAAGTTACTCTATGATTCCATCATTAATGCAGGAATTAATAAATGACATATTCTGTTTGGATTCTGCAGAAATAGAACTCATCCTTTATAACAGGCTCAGGACACTGCTCTTGTCTAAGCACAATCCCTGCTCATATTGTAGATTTTTCTGCCTTAAAACTGCCACTAAACTGACTTTTGCATGACCACACCTGTCCCCATTATTTGTCCCTATCTGTGTTGGTCCCTTCTGTCAACGAGCTTGGATCCACTGCAAAATTATCCCTCTCTAGGGGCAGTGAAAGCAAAATATATTCCAATTCCATGGCAGTTTTGAGCAGAGAGATTGAGAAGCTTTCAGGCAGGGTAAGTTTGCGTGACTTTGCTTTAAAACCAAATTATCTGTGCAGACTCTCCCCTCTTCCTGTATAAAGAGCAGTAGACAATAATATCTACCTTCGTAAATAGGAATTGTGTGCTGTTCTTAGAAGCTGCAGTCGATGATTTCCTGAAAAAGCCCTTCTCTGAGCAGTCTGTTAGAGCATACAGCTCGTGCTAGGCTAGAGCTACGTGACAAAAAATATCCACTGTGAAATCTGATCTATCTTTAGATAATGCGATCGATTTTTCTTTTTCATTATTTTTTTCTGTGCTGACACTGATGTTGCTAAGCTGGATGAGGTGGAAGCCGTCACGTGTTCTTTATTGATACTGAGTTGTGCTTAAAAATTAGATTTGCTAAGTCATCTTTGTATACAGGTTCAGCTAATTCCTACACAAGGAGTATTGGGCAGAGGAAATTAGCCAGTGCATCTGCCAGAGCTACATGGAGTGAGGAGAAACGAAACCACAGTGATTAAGCTTTGAAATCGAATAAATTTCACTGTCCTAAAAGTGTTCCAGTAAACTTGCATGCTCTGTTAATGCCTGGATACATTTTTGGAATATACATCTAATTTCTGAGTGTCTGAGTCATGCAACATAAATGGTCTGAGGTGTTAGATGATTGCTGCCTAATCTTCTGGAAGTGTATTTTGTTAGAGGACTAGTATTTTGTCCAGGAATAGATTTGTTTTATTTTATTTTTAGTAATATTTCTTATTCTTCCCTTAGCTGAACACCTGGCTGAAGTTCCCTGTCCTTCCTTTACTGGGCTGAGGCCTCAGTCACACCTCTTGTGGATTTTGGAACGGTGCTGTGTCCCTTTTTGACCTTGGGGCTGGATTACTCCAACCTTTTCTACCTGGAGCTGCCTTCAGCACCCTCTGTGTGTCAGTAGGTCAAAAAACAAACCCACACTGCCATGGTCGGTACCACCTGAGGAGGCTTAGTCCTCCGAAAGAGACCTCGCATACATTTCTGCCTCCCAGTGCCAAAGCAGCTGCTGGCTGAGCCGTGGGAGGTGGTGGAGGGCATCAGACCTGTGTCCCCCAGGTCTCCTCCACCATCTCCATAGCCAGGGCCTCTTGCTGGGGTCCTTGCAGTAGGCTGCAGACCTCGAAGAAACGACAGGACGCTGCCCCGTAGAGCAGGATTTCACTTCGAGAATTTTCTTCTGGTGTGACGTGTCCTGATAGCCGAAGCTGTCTGCTCTGAGCAGATTTCTAGGTCTTTTTGACTAATTTCTGATTACTGGGGCTATTACTTCCTCCTGTAGTTTGGCAGTTGCCCGTATTCTGTGAAGGGTTAAGACTGGCATAGCAAATAAATCTTACTAATGTAGATTCCAGCACTGCCCACTCATTGAGCACCTTTCGGTAAACAGGGCTGTGAAGTCTCTGCCGTGTGCTACGCACCAAACAATGCTCCCTCATGCTCCAATACAGCTTCCTTCCTTTCAAGTTATTTTGAAAGCTGGCAAAGAGATTTTTCTACTTAGAAGTGTGTCAGCTTTCACTCGTGGTGAAAGATTTAAGAGGTGCAAAGGCACTATTTTTACGTTAGGCAGGACAATACATTGGTATGAAATTGTAGTAACTTACTGTTGTCTTAAATATTCAGGAATTAGTTTTTGACCCATAGTAACTTTTGTTTGAGTTGCTTTGACTTCTCTCAGTAGTGATAAAACTTAAAGATTTGTTAAAATCAGATCGCTTACCATATCCTTCCAAGAATGCAAAGAAACATCTTTAGACATTGCAGCAGAATTTTTCTTTCATGTTTGGGTAAAGCATCGTAATCCAACACTGCCACTGCCGTCTCCTGAACCACAGAAAGATGTGACCAAACTGCTACCCCATCCCAGCAGAACTCTTCTGGCTGCCTTGCTTTGTTGTGAAGTCTTCGAGCATCCTCAAGCCATTTAATCCCTGCCTTGCTTTCCACAGAATGGGTCAATGTAGCCACACCAACCTCTGTGCGTGTCGCGTGAAAGGCTCCAGTCCTTTTAAGAATTGCAAGTAAATCCTCAAGTTCCGATTTCAAATGACAATCGGCGTTTCTAGAAGTTGGGGCTTGGGGAAGTGCTCGGTTCAGGTTGCGCGGGTGACCTTGTTTATTAGTGCATCGTTTATTAGTGCATTGCAAGTTGTGCAGCCTCGAGCGAACGGAGCATTTTGGTTACACGGGATGGCACAGGACTCCCTCTGGATGGGGGGAGAGTTTGCAGCCAGTGGCTGTTGCTTTCATTCTGGAGCTGAAAGGAGTCTGTCCGCAGATACAGAGCACTTTGCATTTCCTCCCTTTTGGAAAGTTATCTTTGCAACTGTAAGTTGGAAACTACATGCTGGAAGTTGCAAGGTGGTGGTGGGTATGGTGTGTTACTTTTGCTAGCAGGGCCAAGTGATCCCATCCTGCGTGAGGGAGAGCAGACAAATTGTTTTCAAGCTCTGACAAATCATCCCAGGCCTGCGGCTGGACTCCAGCCTTTCCTCCTCAGCAGCTTTTGATGACTAGCTTCAATGTTTTTATAGTATCTTGAGATTTTAACCTCTGGTTTATTTTCTGTCTGCAGGTGGAAGAATCTGAGGCCTTTATCCTCTGTCCAGCTTTGCAGGTCGGGTAGCCTCTGCTTTCAGACATCTCCTCATTTCCACCTGCCAACCTGTCTGATATGTCGGGACCCGTGCCGAGCAGGGCCAGAGTTTACACGGATGTGAACACACACAGACCCCGGGAGTACTGGGACTATGAGTCGCATGTCGTCGAGTGGGGGTAAGTCTGGGCAGGTTGTGGGTGTCCCAGGACCAGGGTCAGTCCCTGTGGGATCCTGCATAGTGGTGCATGGGGCGTTCAGGCACCTGTGCTGCGTTAGGCTTTTTCATGCCTCTTGGCAGATGTCTGGTGTGCATGGCAAGTGTTAGGATCGCAACTTTTCTTCAGAATAGGGTTTCTTGTCAAAATTCTAAATCCCTGGCAGTGCAGGCACATTTTTAGCAGTTTCCTTAAGGGTTTGGTTTGAAGATTTTTTTTGCCAGGTATTCAGAAAATGTCCCTTTTCAGAGGGAAGAAAATCTTTTTCTGAAGCAATCTAAACGGTCCTGGGCGAGGGCTGAAAAGAAGCAAAAAGACAACTGAAGTTGCTTCTGACTTGCATGAGTGAAGAGACTCAGCAGACTTAAATAGGTACATGCTATTTTGTGACTTGTTGCTCAGCTCTCTGCGAGTGACTGGAAAAGACATGTCTGCTGCTTTTTGAAGAAAGGAGGTGTCTAAATTGAGCTCATGACTAAACTGTCCAAGAATCGGACAGCAGTGGTGCCAGCTTCATAGCTCCTGTGTTCCTGCTTTTGTATAGCAGGGCCAGGACTAAGTTCTGCCCTCAGCTTTGCGGCAGTTCCTGGTCTTTGAAATGTATACGGTCTTTGTGCATGAGTGGTGTTTCATGCCCAGTCTGCTTTTAAACAGGCTAGCACTTAAATTTTTGGTCTCACTGGCTTTGATTTTTAACAATATTATACAAGGAAAAAAAAAAAATGCAGCTTCCAAATATAGAGAAGGTGGAAGGGATAGCTTGAGTTTGCTGATGCTGAAATGCGTAGTTGGGTTTATGTTGCCTAGTGCACAAGAAATAGGTTTTGGATTGAATCTAACATGAGTGAGCAGAAGCTCCCTGTTTCTCTCCTAATTCTTAATCGTCACGTCCAGGAGATGTAAGATGTTAATCCACCTTGTCTGGAAGGTGAGGCAGTGATTTAGTGTTGAGTGATTTGTAAATTGTGATGGAAATGGCTGAGCTCTTTGGAACTCTTAACTTTTTATCTCCACAGAAATCAAGATGACTACCAGCTAGTTCGAAAATTAGGCCGAGGCAAATACAGTGAAGTATTTGAAGCCATCAACATTACAAATAATGAAAAAGTAGTTGTTAAAATTCTCAAGGTGAGCTGGGGATTGGGCAAAAGATAAAAATCTGTCTTGAGGTGATCAGGAGGCCAGAAAGTGCTGCCTTTCATCTAAAACGTTTGATGTTTTAAAACTGCAGTCCTTAAAGCCTGGCTTTGGAGTGTCATTCAGTGAAATGGGCCACCCTTCTGAGCCTCCTAATAGAAGCCCACTATTTGGTTATTAAGTCACATCTCTGCCTGTAAGGAATTAGAATCCATCTTAAAGAAATCCTGATGTGCAACACGTTTTTACTTGGGGCTGAGCAACACTTCAGCAGCTGACTAGAAAATTCTCACCTTCTCTAACTACCGGTGTGCTGGCTGTCATGTGCATAGAGGCCTGTGAGCTAATGGGATCATTGTCCTTTAAAACCACTGATTAGATTTAGGGACTGCTAACTTTAACATTTTCATTTCTGCTCTGCATGTTCCATTACACATGTAATACCCTTCCAGCTTGAGAAAGGATCTCCTGGATGCTGGTTATTCCACAGCCTTGATCGGTGAAATACCTTCAGTTAGTGGCCCTCAGATCGCTTATACATTTACCATGTGCCTGTTAAGATGTTTTGGTCTATCGGATCATATTCAGGCAGCTTTGGGGCGGGGGGGGGGGGG
>NW_020799126.1:1084402-1092317 GCF_003259725.1 Athene cunicularia | reverse complement strand
GGAAAAGCCACCTTCCTAACCCTCATTAACATGACACTAGTATTTGTAGCTGTCAGGGTTGTATGGTTAGAAAGCAGACTGCAGACGTTTGAGCCCTTACTGGAAGGATGCGTAGTCGGGTAACAAGAAGATCTGGCTGTTTGAGCTTCACTTGCAAAAGCCTTGAGGTGTTTTGCTGACTTGCAGTCACCTGCCTGTGTCATCTGCATGATGAGCCATTAGCCTCGGTTTACCGCAGTGTTTTTTGTCTTACACTTTGGGTTTTATATTCTTCAGCCTGTTAAAAAGAAGAAAATCAAGCGTGAAATCAAGATCTTAGAGAACTTGCGAGGCGGTCCCAATATAATCACTCTTGCAGATATAGTAAAAGATCCTGTGGTGAGTATGGAAGGAACTTAAAGGTTCCACCGGGGTTACGGGTGAAGTTGCTGTGTTTGACTTGAGCTCTGAGCTGGCTTTTTGTTTTCCCTCGCTCTTAAATCCTGCTTTTGAATTGCTTAATCAGATCAGCTCTTAATCTGATTAACTTCTCTTTGAGGGCACTTCCCTCACAGGTCCCTTCAGCCCCTCACCCTGTAAGGACGAGCTACCACTGAGCTGAGACAAGTTAATTCATTCCACAAACAGCGCTGCCAGGCGCTGCAGGCTTGGGCTCTGCTTTCTCTGTCTGGGGGGAATCATAAGTCTTGTCTGAGGCAGAGGGGCTTCTAGCAGTTTTAGGAGTAAAAGCTGTTTAGCTCATTATCCTAAGAGAAAACATGTTATCTCACCTTAACATGGCCGAACACTTTTCTCTCTGTTTTAGTCTCGGACACCCGCTTTGGTTTTTGAACATGTAAACAACACAGACTTTAAGGTATGGTGTGGGATGTGAATGTCTAATGTTTTCCATTTGAAAGCCATTTGTAATGTTTCTCTGAGGAAAGGCAAGTAGGTAGGGAGCAGGCAGGTTATTGAGTCACTTCCTTCCGACTTAGTAACTGTCTTTAAAGGTAAATATGCTTGGGACGGAAGTTTGGAATGAGTCCTTTAGTACCACTTTGCCACAGAAGTTGCAAGATGAGAATCCAGATTCCAAGTGATGTTCTAACCGTGGGAGCAAATTAATCTGTTACCGCGTGGACCATCAGTACTGGTCTTTTTGAAACATTTTGCTTTTACGGGCAGTGCATAACTCTTTCTTGGAACCACTTTAAATGTGGACAGCTGTTTCTGTGGCTTTCCATACTTCTGAGAAAAGAGATGTAAATGTTTCTTTGTGCCCTTCCTGACTGACCTGCCTCAGGAGAAGAGTGGCTGTGCAGTGCCATCTGGAACAGCTGCTTAATGTTGCAGAGCACCCTCAGTCTTTCTGAGACCCGGGCTGCCCGCTGGGTGCAAGCACATCGGGTGAGGGCAACGCGAGGGGGTTAGTGACAGAACCACAACGTACAGTCTGAGCAGAGCTGGGAGTAAACCCTGTGCTTTGTGAGGGGAGAGGAACGGGCTGATGGGAGTGGGATCCGAGTACCTTGGGAAACTTCTGCTGTTCCTTCAGATGGGTTTGGAGACCCGTGGCAGCGGAGAACGGGCTGGGTTGTTCTGGATTGGCAGGGATGTGATATATTTCTTGAGTGTTGAACACTGATATGATGTGTTTCTGTCCCACAGCAATTATACCAGACATTAACAGATTATGATATTCGATTCTACATGTATGAGATTTTGAAGGTAAGTTGGTGGTTTGCTGTTTTGTTGGTTTATTTCTAGGATTTGTACTCAGCTAATCCTATAGAGATGGTTATCATGTCACTAATGGGGGGGAAGGGGAGAGGAAGCCTACGGAAGAATTGGGCAGAAAAATAGATATCAAGTCAGTATCAATTGTTCAGCCTTGTTTCTGCAAAAAACTGCTAGTCTTTTTTTTTTTTTGAGACTAGCGGAGTCTTTGGACGGACTGAGATGAGTTAAGATCCTAAATCAGAAGTACATGTAGCCTCTGAAAACAGAAAATTCTAAGCTGTTGTTGGCTAGTTTTGTGCTGCAGTGTAATGTCAGTCAAATGTATTTGTGCATTCTTCTGAAACAAATATTTTCTCCTCGAGAGTCTGGAGAAGGGGAGCCTTGTTTGATCAATAGCGCCTAGTAACTGTGCTCTAAGGGACTCAGAAATTCCATTTTTGATGAGGAAGCACATGAAGTCAAAACGCTTCTGTTGCTGGGACCTCCCTTTGAGAGGGGTCTCTAGAGGTGTTCTCTGCTCCACGAGTCTAGTCCAGGATATAACACCGGACAGTAAAGTTTTGCCACCTAGTTTAGGCTTGGTTTACGTGGAGATACTTCTGAATAAGATTGAACTTGAGAGGTTCTTGTGACTCGAGCATCTCTTTCTTTGTATCACCACAGGCTCTAGATTACTGCCATAGCATGGGAATCATGCACAGAGATGTCAAACCTCACAACGTCATGATTGACCACGAGCACAGAAAGGTAACGTGGGGTGGCGGGAGGGTGGGGAGAGGGTCCTGCTTTTCTCTTGGCAAGCTAGGATCCCTTCTGGGTATTCCTGTGTAGTGGTACTAGCAGACATCTTCAAGGGGGACTGCGCTTGTCATGTGGAGAAATGTAAAATGAAATTCTGTACACTGCTTTTAAGGTTTTTACGGGTTACGTGTGACCCATAAACGAGCTCGGTAAGGAGAGGTATTTTATTTAGACTGGTTGGTGGTACGGGTTTGGGGAGAATATCTAAACAAATACTCTGATCACCTTCAAATTAATTGAAAATAGAAGACTTCATTCTGAGCTTCAGACTAAGCTCACCCGTAGGGTGATTCAGCCACTGCAGAGCTGGAGCATCCCTTGAGCCTCTTCTTGTTTTGTTTTCTACCATTTCTAGCTTAGACTAATAGACTGGGGTTTGGCTGAATTCTATCACCCTGGCCAAGAGTACAATGTCAGAGTGGCTTCCAGATATTTCAAAGGACCCGAACTCCTTGTAGATTATCAGGTAAGAATTACCAGGATTTATCCCTGACTTTTGTGTGGAAAGTCTGTGCCATTTCAAGGTAGCAAATCAGAAATTCAGATATCTAGAGACCTGAAGCTAAAGACAGTCCATTTTAAAACGTATTGTGGAAAGCAGTGACTATAAAGCCACTGATTTAAAGAAACTAATGAGTAGTCTCAGGACCTGAGGAAGAGCCACAGAACCATCACCATGGATCTTGGAATACAAATGTTGAGTGGTTTTTTTAGCAAGGCTGCGTTTGCAGTAAGGAACAGGAATGAAACAAAGCCCTTGTGGGAATAGCTAGTACTGCATGAACTTCTAAACTGAGCTATAAAAACATCCCCCGTATCTGATGGCAGTTTGCATTATGGAAATAGCAGCGTTACTGGTGACTTTCAGATCGTGCTGGTTCTGAATGAAAGTGCTTCCTCGCTGCCCGTGTACCCTGTGGAGGCCGCTCCTCGTGTTGCTCGTTGCGATGCTTCCCTTCTCAACACGCGTCTCAATGATTCCTAACATTGAAGGCTGCGGTGAAAGCAGAAAAAAGGCAACTGGTCTTCAATGGCTTTATGGACAGGGATGGGAATAGGATACCTGCTAATTGCTGTATCCCAGTTTGAGTAACTGGAACACTGAGCTGAACAGGGATCTAGTGATGAAGATATTTCAGTCTGTTCCCAGCGTAACGTGGCCGCGTTTGTATCGCTGGAGGGAGGGGGGACCCTGTTAGTATTGGGAGTCTGTTCTGCTTAATTCATTAGAAATTGAATTGTCCTTCTGGTTTTGTACAGATGTATGATTACAGTCTGGATATGTGGAGCTTGGGTTGCATGTTGGCTAGTATGATATTCCGAAAGGAGCCATTTTTCCATGGCCATGACAACTATGATCAGGTGAGAGCTGGTCATGTACAATCTCTGTTCTCTTAGCACCACGAAAGGTTTCCTGCTTATACTTCTGTCGAGGGATCTGAAGAATTCAAGCATTCCTCTAACGGCTTCTTTGCTCAGTTTGAAGCCACGTTCCTTTTCTCAAGTGTGCCAGGTTATCTAACCAATTAAACAGAAATAGATTTATAGTGCTTTGTACTTAGGAGTTCCTCAGTAGGTATCTGGAAAAAGCTCTGACAATAGTTATATTAAGGCTGGTGTGTTCTGGTATGTAGATTAACTATTCCTGAGGTTATGTTATGTGGAAAGCCCCCGCCACTCTCCACCCTCCCTCCCCTCTGCATAGAAACTGTGAATTTGGTACAGTTTTATATAGATTCTGAAATCTTTGATGTGTTGCCTTTAGGCCAACATTTTTATGCTTTTAATACATGCTCTGCGTCTGAACTAACGTGCAGACATTCAAGAACAGCGATTTTCTGTTCTCAAACCTTCATTCCAGAGCCCTCCGGGGTGATGCTTCACCCTTCACGTGCAAGTTACAGAGTTTCTGCTTTTTTAACCAGTTATTCTTGCCTTCCCCGCTTGCTGGTCTTGATTATTTTCTTGCCACAAAGGGAGTTAGTGTTGTAAGGTCTCAAGTTCTAGTGCTGTTAAGGTATGCAGCTCCCTCCTGCCTGCCGTGGGTGACTCCGTGCTGCCTGTGACTGTCTGTGGCCAGGGTAGTCAGAGCCGTGGGATCACCCTGTGGCTGCTGGTTCAGATCACTGAGATCAAGTTGAAGCTCCCGTGGGAATGTGCTGCTGTATCTTCATGCTTTATCATACCCTCACAGCAGTGACTTATTTTTCTGTTTGTTCCCAGCTGGTGAGGATAGCCAAGGTGCTGGGAACAGAAGATCTCTATGACTACATTGACAAATACAACATTGAACTGGATCCACGTTTCAATGACATCTTGGGCAGGTGAGCCAAGGTCCAGAGTAGCTCATAAGCTCTTGGTTAACCCGGACAGCTACTGCTTTGTCAGCAGACCTTGAAGTAAACAAAAACTTCTGCTTGTGAGAGAAGTCAGAGCCAAGATTCTTGAGAACTGTCACTTTGTGCCTTTGAGCCCTTTTACCAGGGCTTCCCCTGGTCCTGTATCTGCAAATGGACTTGAGGAAGGGTTTTGAAATGTCATCTCGGCAATAAATGAACTGCTGGAGCATAAAGCATGCTCACTCCAGTATGCTGAGGGGGAAAAAAAACCAAAACAAAACAACAAAAAACCAGAACGGTGTTTCTCAGTTACAGTGCAGAAAATGCAGAAGATCGCATTTATATATTTTTTTCCCTCATAGAGTTATTTTGTGAGACGCATACCAAAGCTACAAGGAACTAATGTTGGGGAAGTAAGAGCAGGAGCTGGGATTTTAGGCCTGTAAATCCCTTCTGAACTTGCGTACTCATGCCGGCGGGGCTGTGGTGGCTGTGCCGCCGCGTGGACACCCGGAGTACTGCGCTTCGCGCTCTGGTGCAGCCCAGCCCCGGGGCTGCCACACGGAGCAGCGGCCCCTCCCGGGGCCGGGAATCTGTCGCAGTCCTTTTCTCTTTTCAAAAAGTGAATTTGGGCCCTGACATCCTTTGTCTAGCCTGATTAGGGTATCTCTCTCTGCAGACACTCCCGTAAGCGATGGGAGCGCTTTGTTCACAGTGAGAACCAACATCTGGTGAGTCCAGAAGCTCTGGATTTCTTAGACAAGCTGTTGCGATATGATCACCAGTCACGACTCACAGCGAGAGAAGCCATGGAACACCCTTACTTCTGTAAGTATCAGCTGCTGTCCAGAGAGGAGTTACTGTGCCTCTGGGAAATCTCCGTTCCTGTAGGTTGTGCAGACGGGAGCTAAGAACGGCAACGTAATAAGCCTGGTCTTTGCAAATCACCACGCTGGAGCTGAGGCTGCTTGTCGCCGTGGTGGGTAAAGTAGGCCACTGCCACCTACACCAGCCGAGGAAACAAAATGCCCATGTCGGGCCCGTGAATCAGCAGCACTGTGTTAAAGAAGCGCTGGTGCTAAACCCATGCTCGTTTCAGCAGGTGTCTGGGTACACAGATTTCCTGTGGTTTTGATAAAACAAACTGGTTTGTGGAGAAACAAGCCCTTTTAACTCCTTTTGTTGCTAAATGTGTACCTTAGGTCTTGGTTTTGTAAGTAAAAATGTAACTTTCACGAGTAAATGTTTTTAAACGCTTTTTTCCCCAAGTCTTGATATTTAGGTTTTTGAAATAGCTGTAATAATGCAAAACATGAGTATTTGCTCAGTTCTTTTGTTCTCGCTGCTGAACGGACCAGTGTAATTAGCAAATTACAGATCTGTGTTATGCCTGTGGGAAACGTTCAAGTGAAACGTTCTGCGAGTATGAGCACCGGTAAAGCTGAAAGCTTGGAATCTGAGAGTTGGACAAAGAGCTAAATTAACCCCTGTCCGTGTAGAGGTACAGGTTGTACTGAACTCAGCGTGAGGAAGGGCAAGATCTGAAATTCCCTTGTCTGGCACGGCAGGAAGGGGCTGTCTCCGCTCAGTAGCGTTCTCTACAGCTGGAAACAAAGAGTTAGTAAGTTGTGGACACTGTAGAGAAGACGACAAGCTGCAGCGACACTCATTACAACTCCCGGGCAGCTGTGGGATGTGTGTAGACATTGCCTGTGATTGTAATTAGTGATAATCTTTGTGTTTGCTACACCCATTTTCTGGTTTGGCTTTATGCAATTACGCAGTTGCTTAGCATATAAGGAGATCAGCTTCACCTTAATTTCCTTCAGCTTCTCCTGCCAAGCAGTCGTGCTGAGCTCCAAAACGCATCATTTAGGCGACTTTTCGCTGATACACGCTAACATGGCGCCTTCTTGGGTGCTTCCCACCGGAATGGGTGAAAACTGTGTTTCTTTAGATGATGGTTGATGTTCCTTGACGCAGGCGCCTTGTCGGGCCTGGCTGAGCGCAGAGGTCGCGGGCAGCCACTGTGCTTCAGCTGCTGCGCAGCACCACGGCGCCTAAGGGTAGTGTGTGCTCTTCCTAGATCCCATCGTGAAAGATCAGGCTCGGATGGGCTCGTCCAACATGCCGGGTGGCAGCACTCCTGTCAGCAGTGCGAGTATGATGTCAGGTCAGTTCTGCTGTCGGGTTATTCTCCGTGCGTGGCGTTGTAAAGCATTTATTTATACGTGATGTGGGGATCCAGGAGGGTGAGTTCTGCAGGTGGGGCATTAAGTCATCTCCTGGGACGAGGGCTGCGAAGCAGTGGGTGGGAGAGCACGATAAATAAGGCCTCGCTGCAGCCTGACCTGCTTTTCTGGTCTCGTTTTAAAAAGTGCTTTGTAGTTGGATTTTTTGGCAGCGGTCTGAAGGACAGCGATCCTGCCGTACGTCTGCCTGTCAGCGACGCCTGGACGTGTACAAATCTGCTCGGTTTTCATAGAACAGGGACATAGCTTTCATCTCAGCTTGTTTTGGCAGCTCTGAAAACACAATAAAGCGGCAGCAAACTGACCTGCAAAGTTACCACTATATTTAAGCACCCGAAGCTGTCCCGGGTAGCGATGTGCTGGGTTTCGCTCTAACTCCTGCTTACCTCTTTTCCAGGGATTTCTTCAGTGCCAACACCTTCCCCCCTTGGACCTCTAGCCGGCTCACCCGTCATTTCTGCCACCACCACCCTGGGGATGCCCGTTCCAGCTGCTGCCGGCGCCCAGCAGTAGTGATGGGCTCTGTCTCCTGCTGCCTGAGCTGAGTCAGGTGGGGAAGAGGTTTCCCCCTCCACCTCTCCTCAGGACGCAGCTCGTGCCTGGCAGGGGAAGGGAGGGGATGAACGCTTTGGAGGCACCGTGTCTGAACTGTTGCTTGTGGATTTATAGTAGTTCAGTCATTATATACAAAAATTATTATAGGCTGATTTTTCTTTTTTTACTTGAACTTTTCGTAACTCAGGGGATTCCCTGAAAATACCTACAGATGGAATATTTCTCGGACAGTTTCCCCCCCCCCCC
>NW_020799126.1:1074517-1084352 GCF_003259725.1 Athene cunicularia | reverse complement strand
ACTCGAGGCCGGGCCCTGAGCTCTCCGGGTTCGCTTTTCCAGGCCGCCCATCGCGGGGGGGGCGGCTCTGCAGCAGCGCCGGGGCTGGCCCGGCCTTGCGAAGGGTTGTGTAAGTGCCGTGGCCGGCGTGTTCTGCCAGCCCTCGGGACCGCAGGGCCGCTTCCCCCTCCGGAACCGCGCTCCGGTGCGGGCGGTCACCGCTCCTGGGCCCGCGGGTGCCGTGCTGGGGAGCTCGTCAGCGGGAACTCTTCCAGGTGCTGGTTTTAGCCGCAAAAGTCAATAAAATCCACTTGTGGGTCAGGTGGACCTTACGTGACGGTCCGGTTTGAGTTACGGTGCGATAAGCCCCCGCGCTGAGCCTGTGTTTCTGTCTCCTTCAAAGTGTAAGTGGCGCTGCGAGTTAAGGTTTTGTGGATGCACAAAAAAGCTTCTGAAATACAATTTTTTAGTAATGCTTGCAGCTGTTGCCCGCTGTACATTTGAACAGTGTAATATCGAGGTATTTGCCAGTAGATCTCAGAAAGAGGAGCCCACGGTATGTGCTCCTTCCTTCCTACTGCTCCTTAAGTTCATTGTGTGTTGAACAGGAGTTTCTCCTTTGTCTCCTCCTTCACAGGCTTTGTCTCCTCCTTCCCGAGGCTTCGGTATGTGGCAGCCCCGTGTGTGTGTGTGTGTGTAGGGAACGGCCAGCTGATTTCTGCTCGTGTGCAAATAACTTTGCTTGCACAAGGGGCTGGAAGGGAAGTAAAAACAAATTGTGGTCACTGGGTGAGCGTTAAAAGCTTTAATATTATCAGGAAATTGGTGTTTGGAGAGGACTTGGAGATCTCTTGTAGGCCGTTACAGCTTGTTTTCATCCAAAAAAAGTGTAGTTTGAGACGGGAAGGCATTCCCTGCTTGACCTACTTAGCGGCCGGGTGTCTGAGCAGCCTGCTCTCCGCCGTCTCCCGTTCTGATGCCGCGGAAAGCGGCGCCTCCAGCCAGGCACCCGGGAGCGGGGAGAGGGCTGAGGCAGCACCGAGACACCGGAGGTGCCACGTGGGCTGAGGAACGAGCGCCCCGCGTCGCTGCCGGGAGGCTGGGGCCTTGAGAAACAGCTGTTTCACCATCGGGATCCTTTCAGTTCCTCCCACCCCAAATCCTATCCGGACACGTCCCTTATCGAATGAATCCCAAGCTGGTTCTGTTGGCACAGCCTTTAGATAAAGGCAGCGTTTGTGGCCTCATCTTGTGCTCCAGCCCCACGTCTGCTCAGCAAAGTCTCCTGAGTGGAAGTTCCTCTGGGGTGTGGGAAATCCGGTGGTCCCGGTCTCCTCTCTCCCTCCTCAGCGAGGCAGCGGTGACAAATACCACGATTCGGTGTGAAATAGTGTCCCTGCTCAGCTCCTCCCGTGTCCTTTAAGTGTGTTTAACCTGTCTGAAACCAGAGCACTGGGTGCTTTGTGTGTTCTTCCCCTCCCTCCCTGCCCCCGTGTTGATGTGCCCCACAAAACAGTGGTATTTGTTCCACACGGGCTGAGCTGTGCGTTACTAGTAGCTGACAAGTTTGTGTTTCTTGGGCGAGAAGGCAGTATGCTGGTGATTTGTTAACTGGTGTCATTATGTCCTTTCTTACGACTGTTGCTGTCAGTGGAAGTGCTCAGGCTTCTCCCGAGGACGGCTCCACCCCGGAGCCGCTGCCCGGCTGGGAGTCAGTCGGAACACGAAGGCCTGGCCTGAGGAAGCACTTGACACCCGAGGCGGCAGCCAGCTCCGGGTGGCAGCAGCCGCAGTGGTCCCGCCCGGGGTGGGGTTGATCGGGGTGCAGTGGGGGTGCCCCCGATGCTGAGCCGGTGGCGATGGGGACAGCTTCCGGGTCCCCACCCTTAGCCTGGCTAAGCCTTGCTGACTGTCCCTCTTGTTGAGTGACATTGTGTGAGTGGGTTTTGTGTGCCCCCCCCAGCCCTGATCTGCTGCTCCCCGCATGCTGGCGTTGCCCATCAGCATGCCTCTTTGTGGTCTTCTTACAGATTTTGATTCAAAGAAGAAAAGAAAAGTGGCAGAAATTAATCAGGCTCTGAACAGCGACCCCATCGACGTGGCTACGCTCCGGCGGATGGCGATCAGCGAGGGGGGGCTCCTCACGGATGAGATTCGTTGCAAAGTGTGGCCGAAGCTGCTGAGTGTTAATACAGACGACCTGCCCCCTCTCCCAGGTACGGGACGGCCGGGGCTCGGGTGCTTTGCAGAGCAGCCCGGCGGGCTCTGCATGCGCTGGGGGGGGGTGGCGGAGGGTGAGGCGCGGGCTCTCTGACGGGGGCTTCCCACCGAGCTCGTGTGCGAAGGGGCCTCGTAGCTTTGCGCTCTGCATTGTATGGAAGTGGCAGATTTGGAAACAAGGCGGCTTCCTGAAAACAGCATTTCCATTGTGCTGTGAGGGTGTTGTTACCTTCAGTGTCAGCGACGGGAATCGCGTTGGGTGCGGTTGGTGTGGCCTCGAGCAGTTGTGTGTAAGTCCCTCTGCAGCAGAGAGCATCAGACTCAATTTTTGTTGCTGCCGTGGAGCGGTGGCTGTGCCGAGCCCTGGCCTGGCCGAAGCACGTCTGAGGTGCCTCTTCCAGGCACAGGTGAAGCAGTTTGTTGCGCGAAGGGCGTGTGGTGGTTGGCCAGAGCAGAAGCGGGGAAAACAACCTTCCTGGTGAGGTACCTGCATGGTTTTTAAACCTTAGCCGTGCGAAGCTCCAAGTCCTGTAGCTGTTACAGTCCCTGTCCCCAGGACGGATTTTGTTGTCCCTGAATCTGTGGCTGTTCAAAGCGTGCCTCCCCTCACCTCGGTCAAGAGCTGGATTGCTTCAGGTGACCAGAGCTGCTGGAAGACAACGTTTAACTTCATGTTAGCGTGCCAGCATTCATTTAGCGTGCCAGCAAATTCTTTTCTGTTTTAACTATCTTAGCTAAGCATGAGTGGGGTTTTCTTCTGAATTATTTCCATTTGATAAACTATTCTTTGTGGTCTCCACCACGTATCACGGCTTGCTGCTGCTGAATACGCTTTGAATTGCACAACTGTGGAGCAGAGGTGTTTCCAGGAATGCTGGGAGTGGTGTCAGTTTAAACATTTTAACGTATGTTGGTTAAAGAAATTCGAGTCTCATCCTCCAGGGCCGTTAGTGTTGGAAGGAGCAGCGGTGCAAGAGAGGGGACAGGGCTGGTGTGCGACGAACGAAAAAGAGGACACACGGGGTGGGGTGTCTGTGTGCAGCCTCATCCTCCTGCCTCCAGCAGGGTTTCTCCCGGCTCCCTCGCCCAGCTCTTTTCCCGGTACCTTTGCACTCCTGTCCTGGTTTTGCCTGGGGCAGAGTTAATTTTCTCCCCAGTAGCCGGTCCAGTGCTGCGCTTTGGATATAGCGGGAGAATAACGGGAACACGCCGATGTTTTAGTTGTTGCTAAGCAGTGTCATTTTAAGTGAAGGGTTTTTCAGTTTCTCCTGCTCTGCCAGCGAGGAGACACACCAGAAGCTGGGAGGGAGCATGGCCAGGAGAGCTGACCCCAGCTAGCCAAAGGGCTATTCCACTCCGTAGGGCGTCACGCCCAGTATGGAAACCGGGGGGAGCTGGCTGGGGGCGATTGCTGCTCGGGCGGGTGGCGAGCAATGGCATTGTGCATCACTTGGCTTTTCTTGGGGTTTATTTCTCTCTCTCTTTTTTATTTTAGTCCTCTTCATTACAATTATTATTTTTTATTCTTGTTATTATTATATATTAGTTATTAAACTGTTCTTAACCCTCGAATTTTACCTTTTTTTGCTTCTCCTCCCCATCCCACTGGGTGAGGGGAGCAGTGAGCCAGCAGCTGCCTGGTGTTTAGTTGCTGGCTGGGGTTAAACCCCCACGACTGCTCAGCGTTAATCATATTCCTCCTCTTCTCAGCAGGAAAGGAGCTGCGAGAGGACAATAAAGATTACCAGCAAGTGCTACTGGACGTGCGGCGATCCCTGCGCCGCTTCCCCCCAGGTGAGGGGGGGATCCTCCTCTTCCCACCCTGCGGGAGGAAGGTCTGTGCCGTGAGGCTCCTCCTGGCTCACACCTGACTTGGGGCGGGGGGTTGCAGCGGGTGACGCTCCGTTTCTCCTAGCACCTGACTTCTGGGAAGCCTTCTCCTTCTGAGCTTACAGCAGCTTCTTCACGCAGTGGAGCCGTTCTGCAGCTGTCGGTTTCCTTCAGCTGCCTGTGCTGGTTTTTGAGGTGTTTTCCCCAAGGTTATGCTTTCCCCCCGCCCCGCTGAGCTGCCAGCAGGCCGGCACCGGGGCAGGGCTGCGGCGCAGAGCGGCCCGGATCCCGCATCCCTCCTCTGTTGAGAACAGGCTGAGGTCAGGGCAGACGGTGCTTCAGAAACGTGCCGTCGGCTTCAGTTTATTTCCGACGGTGGTCTAGCTCAGGGGCAGGGCAGGCAGGTTTGTCAGTGGTTAGAACGATTTCTGCTGTAATTCAGGGTCATGCACCAAACTGAAGAGAACTCTGAACCTTTAGGAGCAGGATGGTTTTGCAGTAGTTGGGTGGGTGGTGCCTTGTGGTGCTATTTATAAACCATTTAATCCAGCAGCTATCTTAACTCTGCAGAGCAGTCGTTATTTCTGGCCAGAATCTCCTTCCCACTTCTGCTGCTTTTATTTTGCATAAACAGTTGTTTTGCTCTGATTCGAGCGCAGATCCTGTGTGCAAGCCTGATTCCTGAAGGGTCTGCTAGTACAGATTTTTTTTTTTTTTTTTTTTTTTTTTTTTGCCCTTGAATGGCAGCCTCCTGCCTATTTTTAGACGCATTAGCGAAGCAGGGGAAAAGGAGAACTTTGTCATTGCAGGATCTCCGCTGGGACTTTCTGCTTGGCCTTTGGGCGTTTTTATCTGTTGACAAGGACTGCCAGAAACTGGTTGCAGCTATGCAGGGCAGGGACAACGTTTTTCCTGCGACATCCTGTCCCTAAACACATGTTGTTAGCGGGGGACCGATAGAAAGTTGTGGCGGC
Source organism: Athene cunicularia (assembly GCF_003259725.1). Taxonomy (NCBI): domain Eukaryota; kingdom Metazoa; phylum Chordata; class Aves; order Strigiformes; family Strigidae; genus Athene; species Athene cunicularia. Next base: position 1,079,349 of record NW_020799126.1, on the reverse strand, counting down.
AGAGGCCTCACAACGTGATGCGGTTGGCACAGTTTCTGTGAAAGTGGGTCCTGTTTCATTTTTTCCTGGAACCTCTGGGAAATTAAAAATGATTACAGTGGCCTCAGCAGTGCTGGCTGTGAGGTGCAGTTGGCTCTCTGCAGCGCTGTACACGTGTCAGCAAACCCTGCTGCCGTCCTCCACCGCGCCTCCCTCGCGGGCAGGGGCACTGCAGCTCCGGAGATTGAACAACCTAACGACTGGGCGGCTTCTCCTGGGCCATCAGGGTTTGGGGAGCGAGGAGCAAGATTAGGACTTGAGATTTTTTTTTTTTTCCTGCTCGTTTTGCCTCCCCCCTCTTTGCACCACATCCCTTGGGATCAGGCGGGTTGGTGGAGGCACAGGTCCTCTCCCTGTGTACTGCAGGCACCGGGAGGGGGCACAGGGAGGTGACACAGCCCATCCCACCGCTGCCTGGTGCTGTCCCCACAGGGATGCCAGATGACCAGAGGGAAGGGTTGCAGGAGGAGCTCATCGATATTATCCTCCACGTCCTCAAGCGCAACCCCCAGCTCCACTACTACCAGGGCTACCATGACATCGTGGTCACCTTCCTCCTCGTGGTGGGGGACAGACTGGCCACGGCTCTGGTGGAGAAGCTCTCGACGCATCATCTCAGGTACCCAGCGGCGGAGAGGAGCCACCTGCGTGTCCTCGAGCCGTGGGGACGCGTGTGCAGGCGGGGCTGGCCGGGAAGGCAGAGCCTGGGGTTAAGGCTGTACCCAGAGGGGTGCTGTGAGGGAGCAGCGTGACCACACGATAGCACATGGCTTGGAGTTGTGCTCTGGGGAGGGGTAACTGAAGGCTGTCAGTTGATCTGTAGCGTCTCTCAAAGTCCAACAAGCCAACACACGTGCATTATTCATAGTTCTCGGGCCCGCCCTGCTGTTGGGGCCCCTCCTGGGGCTCAGCACCGTGCCTCCCGCTTGCCTTGGGCAGTGTGGTCTGCACCGCCTCTGTCCTGAGCCCCCACGGCAAAGGTTTGTGACCGGAATGAGAACAAGCCTTCAGCTGGGAGTGATTTGCAGAGATTCTCCCTCCCCTCCCAGGCAGAGAGATAGGTTTTGGGTTCTGGAAAGTCTTTACGGTTCACACATGTGCTGCAACCAAATGAGAAGTGTCAGCTGACACCAGCGTGATCGTCTGGGTCTGGATTTTCTGTGCAGATCAGCCCTGCGTGTCCCACATAGGTAGGAAGGGGGGGCGGCCCAAACAGACAGAATTCCTTGGGGCTGGGGGCCACCCTGCCAGCAAAGCTGCTTGTTGCCAGGACATTTATATCCCTGCTGGCTGCCTCTCTGGAGGGAGAGCTCACTGACGCGGTTGCTTGACAAGAGCTTCTTTTAAATCTTTCCTCAGGGATTTTATGGACCCAACGATGGATAATACCAAGCACATTTTAAATTACCTGATGCCCATCATAAACCAGATGAACCCTGACGTGCATGACTTCATGCAGAGGTACGCAGACGTTCCCTCAGGGCCTCGGAGCTCTCCCCTGCCAGTCTCTTGGCTCCAGCGCCACAGTGGCTTCCACAGAGTTAACGGTGCCAGCCCAAAGCCCTGTGGCACTCTGCTGCCCAGCGGACCCAGACCCGTGCTGCCTGCCTTGGGGGGTTTGGCGGGGTGCAGAGGTCTGCAGTCTGTCTTGGAAAGGCTGGGGGGTTGCAGACGGCGTCGCACAAAGCTGCCACAACTGTTTGACCTGCCCGGTTTTGTGGCTGCTGTTGTTTTGCTCTAGTTTGTTGCTGGCTCTGGGGATAATTCCCAGTTTGTGCAACAGGGACACGCAGGTGTAGTCCGGGCAGGATAAAGCGGGAAGGAAGGTGGGAAGGTTCAGTGCAGAGTCCTTTTCTGGGCAAGTGTCTCTGTTACGTTTCATGGCCAGGAGGTCTTTGGGTACCAAGCTGGATTAGAAGCTCCCAGAAGTTAGTAAACCTTTAGGATGGAGAGGAATCTGAAGAGCTGACTGTGCTGCAGGACTTCAGGTGTCCTCAGCTCAGCGTGCCAGACAGTGGCGTGGCACCTCACACGTTCAGCTTCTCCTGGAAGCAGATCTCGGAGCTTCACTGCCGACCCTGCTGGATGGGAGACGAGTAGTGCTTTGCCTCAGGGTTGTATCGGAGGTGCAGAACGTGGATGTGGGCTGAGCTCTGGCCAACAGCCGGGACAGTCTCCCCTTCCCAGCACGGAGGTGCAGCACAGGGCTCGCCCAGGAGCCTCTCAGTGCTGTTTCCGAGCTGCTGGGCTGATCTAACAGCACCTTCTCTCTCCGCAGCGCGGAGGTGGGGACCATCTTTGCTCTCAGCTGGCTGATCACCTGGTTCGGGCACGTTTTGTCCGACTTCAGACACGTCGTGCGATTATATGACTTCTTCCTGGCTTGCCATCCGCTGATGCCCATTTATTTTGCTGCTGTGGTAGGTACTGGCTGGAGTGGGAGGGGGATTAACCAAACCGTGGCAAAGTGCTGGTAGTTTGGGGCTGCAAACCCAGCGCTGTCCCCAGCTGCACCCTGCTCTGCAGGGCACCTTGGCGAAGGCAGAGGGTGGGTGGGATCTGGGGGTGCTGTCGGCAGCCTGGGGGTGTCCAGATCTTCACGCCGCTGCAGTTCAGCGCCATGGAGGCAGCATGACCTGGTGTTTTCCTCTGCCTTGCCGTGCTGGCCCCACTGCTGGGCACTTGCCTGGGAGCCTGGCTGGGGCAGCCCTGTGCTCTGTGTCCAGCTGCCGTTTCTCCTCTGGGAGGCCCAAACAAACCTCAGTTTGAGGGCAAGGCACAGAGTCAAGCCCTGCTGAGGTTCTGCCCGTGTCTCTGACCTGTCAGTAGCTCAGAAGACAGATGTAACTACCCAGGAAGGGGTTTTCCGGAGCCTCAGAGTCTTGGGAAGGGTTTGGCATTTCTTTTCCCAGACAGAGGGTGTTTCACTGTGGTGCATCCCCTCGCGGAAGGGCAGGGCTTTCAGCTGGAAGCAAAATGTCTCTTCTGGCTCTGAAGTGAGTGCCAGTGAGCAGCAAGGAGTCGTACCCGCTTTCCTGGCCGTCCTCAGTGCTCTCGCTCCTCTCCGCAGATCGTGCTGTACCGGGGGCAGGAAGTTCTGGATTGCGAGTGCGACATGGCCTCTGTCCACCACCTCTTATCCCAGATCCCACAGGACCTTCCTTACGAGACTCTGATCAGCAAAGCTGGGGACCTTTTTGTCCAGTTTCCACCATCCGAACTCGCCAAGGAGGCGGCTCAGCAGCAGGCCGAACGGTGAGTCCCGGGCAGCCCGTGTGTTCTCCGCATCCCCTTGCCAGGCCTTCCTCCCTCGTGGAGGCCTTCCTCCCTCGTGGAGGCCTTCCTCCCTCGTGGAGGCCTTCCTCCCTCGTGGAGGCCTTCCTCCCTCGTGGAGCTCGTGGAGGCCTTCCTCCCTCGTGGAGGTCCTCTCCCCTGGCAGGAGGCTGATCCCGAAGGTGATCTGGGGACACTCCTTGACCCATTTCTTCTCTTGCAGAACTGCGGCTTCCACTTTTAAGGACTTTGAGTTGGCGTCAGTGCAGCAAAGACCAGACACTGTGTTGAGGCAGCGCTTCAGGGAGCGGCTCCGAGGGGAGGAGCGGACAAAATCCATCTTGACAAAGCCCAGGACCAACCGCTTTGTCAAGCTGGCGGTGATGGGGCTGACGGTCGCGCTGGGAGCAGCTGCCTTGGCCGTGGTGAAGAGCGCGCTGGAGTGGGCACCCAAGTTTGAACTGCAGATCTTCCCCTGAAGCCGGAGGAGGGACCTTCCCGGCCACCGTGCCGTTCCCTGGCAGGAAGGGGTGACATTTGATGAAAGGACGTGTCCGGAAACAACCTGTCTGAAGATTATTTTTTATTCTTGCTGCGTCCTGTGACGCTTTTGGCCTTTGCGACAGAGACTGATGGGGACCAGCCCAGCAGGATTGTTCCCCACACCGACGCTCCCCTTGTTCTCTCCTCCCCGGGCAGGGGTGAGCAGACGGGCACTGCCATCATCCCGTGAGGAACCAGAGGTTTGGACCGGGCAGGCTCTCTAGGCTGCACACAGGTGACTGTAAGAGCAGAAAACCCTGTGTGGGCTCTACCAAAACGAGCCCACGTTCTCTGGGGGGGGGTAATTAGTGTGTGCAAGGGCAGATCCTCACCTGGAGGAAGGTGTCATGGCAGGGTTTGGCCTGGGGGCGTGCGAGTGTGGGGGCGAGGGGCCGTTACACTCCTGAGTGTGCCAGCTCACCCCGCCGACCCTTCCCTTTAGGCACCCTCTGAGGAGAGTCAAACTTTTCACAAAACCCGCTGTCGGCACCCTGCTGCGAGCTTCTCTCCAGCATGTAACACTCCCTGGCTCTATTTTTTTTTTTGCTTCCTCATTTTTGCAGCCTGATCTCTTTCCAGGGGAGAAGGGCAGGGGAGAGGAGCAGACCCGCAGGACTGCCCCGAGGGAGGTGAGCTCTCGCTCCTTCGTTGCTCCTATCTCAGGTCAGCGAGGCGGGAGACGAGCATCGCTCTCCCTGCCCGAGGCATGTGCTGTCGTGTGCCACGAGATTGCATCGCCTCGAGTCTTAGCGGCACCGTAAACACTCCTTGCAGATGGTTTTTACAGCCCTGGCAGCAGGCTCTAATGCAGAGAAAAGTCTTTTTCCACCTTGTGAAGCACTTTGCACGGGGCAGAAGCCATTGTGGTAGGAAGCCTGTCTTAAATCTCCCCCACGAGCTGGTCAGACTTCAGCCTCACCTCACGGAGTAACGCAAGGGAGGGAGTTTCCCAAAAGGCCACCCCGCACCCCCGCACC
>NW_020799126.1:1058568-1064242 GCF_003259725.1 Athene cunicularia | reverse complement strand
CCAAAGGGTACGGGAGGGATCCCCGGGGGGGGCAGGCGGATGACAGAAGGCCGTGGGGCATGGGGGATCCCCGGGGGGGCCACGGGGTACAGGGGGATCCCCAGTGGGGCAGGGGGATGGCGGCGGCCATGGCAAAGGGCAGGAACCCCGGGGTGCAGGGGGTGTCCCAGTGGGACAAAGGAGTGGGCCAGGGGGTCTCCCCATAGGAGACAGGCAAGAGGAGTCCCCGGGGAGTGGGCAGGGGGGGTCCCCATGGGGCAGAGAGGGTGCATGAAGATGGGGTTCACTCAGGGTGCCATAGGGGCCTCTCTGCCTTTGGACCCAGGGGGTTGCTGTGGGGACCAGCAGAGCCGGGGGGCTCGGCCTCCTTTGGGGGGGTTACACTTTTTCCTTCCAGAGCCTGCACGGAGATGGACGTGCAGGGCCCGCTCCCGAGTGTCACCAAGAGACCAGTAAGTGTCCCGTTCCCGGGGGGTTCTGACACTTACAGTGCTGCAAACGCAGCATCTGGCCAACAGGCCTGGGCGGTTGCCACTCCAGGCTGGTAAAGGGACACCTGGAAGCCCCAGAGGAGTGTGGAGGGGTCAGAACTGTGGCTCACGTCAGAGAGGTCTCTGCTGCCAAACCTCCTCTGACTCCCCATCTACCTCTGACTCCCCATCTTTTCTGTCATGCTGAGTTTAGGATTACAGCAAATGGCAGAAGACAAAAGCAGAGGAGGGGAAATCTCCAGCCTGCAGGTTGACTTTGCCACCGCTCACTGAGGAGGACAAGCAGAAGAAAAGGGAGAACAAGAAGCCAGGTTGGGAGAGATTTCCTTTCCCCACCACCCTGCTGCCCCTGCCCATTGGTGCTGCTTTTGCATTAACCCAGTGCTTCCTGCTGGGAGACCTTCAGCAAAAGCCACAGAAAGAAAAATACCCAAGGGAAAACGCTGAGAATAAAGGGAGACAACTAGAAAAGACCAGGGAGTGCTTTGTAGCCTTGGCTCCTGGGCTGTAACTGCTCGTGGCTTTTGCTGGAGCTGCAGAAGATTTTAATTCAGTCTCTCAGTTCTTCTTTAGATTTTCCTCAGCCACATACACCAGGAGAGAGAGGAGATGTAAAGCGCTGAAACTGGACTGTGAAATAAGCAGAAGCCTCTTTTTTGTTTCACCAGTGGCATTTATGCTGAGTTAAAAAAAAACCACCCTTGCCTTCGGAGACATCATCATCCCAGGAGACATACAGGAGTTTCACTCAGAGGAAATGAGCGCTCAGGAAGAAAACCTTGGGAGAGATCACAGTTGCCACAGTACGTGCGACAAATACCCAGTGCTGGGCTGGAGGTAACGAATCCATACAGTTACCCTGGCTGCCTTTATGGGGGAAATTCTAGCAGCCTGACTCACTCTTGCAAAACGGCATGTGTTTATTTATTAATACACTGGAGGTAATTATGCTGCTCTGCTTAATGCTGGTGAAATCTAACCTTGATGCTGTTTATCAAGGAAAATTAAGAGCAACCAAGAGAGAGTCCGGACTGTAGCAGTAAGAGGGGTGAGATTTAGGAAATGTGACCTGTTAGAAGCCTGTCGGTATCGGATTTTCTCAGCCTAGCAAAGAGGAGGTTGGGGTGGAGGGCATGAGCACAGGTTTTTGGTAGGTGAAGGATGGTTATGGAGGAGGCGGTGGTCCTGCAGCTCATCCTGAGGAACGTGGGAGCAGGGCTGGGCTGCGTGGGGGGCGCCAGGGCCTTGGCTGCTGCCACCACGGCAGGGGGGGCGAGAAAACTTGGGGCGGGTGGGACTGGTGGAATCCGCAACACTTTAATCCACAAATTCCCGTAGAATCTGACCAGTCTGAAGAAAAATGCCACGGAGGAGCTGAAGCGGCGCAGCGCCCGCCTGGCAGAGCCCAGCTGCCAGCTGAGTGAGGACGCCCAGCGCCGATGGCAGCGCTGCCAGGACCCTGCTGCAGCACTCTGAAGTCCTTCAGGTGAGGCTTTAGGGTTGACCAACAGACCCAGCTCAGCAGAATGCAGAACTTCCCGTTGCTCATTAGTGCTGGAAAAGGGTCAGGCCCTGTCCACGACCCCGCTGTGACTGGGGTGTCCCCCGGCCTGGGCGGAGCTCTCCGATGCCCAGAGACCCTGTGAGATGCTCTTGGTTTGTGCCTGTGTTTTAAAACGGTGAGGGCACCCTGACTGGAGCTGTCACCCCTGTGAGAGCCCAAAGCCATCCTCCCCTGGCTCCAGCTGGCTCCCGAAGCTCCGCTCTGCTCCCCAGAGCCGGTCCCGTGCACGAGCTGGCACCAGGCACAGCGACGGATTCCTCTGTGCTGCTATTGCAAGCAACAGCACGTGAGAGGAAGGTCAGGGATGGTGCCGGGGGGACAGTTCAGAGCTCTGTGGAACGAGCAGGGGCTGGATTTCTCCCTGGGCAGAGGGTGCAGGCCATGGTGCAGACCTGTCAGAACCAGCTGGATACAGCAAGGGCTGCAGAACTCCAGGAAAAGGAAAAAACAATGGAAAAGAGTCTGGGAAGTGAGATGCTCCCATTACTGTGAAACAGTTTATACGATCGTGCTACCTTCACTTGCCGTCTTATGAGGTTACAGACACTGTGTTGATCTTACAGCTGTCAGACAATTCCATTTCTGAAGGTGAATCCCGTTTGCTCTATGGGGCTGATCCTCCCACCGGCCCGTTGGGCGGGGGAGAGCCCTGTGACCCCCTGTGCTCAGGGCGGGGAGGAATCGCCTCCTTGGCAGCTGTCTGCACCGTCCTGCTGGGGCCGGATCTGGTCGCGGGGGGCTGACTCCTGTTCCCACTTCCCTCAGGGTGTGTCACCTCTGGAGAGAGACGGGCTCAGGCAAATGCAGGACAGACGCCTTCACTCAGTGAAGAAGCGAAGCCCTGGAACCCCTGGGTTGAGATTTTTCTGGTTTGATTTTCAACCAGAGCTCCAGCAGCAGCTGGTTGAAGTCACATCGAAGGTGGAGGTTCTCTGGGACAAGCTTGGTGTCCTGCAGACCTACATCGACGGGCAGCACCCAGAACCTGAAAGAGCAACAGCGGGTGCTGAGATCTCGCCTTCTCCACGGCATTGCCAGGGAGGAGGCAGAGGGCTGGGGAGGAAGGAATACGGTGGTTTATCTTGCCTGACGCTCTGGCTGTTTCCGTGCTGCTCTCAGGAGGAGATAGAGAAGACAGAAGAGGGGCAGAAGGCCGTCATGGAGGCACTGGAAAAGAAGGCACGGGCGGAACGAGAGGCACTATTACAGAAAGTCGTGGAGGTTTGTGGAGTTCACGCGACATCCCAGCAAAAGGGGAGCAGTTTCTGGGAGCTGGGAGACAAGGTAGGTGCTGCTACACGTTGCCCGTTAGCAATTAGCACCCAAAGAGTGACCGGGCATCGCTGCTCCCCTCCCGTGCCGGAGCTGTTTGCCTGGGAGGGTGCAGGAGAAGCACTTCGGAGTTGCTGCTGGTGTCTGATGTGTTGAAACAGCCCCAGACTCACTCCTGGGAGTTTGCTGCGTGGAGGTGAGTGTGCGGTGACCCAACATTCACCCCGCTTTTACGGTCCCTGTTTTATTACATTATTTAGTTAGTTGCTGCGCTAATTGGCTGTGACACCGCTGTGGCAACGCACATATGTTTGTAATAAATTCAGGAGGAAATTAAACGATATGCAGCACTACAGAGCAGGGACTGCTGTCGTTCTTCCCAAAATAGGAGGAACTCCTGTTGCAGTTCCTGCTCCCAGGGTGCGCTTAGCACTTCTCCCGGGTTAGCAGCTTGAAAGCACTGAGAAAATATTAATTACTGGCTCCATTTACAGCCCGCTCTGATGCAGAACTGCTGTGCCCTTTTACAGGTGAATTTGTAAGCACAGGTGATACAAGTTACCCAGTTAAAAAGCTTTATTAAAAAGCTTTCCCTGGGAAACTGAACCCACTCTTTTCTCAGTCTTGTTCTGCGCTCAGGACGATGTGATGGCAATGCCTGTCTCTTGCTTGAGCTGGAGCCATTTTTGTGAAGAGTGGCACATCTGGGCAGGGCCAGCGTTGGCACCCGCCAGCGACAGGGCTTTGTGCTGATGGAGTTTCTTCAGCTGGTTCTCTTCTCTTCACCGATATGGGAGATGTTGCTGCACCAGGATGGCTTGAAGCAGGTGGTGATAAACAATCACGTTCTGTGATGTGAAATACTGAGGCAGAGGGAGGTGAGCGAGCTGGGGGAGCAGCAGCGCAGCGGAGCAGCCAGCCGCCCTCGGCCCTTGCCCTTTGTCAGGATTTTGTCTGCCTCGGTGGGTGCGTTGCCTTCCATGCCCGCTGCACCCAGTGGGCTGTAGGGCACCCTGAGGAGAGCCCAGCGGGTATTTCAGGAAGCCTGTTAGGGGTTTACTTGCACAAGGGATTGTTTTCTAGCTCTCCTGTTTGCAAAATCTCTAAAACTTTAATTCCTGCTTCTGTTGCAAAAGTCAAGAACTCTTAGGAATGTCATTTGTTCAGATTATGGAGGACCTGGAGGGGGAGATTGGTGAGCTGAAGATAAGCACCCAGACTCTCTGCCAGAGTGTGAGAGACCTGGGAGAGCTGATCTCCCCAGGCTGAAGGAAGGCTGGTGGGGGGCACGCACAGCCCCTTTTCTGCGGCTTTGGTGCTGAGTGCTGATAACCCTACCCCATTGCTGTTAAATCTGCACCCGGCCCGGGGTGTAAACCTGCAGTTACATGGGGTTCTGCTTGCGCAGATGGCTGTGGGGTCTCGTGGGCTTCCCTAAGAGCAGCTGGGGCTGGCCACGGCTCCAGTGCTGGTCCTTGGTCACAGCACAGCTCTCTTGCTGGCCCTGCAAGTGGAGATGAGCAGTGGCTGCTGCCGGAGCCAGCTGAGCTTCTCAAGGCCCTTGTGCCCACCCTGACTCTTCCTTTATTGGTTTCACTTTGCGGTTGGGAAACAAAACTGAGCGGAAGGGGCAGGCTGACGAGGAGCATCCCTCTGGAGGCAGGTCTGGCCCCTCTAGAGCCGCCTGGCTGGCGTGTGAATTACGACGTGTGGGGTGAGCGCTCACCTTGTGTTGATGGGGAGAAGGCGCTGCCAGCTCCATCCCAGGAACACCGGCCTCTCCGCTCTGGGGACAGACCCCAAAGGGCTGTCTGGGGGCTGAAGCATCCCAACCGCCAGCTGTGACTGTTTTCCACCTCACCCACAGTGGGAACCTGCCCGGGACAGGACAAATTGCAAAAATATCAAATGATTTAGAGCCACCGAGGTGCCTTGTCTTTCTGTGCTGTCCAGGGGTACAAACCTGAGGAAAAAAGGATCCAGTGTGTTTAAATCTTGACTATGCTGTAGCCCAAAACCCGTAGTTACGCACAGAACAGTGTGCATGTGCACATTTATTTACAGCAACTGCCTATACGGATTGTTCTTGGCACAGAGATGTCTGTTAACCGAGTCGTTCCCCCCCGACGCGTCCCATTGCTGCAAGGTGCCGGCCGGGCCCTCGGCCCCCCCGTGTGCTCACAAGGGTCATCCCTTGGGCTGAGCAAACACTCACCCAGCAAACCAGTGGTGGAACGGGTGACAAAAGGGGCTGGGTGTCCCGCCCCGGGGCCCGGCTGGGAGGCAGGTACGGCCGCGGCGCTGCGGAGGCACGAGCCGGGGCAGGAGCGAGAGTCTGGAACGTGTC
>NW_020799126.1:1054822-1058518 GCF_003259725.1 Athene cunicularia | reverse complement strand
GGGCCCCTCGGGGCGGCCTCTCCCAGCCCCGGTGCCGCAGATGACCCTGAACACGCAGCGCGGGAGCAAGAGCCCGCTGCGGAGGAGGGCCAGCACCCCTCTCCCGCGGCCGGGGGTAACGGGTGCCACGTCGCGGGGTGAGCCCTGTCACCCCCAGCTCGGTCAATCCGCATCCGAGCCGGGCGGCAGGGCCGCGGCCCCCCGGGACAGCTGGTCCTCCGAGTCCTCGGGCTCCTCCGGCTCCGGGGACCCCCTGTACCGAGTGGTGCTGCTGGGTGACCCCGGCGTGGGCAAGACCAGCTTGGTCAACCTCTTCGCCGGCCTCCAGGAACGGGACCTGCTGGAGCAGCACGGAGGTGGGTGCTGGTTGGGGTCACCCCACCGCGGGTGGGGCCCGGAGGAGGTGGCAGGGGGGAGCAGCGTGTGTCCAGGCTGCGGAAAACCCGTGTGCGAGGCGCTGAGGAACCCGGTGTCGAGGCTCAGCTGCCGGGGCAGTGCCGCGCTGACCGGGATCGGTCTCTCGGGGTCTTGCAGAAGCCGCCTACAAGCGCACGCTCTCCGTGGATGGCGAGGAGACCACGCTGCTGGTGATGGACACCTGGGAGCCCGAGCAGCCGGTACGGCGGGGCCGCCGCGACGTGCCTGGGGGGGGACATTGGACGGGCATAGCCGCTGCTTTGGGGCCTCTGAGCTCTGTGGAGCTCCCCGGGGCTTTCCTGCCTGTGTCCGGGGCCAAGATAGGGGCTGGGGTCACGTCTCTGACCGGCTCTTTGCCCACCTTCCCTCACCGGGGGAGGCTGCCCGCCGTGTTCTCGCCCGTGGGGGCTCCCGTGGCCGGGCACTGCAAAGCGCTGGAGCACGAAGTGGGGCGGGAGGAGTGGGGTGCCAGCCCTCTTTGAAATGCGTGGGAATGGTTTGGGAACGGGGCTGAGGGAGCCAACGGGGCAAATCCACAGGAAAACGGTGTTGCCAGACAGGACGCTCGCTTCAGCAAGCAGAGCGGTGGCCCCAAGGGCCTGGTGTGGGGCGTGCTGGGCAGAAATGCCAGCGCTGCTGTCACTGTCTCCCTGGAAACCCCCCTTTGCCCCCCTCCACGCTGGGCCCGGCGTTCCTGCGGGTGCCACCAGGCAGCCACCGGTCCCCAGGAGCTGGGGACGGAGCCGGTGAAGGCGGGTGCAGCACCCACACAGGCTGGGGTCACATTCTGTGTGTCCAGCGGCACCGTCCCAAGGTGCCCCAGCACCATAACACCCCAACAACAGCCCTTGATTTCCGCTGTCGCTTCATCCCACCGGTGCCGGGTTCACGCAGGGCGCTGCAAGCACGAGGCCGGTGTTGCACGACCAAGGGCAGCTCTGGGAGGTGCAGCTTGAGCCCCCCCCCCGAGCCAAGCTGAGCCTGCAGCCCCGATTTGTTGCTGGTAGAGGAGGAAACTCTCAAACACCCCCCAAAATTAGGAGTTTTTAATCTGCTTCTTATTAAGGGGCCATGTGTCTGCTCGCCACGATGCAGGGGCTGGCGGGGTGCACTGGCAGGCCCCATCGGTACCAGGGTGCTCTGCCATCCCCCGGCAGCGGTTGGAGGTGCCAGCAGCCCCTGTGGAGAAGTGACATCTCATTCCCTGTGCGGTGCCAGGGCGAGGAGAGCCGGCGCCGCAGCCAGTGCCTGCAGGTGGGGAACGCCTACGTCATCGTCTACTCCATCACCGACCGCGGGAGCTTTGAGAGCGCCTCGGAGCTGCGCATCCAGCTGCGCCGCGCGCGACAGGCCGAGGACATCCCCATCATCCTGGTGGGGAACAAAACCGACCTGGTGCGGTGCCGCGAGGTCTCCGTCGAAGGTGAGAGGTGGTGGAGGGGGGGATCTGACTGGTGGGATCTTGCACCTGGGTTCCTGCCCAGCTGTTTCCCCCTTGTCCCTGGACCCGCCTGCGGCAGCGCCCGGGGTGCCAGCGGGGCCGTGTCCCCTCCCTGCTCTTCCCTTGCAGAGGGCCGTGCCTGCGCCGTGGTGTTCGACTGCAAATTCATCGAGACGTCGGCGGCTCTGCAGCACAACGTGGCCGAGCTCTTCGAGGGGGTGGTGCGGCAGCTCCGCCTGCGCTGCGGGGCCAAGGAGTCCCGCGCGCGCCCCGCGCCTGGCCAGAAGCGCAAGGAGAGCCTCACCAAGAGAGCCCGGCGCTTCCTCGACAGGCTGGTGGCCAGGAACAGCAGCAAAGTGGCTCTCAAAGTCCGCTCCAAGTCCTGCCACGACCTGTCTGTGCTCTGAGAGCCGCCGCCTTCCCGTCCCTCCGCACACGCGGGCTGGGACTCTCCTCTCCGCCAGCAGCGTGGCCGGTGGCGCCGCCGGGAGCCCAGACAGGGCCGGGGCGATGCTGAGGACGTGGAGCTGTTCTAACCGGTGCTGAGGGATGCCCCGGGGTGCTCTGGATCCGGCCGCTTCCCCTCCAGGATGGGGGACAACGTGGCACCCGGGGCTGCAGAAAGTGGGCACCTGTGCCTGGGGTGGTGGGGTGCTGGGTTACCGGGTGCTCCTGGGGAGCCGGAGGTGAGGGGCTGCCCGTGGGGCGGGAGGCTGCCGGCAGCGTGGCGGGTCCCACCGTGGTGCCTGTCCTCCGCAGGGCAGCAGGGACCAGCGAGGGCACCGTAGTGGTGTCCACCTCGAGGACATCCTGGAGCCTGGCCGGAGGTGCCGAGCGGTGCTGTTGGTCTGCCCCAGGGCTTTGTGCTGCATCTCCCTGGCACCAGCGTTTCCCAGACTGAGGTTTTTCTGCTGCCTCTGTACCGATGCGATGGGAAAACCCTCCAGCTGCAGAATAAACCGCATCAGGGAGGTGCCGGCCTCTGCTGAGTCCCTGCCGTGGGGAGCCACGTCCCGGAGCTGCGTGGACGGATTCAAGCCCGGTTCCTTGCCTGTGGCCAGGGCAGAGGACCTGCCTCCTGCTCCAGCCAGGCCTCGGCCGGCTCCGTCTTCACCAGCCAAAACATTTCAGGGCAGGGAGAGCCTCCACCTGGGGCTTCCTTTGGCCTTGCTGGAAATCCCAGTTCCTCGCCCCCCTGCGATGACAGAAGCTCCCAGCCCCCCTGCACCCCCCGGCCAGCTCTGGGGAGGGCTGAGGGGCAGGTTTCAAACCCCGGGTGCTCGGCAGCTCCTGGTGCCCCGGGGAAGGGGCAGGGAGGCAGGAACCGAGCAGCGTGGCACAGCCAAAAGGGACGTGCTTGGCTGCAGCGAGCAGCGAGTGACCCCGGGCGCCCGGAGAGGCGATGCTGGAGCCGCGTGGGCTCTGCCGGTTGTTTTTAGGCTGCGCAGCCGGCAAGCAGCCGGGACGCCGCGGGGTAACCGGCTCAGCAGCCCCGGGCCCGGCGCCAGGGAGGATCAGCATCAGCGGTGGCCTCTCCCCCGGGTCAGGTCGGGAGTTTCCGCTCGCTCTGTGGCTCGAACAGGGGAGCCACCGGCCGTGGCCAGCACGGTGCAGCCAGAGAGGGGGTCACTGTCGCAAAAAGGGGACACTGGGATGGGGCAACACCCTCTCCCCGTGCGAAAAGTGTCTCTTCGCAGGTGCCAACCCCGGCTTGGTTTTGGTTGCTGACCAATGCTCCCCGGTTCCTGGTGCTGCCGGACGCGATGCCGCGGTTCCCACCGCATCAGGCATGCCCGGGCTGGGGGGCTGCGCGCCAGGGCCAGGGGCTCCTCGCTGCT
>NW_020799126.1:1041235-1054772 GCF_003259725.1 Athene cunicularia | reverse complement strand
GGCCCCTCCGCGGCCTCTAGGCCTCACCCCGCCCCGGGGTGCCTCATCCCACAGCCGGCCTTGGGAAGGCGAAGAGACCCCGCGCGCCCCGGTGGAGGCAGCGGCCCCCGGGGGGGCTCTTCTGCAGCCCCGTCCTCGCTGTCCCGATCAGTTCAAGTGCTGCAAAACTCGGGGCCGCCCCTCGTACCCCTACAAGAGATGCAGTGTTGAGGGGGGAGCTCGTCTGTGCCATTGCTCCCCCGCCCCGCAGCACTGCGGCTCGTCCCCGGGCTCCTGCCTGCACACCCTGTGCTGTCCCCGCAGCCCATCGTGCCGCTCCGCACCTCCTGCCCGGCCTCGGGTAGCAGCTGGCACTTAAATCCCCGCGCTCGGGATCCTGAAGCTCGGCAGAAGGGGCTGTTTTCCACGCTCTGATTTATTACTGGGTTTTAAAGCCCCTTCCCCACCCTTCTGCCTTGCTTCAGCTGGTTCTGGTGGGGTTCCTGGCAGCCCAAGGCAACGGACGCTCTGGGAGAGAGAGGGGGTGGATTCTCTTCCCTCACGCCGCAGGGAGCTGGTGGCTCTTTGGGCACTTATTCTGCGCTTCTGTGCCCGGGATAAGCTGCTGTCCCTTCACAGGGCTGCTTTGTATGAGGGGCTGCTGCCAGCGTGCGGTCTGTCTGTCTGCAGGTGTTTGTGCGAGGTTGGAGCTCAGGGGAGCAGGCAGCCCTCTGCCTCTCCTCTGAAAGCTGAAGGTCTCTCGGGGGAAATGGCTTGAAGGGGGGCTGGGCCAGCTGGTGCAAAGATGTCTCAGAAGGTGAAAGGGGTTTATAAATCTGCAGCTTTAGAGCACGAGTGTCCCAAGAGCGAGGTGAGGGATAAAAACGTCAGTCAGAGGGTGATGGCCATATGGTGTGTGCAGATGGGGACAGCTGGGGGTGAGCGGCGAGGGAGCCCAGCTCCCCTCGGCGCACGGGGAGAAAGGAAAAGCACCAGCGCAGGGGGGATTTTCCCTTCTCCAAGAGGAAAAAAAGCAATAAATTGTGGCAGGCCTTGGAAGGATGAGCGTGAGGTTTGCTTTTTCCATCTCAGGCTCTGCCTGTGATGCAGCGCCAACTCTGGGAATGACGGGGGGGGGGGGGCAGGGGGTGCTTTGCCCCTCTTGGAGCCCTGCTCATTGTGTCTGTTCGCCTCCTGCTCAGGTAGGAAACCAGAGCAGGGACTGATCCACTCCTGTCCTCCCCTTCCCTCCCCAGAACTCCTCGGAGATGCCGGAGACCATCACCAGCCGAGATGCTGCTCGATTTCCCATTGTTGCCAGTTGCACCCTCCTGGGGCTCTACCTCTTCTTTAAAGTAAGTGAGCGGCGCTGGCGGGCGGGGAGCTGGTGTCTGCCCTCCTCCTGCCCGCTCAGGAGCCCCCAGAGTGGGGCTGACTCCATTTTTGGCTTACCCTAGTTGGGGGCTCTTAGTGTTGGGACCGTGTAAGGCTGCACGGCTCGAGCCCTTCTGCGTCACCACGCCAGGGGACATCAGTTCTCGCCTGAATTGTCACAGCTTGGGGGAAATCAGAGCCTGTTTGTGCACGAGTCGGTTCTGGAGAGCTGCCGAGGGGCGAGTTCACCCCTGAGCTCTGCCTGCGGCCATGGGCTGATCTCAGGGCGCTCAGACTGGAAGCGGAGGGTGCTGGGCCTGCTGAGACACAAACGCTGCCGTCGCTGCGCTTCCGCAGGCACCTCGGCTGCGGGCCTGGGCGATCTATAGCTCGTGGGTGAGCCCCTGTGTGTTTAGGTGACGTTTTCTAGGTGTGCAGAGCCAAGAAGCAGAGTTAAGTGACCATTGCTAAATAGCAGATTCCAGCAGCAGGTGCTTTCGGCTGCACTGAGAAGGTTCTTGGCTTAAAGCGCCCTCGGCTGCCCGCGGGCGTGTGGCAGAGCTCAGAGGGGCCTGAGGAGCCCTGGGGCTGCCCGCGCAGGGTGGTTCTCTCTGTACAGCAGCTTCCAGCCCCGCTGTCCTGGGCTGCTCACGGGGCAGAAGGCTGCAAAATTCAAGATACTGCAGCTTACAGGTCCTGACCCCGGCGTGGGTGCGTGTGCTGCAGCCGCGGGGTCAGCTCTGCAGCAGCGGGCAGGAACAGGCCTCTCTAGCAAAGTGCCCGCTGTAGCCTGGGCGCTCACCGGGGCTGCAGCTCCTCTTGGAGGTCCCCAGCAGTAAAGCCGAGCATCTGCGGAGCCTTTCGCGGTGGGGGGGTATGGAGCAGCCACCAGACCCTGCTGCCAGGCCCCTCCAGTTGCTGAAAGGGCTCCCTGCAGCCCACCCCTTCCCTGGTGCCCAGGTCTCGGGGTGCTCCTCCACCTCCTCAGGTGCCTTTTCTACCTCTTGCTCCTGGCTGGGATGGAGACGCCAGGAAAAGAAGTACAGAACATGCAGTGTGGCCCTGCTGAAGTCACTGCGTGATCAGCAGCTCTTCCTTTCCATATCTGCAGCCTGCCCTGAGCTCTCATATTCCAGCATCCTCCTTCAGGAGAGCATGGAGTCCCCGGGGTCCCCCCATGCTGGGCTGTAGGGGGGTGATTCGGCGGTAAGGCAGTGTGTGTGTGTTAGAGGGCAGGATTTCTGGTAACACCCCATTTTATCAGGGCAGGACGCGCTGGGGTAGCGAGGTAGGGGGGTGCTGCTGCTCCCCTCTGCTGGGGCAGCCCCGGGAGCGGCGCGGTGCCTCGCTCTGCGGGGGAAGCTCTGTCCTCCTTTCTGCAGCACAGGAGTTATTTTTTGACCCGAGCAGCTCATAAATGCACAACAACTCGCAGGCCCATTGTGCTGCTTCTGCGAGCACGCGGCTATTTCCAACATATTTCCCATCAGTGGTGTGAGAATTTGGGTTGTTCCAGATAATTTTCTCCTCTCCCTGGAGCACTGACACCGCAGCTGCTGACAGACACGTGAAGTGCTGTATGTGGATGGGGAGGACGCTGCGGTAACTAACCCCTCTCCGGATTTGTCTTGCAGATATTCTCTCAAGAGTACATCAATCTTCTGCTTTCGATGTATTTCTTCGTGCTGGGGATCCTCGCCCTGTCCCACACCATCAGGTGCAGCGCAGGGAAGGGTGCGGCTGGGGCAGGGGGGTCCGAGGCTGCCCGCTCTGCGAGGCAGTGGGGCGTTGGGTTTACTGGGGGGGAGGTTGTTTCCAGAGCACCGTTGCCTTGCAGCAGAGCCAAGTCCAGCTCTTAGCGTGGCGTGAAGGGCCCAGAGCAGACTGTGAACCCTTTGTTGTGTCTCGGAGCGGGGGTCCCAGCGATCTGGTAGCCCGTACGGCATCGCTGGGAGAGGTCACGGAGCTGTGGGTGGCCACACCGTCGTGGGACTGGGCCACCTCGCCCTGAGTTGCTGCTGCGGGCTGGTACAGTGCTCGCTGCCCTGCGGAGGGGAGAGCTCCTCAGCACCCGTGTTCCCCTTATTGGGGCGGCTGAAACGGGCAGCTGGAGCTCACGATAATGTCCCCGGCCTCTTGCGCTGACGCTTGGTGCGAGGTGTTGAAAGCTCGGGCTGTTTCAGGAACTGAAAAAGTAAAACTGGTTTCCTGTTTCCTCAGCTCTGGGACGTTGGGGACCAGATGCTTTCCCTAGACTGATGCTGGGCAGGGGCTTTGTCCCTACTGCCATTTCTGCAGAGGAGCTGTCCAGTGGTGGTCCAGCCAGTTCTGGGGGCCCAGGGCACATGCTGGGGTCTGGGGTGTGTCCCCCTTTCTTGGGGGCGATGCTCTGTGCCCGTTGCCTTAGAGCATTTTGGGGGACTGTCACACACGGGCAGATCAGACCCCCGGGGAGGCCGAGATCCCGTGTCTGGGGCTCAGGGACTGAAGTTGGGGCCCCTGCCAGTCCCTCAGGTGGCAAAAGCTGGCGTTTCCCCGTCTGAGGAGGGGCTGTGGGCTGCGATGCCGTCCCGCAGAGGTGCTGGGCGGGGTGTCCTGCGGGGCGTCTGTCAAACTGCCTTTCACACCTCTCATTTCAGCCCCATGATGAACAGATTCTTCCCTGCAAATTTCCCCAACAAACAGTACCAGCTCCTCTTCACCCAGGGCTCCGGGGAGAGCAAGGAAGGTATGTTGGCTCGCCGGCCTCTCTGGGGGCCTGAGTGCTTTCTGCCTTTACCGTTCTGTTTTCTGCTCACTTGGTATTTCAACTTTTCAGCCCGTTGAAACAACCTTCTCCAAGACTTGCCTCTTGCTCCCCGTTGCCCCACGTGTCCCTGCAGAGCTGGGGCTGCCCTGTGCCTCTTGCACCGGCTGGTTCTCTGCCTCTGGCTGGCAGCGAAACTGCAGAAACAGATCCCAGAGTATCCCAGGAGTGGAGCTGGGAGTGCTGTTGAGTGCGCTGCCTTTCTGGAAGCTCCTTGGGTGACACAGCACTGATCTTTGGTGCTGCCTTAACTGATTTGATTCGAATCTTGGTGCTGGTAGGAGATGCTTTGATAAGTATCCTGCCCAGTAGCATTACTGGTAAGGGAAGAGTTTTAGTGATACCACCAGGAGTTAACCGGTGCAGGAAGAGGGAGATGATTTACCTCTCCCTGCCTTAGACAGAGCCTGAATCCAATTTCCTTATTGACAGAAGGATCGCAGATGCTGTCCATGTGGCAGAGTCTGGCTGGAGGAGAAGGTCCAGGCTTGCCAGGGCCAGCTGCTCGCTCGCATGCAGTTTGCACGTGTTTACCGTGGGCCCGGCCATTTCTGTGGGTACAGTCCCCTCGTTTGGGACGTCAGCTGTGGTCTGCCTTGCTCCCCAGCTGCAGAATCCCTCATCTCTGCCCTGTGCAGGAAGGGGAGCCGCCCGGGCTGCCCAAGAGTTCACTTCTCGGTTTTTATTGCAGAAATAGTGAATTACGAGTTTGACACCAAGGACCTGGTATGCCTGGCACTGAGCAGCGTTGTGGGGGTCTGGTACCTGCTGAGAAAGGTGAGCGAGCTGCAGCCCCGCTGGGGGGGAGCAGGGACTGGGCTGGATCAGACCCAGGCCCCACACAAGGCCTCTGTGGGCCGAGGCCGTGGCTCGGCACGTGCAGCGGGACCCAAATCTCCTTTTCCTGTTGTTCCCAGCACTGGATCGCTAACAATCTCTTTGGGCTGGCGTTCTCCCTCAACGGGGTGGAGCTGCTGCACTTGAACAACGTCAGCACTGGCTGCATCTTGCTTGGGGGCCTCTTCATCTACGACGTCTTCTGGGTAAACGGGAACGTTCCCCGGGGCGGCCGCGGGTTGCAGCCGCTGGCGGCCGGCGCGTGCGTGGTGTTACCGTCTCTTCAGAGGCAGAGCTCTGGCTGGACACGCGTTTGCAGTCAGGATTTCCACTTGCGCAGCCCAGAGGGGTGTGGTGGGGGTGAGGACAGAAGCAAACGGGGAGAACGTGGCTCAGCAAGTGCATTTTCCTTTAATCTCTGGCTTTGAGAGCCCAGGGCGGGCAGGGATCTCACCAGGGCTGCTGTGGGCACCGGGTGGGTGCTGTATCCAGTTCCGGTGACCTGTGTTCCCCGCTGAGCTCTTCCCTGTGCCTGACGGAGCCGCTGGGTGGGCCGGAGGATGAGGCTGCCCTGGGTTACACCAATCCCGCCGAGCTGTGCCTCGGCTCTGTCATCTGCCCGCTTCGTGAGCGTCCTCCTGCTCCCTGGCGCGGAGCAGCGGGCACTGGACCGCCTCCGGTCTCTCCCGCAGGCAGCACAGCGCCCAGACAGCTTCAGTTTGGAGTTTTCCTTGTCTCCCTGCAGCGGGCCTGGGTGCCTGCTGCTCCCTGTAGCATCCGTATTCCCCAGTCCTTCCTGCCGCCTCCGCCTTCTGAATTTCTGTTTTCCCAAATGTCTGAGAGCCTTGTATACCTTGAGGTCTGTCCAGCAGCTCTGCAGCTGCCTGAGTAATCCTTCCCTACTTAAGCCTGGCTACTGTGTGTTATTCTGTACTTGGCCGGCGCTGCCCCTGTTTCATAGGCTCGTTAACAGACTCAGCTCTGTGGTTCGTTAGCCTGTGTGCCACTTCCTCCGCTGCTCTCAGCTGGAGAGGATTCAGCCTTCTGGCTTAGCACACCCTGCGCCTCACGTCCTGCTCGGGGTGTGAGTGTCTTCCCAGGGCTTTGGAGACAGGCGTGAGCGTAACCCTCGCTCTCTCCGCTTGCGGGCTGTCTCCTGCCTTGGCTTCCCCGTGTATTGCCGGCGCCTCACGGAAGGGCTGTTGTGGAGACCATCTTACTGTGCCCTTCTGCTTGGATTTTTAGCGTGGATTTAATCGCAGTGACATCCAAGGAGAAGTTCAAGGAGGAAGGAGAATGCTCGGTGGATCAATGATGTCCCCTGCGTAGTCGTGGGGTGAATTTACATCTGATGCTTTTTCCTGGTCCCAGGGTGGAGTCCTGTCACTCCCTGGCAATGCTCAGGACTTGCTGCACCTTATGGGAATTAATTATTTAATCTGATGCCCAGTGCTTGCTTTAAGGTTTCTCTTTAATCCCTGGCTTGAGGATCTTGCTCACCTGGTGCTGAGCAGCACCTGGTTTATGTGCCAACTGCTGGTATGGCCAAGACTGGAGCTAAACAAAAATAAGGGTGGTTGACCTGTGTGTTTGCAGTCCGTCCCCAAAACCACACCAGTGTTTAAAGCTGATAGTACAGTACAAATAAATGACCTCGGAGCAAAATGCAGCTGATCTGACAATCGCTCCAGTCCCCGTTGGAAGCTCACAGGCAGCAGCCTGGCGCTGGCTGGGACTCTGCTGGGAGATAACGTGCCCTCAGATAAGGTCCTGCGTGAGGTCAGGCCTTTTCCCCGAGTTGGTTAATTAGAGCTGAGCTGGGGTAGGTGCCGGGGAGGGCCGGGCGGGGGGCAGCACCGTGGCTCTGCGATGTGACCCGTCTGCCAGCGCTGCTCGGAAAGCCGGACGGCCGTGACACGCTCGCTGCCTCGAGTGCTGGCTTGTGCCTTCTCCCCTGGGCTCGCTGCCGGGCTGTCTGCCTGCAGCTCAGTGCCTCTTTGGTTATTTTCTGCCTGTGATGCTGCTCTGGGCCCTGTGGTGAGGCTGTAGCTGAGCACATGCCTGTCCCTGCACAGCCCTGGTCACCCTGGACTCCTCTGTTTGCCTCTAGGTCTTCGGCACCAATGTGATGGTGACAGTTGCCAAATCGTTTGAGGCCCCAATAAAATGTGAGTAGATTTTCCCTGTGGGCTTTTCATTCTGCTGGGGCTGCTGCCCCCTGCGCTCTCCTGTCTTCTGGAGATGGCTCAGAAGGTGGGGTGTGTGTGGAGGGGGGAGCTCCTGCTTGTGACCCCCGAGCCTGCAGCGTGGTGCCACCGACCTGCAGGGAGCTGGGCCGGGCCTCTGGGGAAGGATGGTCTGCAGGGTGCTGAGCTGGCTGGGTCAGCCTCTGCCCTCAGCATGGGCAATTTCACCTGCTCATAAAACCAAAACAAAACCCACAAACCAAAAAAAACCCACCCACAGACTCCCCCCAAAACAGCAGGAGGGATGAATTCGTGCTGTTGTGGAACACGCGGTAGTTTGGGTCCTGGGAGCTGGGGTTGAAACCTGTGCATGGGGCTGGCTGTGAACCCCTCGGTTATCTGGAGTTGTCCCAGGAAGGAGAACAAGGGGAGCTGCCGGGGAGGAGGGGGCCGAGGGCAGGGACAGGGGTCTTGCCCTGCCCCAGTCCCTTTTTGCCAGGCACAGTGGTGCTGGGCTCTGCCCCGCACAGCCACTCTTCCCCTCACTGTGCCTCTCTCTGCTCCTCGTAGTGGTTTTCCCTCAGGACCTGTTGGAGAAGGGGCTGGAAGCCGACAACTTTGCCATGCTGGGTCTGGGAGACATTGTCATTCCAGGTGAGGACAGAAGACGGGGGGATGTGACCAGGATCACCCCTCCGAAGGGGCTGCAGGGAGCTGAGCGGGTGCCTCGCTCTGCCTTTGGCCGTGCTGGAGCCCTGTGGCCCTCCCGGGGCGGGGGGTGTCTGCCGCCAGGTCCGGGTGCTGTCCCGGTGCCTTGTGCCGCGAGAGGGCACTGTCAGCCCAGGCACGGCACCCCGAGAGCGGCTGCGGGTCCTGCCCTGCCTCCCTCAGCCGCGCCTGCAGCCCCGTCCCCTCACTGTCCCCTTCTCCCCGCAGGGATCTTCATTGCCTTGCTGCTGCGGTTTGACATCAGGTGAGTGGGCGGCAGGGAAGGGTCTCTGGCAGGTCGGATCTTGCAGCATATTTGAACTGCTTTTGTAGAGGAGAAAAAAAAAAAAAAAAAAAAAAAGGAAGGGGAAAGCCAGGAGCGCAGTTGTGTGCTCCCCTCTGGGGCTTGGCGTGGGGACCCGGGAGAGCGGCTGGGACGGGGTGGGGTGCAAGGGGAAGCTCTTGGAAGAGTAAATGTGAGCAGGGCTGGCTTTGCGGGCGAGTCCTGGGCGCCGGGGTGAGTTGCTGGAGCTCCCGGGCGTTGCTGTGTGCATGGCGAGGCAGGCAGCACGGCCCCGCGGAGCCTCCCCGGCTCCGGAGGAGAGGGCAGCGTGGGAAAGAGCCAGGGGTGCTGGCACCTGGGAGGTGCTCGCGTGGAGGCGAATGGGTGCCCGGCAGTGCTGGCTGCCTCTGGGTCATCGCTGACGTTGAGGGAAGCAGCTCCCACGCAGCGAAGCTGCACCCACCGCCGGGGTGTAGCTTTTGGCAGTTGCCCCACACCGCAAGTCTCCGGCTGGGAACGGGCGGCTTCGTGCGACGGCCGTGGGGTGGCCCCGCTCCTGCTGCTGTTGCACAGACCCTCCCGACTGTGCCAGCTCTTCCAGGTGTTTCCACCCACATCCTGCCTGCACCTGCTGGAAATCCCAGTTCCTGCTGCCTGCGATAAAGCAGCACGTGCTCAGAGCGGGGTGCCAGGGACTGGCTGTGCCTCCCCTGAGAAGGTGGGACCCCCTCCCCGGGTCCCAGCACCGATTCCTCCCCCCCAGTAGTCATCCAGCAGCAGGATCGTGCTCGTCCTTCCCCTCCCCAGCCCCTCACCTCAGTGTCACCCTGTCCAGCACTGCACTGCTCCCACAGGACAGGGGCCTGCACCGGCGGCCACCTCGAGAGCCCCCTGGAGATGGTGGGAGGTGGCTGTAAACACTCAGTTTTGGCTACTGGCATCCCAGGCCTGAGGTCACTGGGCTCTGCTCCCTTTCCCTACAGCTTGAAGAAGAACACGCACACGTACTTCTACACCAGCTTTGTGGCCTATATCTTCGGGCTGGGCCTGACCATATTCATCATGCACATCTTCAAGCACGCCCAGGTGAGCTCTGCCCTGCTGCTCCCGTGGATGCACGTCCCCGCCTGGCCACGCCAGCTTGGCCACGGGGCTCCTGCGTCGTGCCAGGAAGGAGGAGATGAGTCCCTCCCTTCCCTTGGCTTTGCTTTTCCAGTGCCTGCCTGTACCTTTCCCTGCCCAAAGCTTGTGTGCCTGGCTGGAGCAGAGTCCTGGCTGGTTCAGGCAGCTGCATTTCCAACGGCAGCACCTCAGCCGGGCTGCCCTGTGGTTTTGTGGCTCTTTGTGACCAAGCTGCCCCTGAAGACCCCACCCTCTGTGCCACAGAGGGGCCCTGCGAGCCCGTGTGCCGCGGGTGCTGTCCCCACGTGGGGGCTCTCGGGGTGCTCGTGGCCCTCTGGGGCCTCACCATGCGGGTTTTGTTCTACTGCAGCTGTAACTCCGCTTCCAAAGCCGCTTTCTAAAGCGTTAACCCTCTGTGCGCGCTGTGACAGGCACCCCGGGCGCAGGGGGGACAGGGCGCTCCTCCCGAGGGCTCTTTTGTGGTTTAACAGTTGTTCTCCTTCCCGACAGCCTGCTCTTCTGTACCTGGTCCCCGCATGCATCGGATTCCCGCTTCTCGTGGCCTTGGCAAAGGGAGAAGTAACTGAAATGTTCAGGTGAGCGTCAGCTGGGGACGGAGCTGTTTCGCCCGCGGCGCTGGAGTGCATGAAGCGTGCAGATGTTCCCACGCCTGGGCACAGCTGGAGGGACGGGTTCATCTGGGCATGCTCTGGGTGTGCGTGCGCGCGTCTGCGGGTGGAGGCAGCGGGTCTGTGTTCGTACACGCCGGCCCTGGCTCCAGCCACCTCCTCGGAGCCGGGTGGGAGCTTTGGTGCCGTACCAACAGGCAGGCAGCATCTGGTATTGCTTTACGCCCCGGTGACAAACTCTTCCCGTGCGCTGGCGGGCAGGGGAGGGTGGGACCGCGCACCTGGTGCCGAGATACTTGGTCATTGTGTCCCAGGGCCCGTGGGTGGGGGAGAACGGAGCCGGATCTGGCTGCGAGAGCAGCCGGGGCTGGTTCGAGCACATCCCAGCCTCCCTGCTCGCCTGAGGTGTCCTGGTTTGCAGCAGTCTCCCTGCCGCGGGGACTGTAGGTGCGGAGAAAGGGGGTCTGTGCTGCGCTCTGGCCCCTCTCTCAGCCTGCCACGCTCCAGACGTGTGCCTGTTCGCTGTCAGCGGGGGTCTCCTGCCTGCTTGGAGCCCTGTGGAGCACAGCCTGGCCCGCCCAGGGCCTGTTTCCCCACTTGGCTTGGCTGGTTGTGCTCGAGGCTCGGTGCTGGCCCGGTGCAGGTGCTTGTTTGAGGATGGCAGGGAATTCCAGAATCATCTGGGTTGGAAAAGCCCTTGAGGCTCCTCCAGCCCAACCCTGACCCTCCCCCTGACCGTTCCCAACTCCCCCAGATCCCTCAGTGCTGGCTCAGCCCGACTCTTCAACCCCTCCAGGGATCCCGGGGACTCCCCCCTGCCCTGGGCAGCCCATTCCAACGCCCAACAGCCCCTTCTGCACAGAAATCCTTCCTCAGAGCCAGCCTGACCCTGCCCTGGGCAGCTTGAGGCCATTCCCTCGGGGCCTGGCGCTGGGGCCTTGGCTCCAGAGACTCATCCCCCCTCTCTGCCCCCTCCTGGCAGGGAGTTGCCGAGGGCCAGGAGGTCTCCCCTCAGCCTCCTCTTCTCCAGACTGAACCCCCCCAGTTCCCCCAGCCGCTCCCCAGCAGACCTGTGCTCCAGACCCTGCCCCAGCTCCGCCCAACACTGAACCCACTCAGCGAGGGGCGGCCTCCCCAGTGCTGAGCCCAGGGCTCAGATCCCTTCCCTGTCCCTGCTGGTCACTCTAGTGCTGATATAAGCCAGGATGCCACTGGCCTCCTTGGCCCCCGGGCACACTGCTGCCTCCTGTTTGGCTAGCAGTCAAGGCCCGCAGGTCCCTCTCTGACTGGAACACCCATCACAAAGCAGGGCCGTGCCCCCTGCAACCTCCCCACTCTGGAGGTGCCCCTGCCCAAGCCCCCAGCCCGCTCCGAGGGAAACCAGCACCTGACTGAGGAGCTGGCTGCCCTCGCCTGCTCCCCTCCCCTGGGAGGCGCAGGTATGTGTGTTCCCAGGGGCTGTCAGCTGGGCCGGCTCCCCAGCCCTGCCGCACCTGCCCGCGCTTTGATGTTTGCTTCTGAGGATCGCTGCTGCAGGCGCCGAGTGTCCCGGGATCGTCCTTCCTGTGCACCTGGGATCCTGCAGCCGCTCTCCCGCTGCCTGACTCACCACCCCGCAGCCGCGCCGCCGCCTCCCCTGCCTGGAAACTGGGGAAGGGGCGAGCGGCGAGGCCGGTGGGCCTGGCAGGAAGGCAGCCGGCCGGGGGGAGGGCTACTGCCCCACCCCGAACATCAGCACAAGCTGCTCGGGCAGCAAAGCACTGCCTGTTGTGTGCTGCCTGCTGCCAGGGCAAGGGCAGGAGGCTGGAGGGTTGAAACTTGCCCCCCTGGGGTTCAGCCCCCTGAAGTCGCTCCACTTGCAGGCAGGGGAAGCAGGATGCGACAAGACTGGTGCCCGGAGGGCAGTGACTCCCACCCGCGCAGCTTCAGCGCGCCCCGAGGCTCCCCGCGCTGCCGCCAGCCCCAGCCTGGCACTTCCCCTGCGGTCTCTGCCAGCAGGCAGCTGCCTGCACGGTCCTGGCAGCACCGCTGGCTGCCCCAGGAGAGGGCAGTGAGGGTCCGGGGCAGGGGCGAGTCCAGGCAGCGCTGCGGGGAGGGATCTGTGCTGCAGGACCAGGAAGGGGGTGCTGGTGGGGCAGAGATGGGCGACATCAGGATCAGTTTTGCGGCTCTCAGCCTTGCCAAGCCTCCCCAGGCGGGCAGCGACCATCGCTCAGCCTCTGCCAACCCGCCCTGCGCTGTCCTCGAGCGGCAGGAAAGGCTCTGCCTGCAGCGGTCTGCTGCCTGCACAGCCCCTGGGCTGCTCGGCCGCTGCCTCCCAGTGCCCAGGCTTGCTCCCCCGTGGCGCTACCCCTACCAGCGGGAGCTGCCCTCTCCCCGGGTCTCAGCCCTTGCTCTGCCGGGGTGCAGGCAGGATCCTCCCAGCACATCCCGGGTGCCAGCGGCCGGAGGGGACAGCAGGCTGCCCATGCAGGGTGGTGGGTTTGCAGCAGTCTCACTCCAAAACTCTTCTGCTTTTCTCTCCTCTCTCTCCCCGCCTCTCCTTTCTGTCATCTTCCCCCTTTCCCATCCTGCTTTCTCTCTCTCTCCTGCAGCTACGAATCCTCTGCTGAAATCTTGCCACACACACCAAGACTTACCCACTTTCCCACCGTGTCCGGCTCGCCGGCCAGCCTTGCTGATTCCATGCAGCAGAAACTGTCCTGTCCCCGCCGACGCCGGCAGCAAAGCCCCAGTGCCATGTAGCGATGGCAGGCGGTGCCCGTTCTCCGTCTGTCGCTCGGGCCAGGTAGGGGCTGGGCCCAGCTCTCCCCTTCCCCGGGCAGAGGCAGTAGCTGTCGCCTCGCTGCCGCGGGCTGGCGTCTCTCCCCGTCTCTGAGGGGATTTGCCATCTCTGCCCTCGTGCTTCCCGCTGGAAGGCAGTGCTCCCCCCTTCCCTTCACCAGGGCGCCGGGGCCGGTGCTGGCGGGGGGGAGTTTGCAGCCAGACGAGTGAATCCCTGGGGGTGGGTGGCTGCTGGTGGTCTTGCTGCAGCTCCCACCCCGTTAACCGGCCCCACTTGGCGTGGGGGGGAGCCTGGCGCTCTGGGAGCGAGGACAGACCCCTGGGCACAGAGCTGGTGTGATGGCTCTGCCGGGGCGAGCTCCAGCCTGGCTGGGTGTCCCCCCCACCACTTCCCCGATCCCTGGAGGTGTCCAGGGGGTGTCACACCCCTGTCTCTCTGCCTGGGCTCTCCCCCATCGGGCTTCCCGCACTGGGAGGGGGGCTGGTGGCTTGAGCCCACCCCCTCCTATGTGAACTCTCTGTCCCCGTGGACGGTCTGGCCCGACTCACTCCTCCCTCTTGTCCCTCTCGTCCTCAGCTACGAGGAGAGCTCTACCCCCAAGGAGGTGCCGGGGGCCTCCAAAGAAGAGACGACAGAAACCTCCAAGAAGGAGAAGTGACCTTGCCCACGGGCCGTGCCCGGTGCCGCTGGGCTGGGGCCCTTCCAGACCCTCCGCCAGTGACAGACGACGAAACAATTGTGCAAGAGCATCGTGTTGTGTGTGTCGGAGCAGCCACCCAGGTGGGGTATCGATGTACGCCGCATAGCCACCCCCCCGCCGGCCCCCCG
>NW_020799126.1:1021950-1026097 GCF_003259725.1 Athene cunicularia | reverse complement strand
AATCCCCATGGCGAAGGCAGATGCTCTGGGTGGTGAAACTCCTGCCTTACCCCCGCCGGGCTTCGGGCAAGCGGGCCAAGCAGGAGGCCTGGCCAGGAATGCAGTCACTCCGGCCTGGCCCGTCCCAGCCGGCCACCTCCAGTCCTTCGTCTCCAGCGACACCAAGAGCCGGGCGGATTTCGCCACGAAGCAAACGGCCACAGCCCCTCTCCCTCCGGGGCAGGCGTGGGACGGGGCTGGGGACAGATGGCTGTGGCCTGGACTGGGGTGGAGGGATGGAGGACGGAGAGAACAACCACCAGAGCTGAACTGCTCCCGAAAACGGGCTCTGAGAGAGCGCGCCTGGCCCCTGCGCCCGAGCAGCACCCCCAGGGCACGACGCCACCCCTCCTGCTCCCCCGGGCACCCCGGACCAGCTCACGGAGAGCTGCTGGGGTCCCTGCGCAGGCTCCGTGAGCGGGGAGCTTCACGCCCCAGCAGCTCCCAGGTTTATCAGGGCCGAGCAGGAGCACCGGGGCGAGAGGGAGCTGGAGCTGCGAGCTCCAGGCTCAGGGATCGCAGCCGCTCAGCGTCAGCAGGGGCTCGATGCTGTCGCACCTCGAGCCCATCTTCCCAGCAAGGTCCCCTGTTCCCTGATAAGTAAATGCAGTTCCAGTAACCCGGCTGCTCTGGGAAAGCAGAGATAAGCCCGGCTGACGCTGTGCTTGTGTCACGCCTTAACACGGCCTCCCTGGAGACAGGGGCAGCATCCCTGCCCGCGCGCTGCCTCCCCACAGGCTGTGACGAGCTGAATCACTACCGCAGGATCTGGGGGGGAGTTCGGTGGCTGGGATCGAGAGGTTCTTTGGGCAGGTGCCTCTCCATCACTCAGGGAAATGTGGTGCCAGTCCCCTGGCTCCCCCAAAACAGCCCCAGCATGGTCACAGCTTGCAGGGTGTCTCCTCACCATGCCACAGGCTCACGATCGAGCTCACACGCAGCGTTTCACGGCGAGACGTGCAACACACACGCACGCTGGCTCCCAGTGAGCCAGGCACCGTCCCTCTCCTCAGCCACAGGCCTTGGGTGAGCCGAGCCCCTCAGCACCCGCCTCTGCCCCACCAAAGCTCTTCCCTGCCTTCCACCAAGCACCATCTCCAGCATCCACAGGAACGGGCACGGCGGCGGCTCACGCCCAGGTGCCGTGCAGGGAGAAAGGTGAGGGCTGCTGCCCGCTGCCAGCCCCTCCGCCCGGCTGCTCTCCAGGGGCAACGGCTGCACAAACAGCCACTGATGTGCTGCGGGAGAGGGCAGGGAGGAAAACCCTAACCCAAGGAGGGGATATTTTTAATTACGGCACAGGAAATCCCTCTGCTGATAGGTGGTGATGAGCAACGGAGCAGTGACAGAGCACGGCAAGGGGCAGCGAACCTGAACAGGCTGGTGGGGATGGAGGGCACAGGGGGAGCGGGGCAGAAGACACGGGCTTGTCCAAAACTGTGGAGAGCCTCCACCACCCCTAAAACGTCCCTCTGTACCCCTCGCCCCCCGGGAAGGTCCTTCCCTCGGACACACGGCCCAGCCGCGCACTCACAGCGCCCGGTGCTGTGGGAGCACTCGGCGGGAGGAAGGAGGCTGCGCCCTTGTGATGTATCCCCCAGAAAAAGCTGCTTTGCTGGGGGATTCAGGATGCCCACCGCGAGCCCCACACATCTCTGCAGGCTCCTCCCGACCCACAGGAGGGGATGTCCCCACCGTCCCCAGGAAGGCTGCAGAGGTGGAAGGGGCCTGACGGTCACCCGAGCCTCCGCGCTGCTCCTCCATGGCATGTGCCGCCGAGCTTAGGGAAAGGCAGTTCCAAGAAGTATGTTCTGAAGCCCTTACTTCTAAGAAAAGGAAGCGTTTGTTGAACAAGAGATAAATGGCATACGGCGAAGAGAAAGCTATCGGGTGCTACAGGCGGAGAAGAGTATGACAAGAGCCCTGCACAGGCAGGGAGGGGACGCGAGCCCCTCTCCTTCCCCCCGGGAATGGAGCAGCAGCTGCTGGAGATGCAGCCGGGGGCTGCAGGAGACTCGGGGGGGGGAGCGAGCGCCTCGGCCTTCCTCGGGGAAAGCGTCCCCAGGAGCGGCGATAGCGCAGCCCCTGCACAACTGCGAGCCCAGATGTGTCCCCTGGGAATGGCGATCCCAGAGCAGGGGGAGTGGGAAAACAGGCGGGAGTGTCCTCCCCGCCGGCGCTGGGGGCGAGTTGAAGGTTAGGGAAAGGCAGCTTGCTCCGTTCCCACACCGCCCCACGCCTCGGCCGCTCTGCACCTGAAGCCCAGCACTCCCAGTACCGATTCTGACCTCTCTGGCCTGGTGGCTGGGATCTCAGGCTTGCCCAGACACGTCCAGATATTTCTGGCCTCCCCCAGTCACCTTTATCTGAGAGGAAATATTTGGAATTCCTCAGTCACTCACAAGGACTGCGGTAGCAACAGCACGTCAGTGTCTCAACCACCCTCTCCACGTGCCCGCGGGCCTCTTCCACCCCAGAGAGGACAAGCTGTTCCACTGCCGAAAACCCGTCACATCCCCTTCCCCACCCCGGGTGACAGACACGTCCGAGGGGAGGATGCTCTGGGGCGGCGATGAGGAAGCAGCACGAGGTTATGCCTCTGCAGAAGGCAATCCCTCCTCTTTGCCGCTCTTGCCCCAGTGCTGGCCAAGGACCCGATGTTTTCTTGCTGGAGCTTAAACCAGCACTTGCTGGGGTGGGGTGGGGGGTTCCCTCCAGCTGCATGTGCTGCTTGCAGGAGGCAGAGGAGCTGGAGATCCAGACTCCACCAGCCCACAGAGCTGGGGCTGGGAGGTTCTGCAGTGCCAAAGGCTCTGGAGACACCTGCGGTGCCTCAACCCGCACCAACCATTTCAACATCGCCCAGCGACAACACAGGACACTGCAGGAGAGAGAAGAGAGGAGGAGGTCTGACCCAGGGTGCTCTGGCTCGAGTGGGAGAGCAGATTAATCAGGCACAAGGTCTGGCTGAGAGACAGTTCACATCCTGGCCTGGAAGTGGGAAGGGGAAGAGCCAACGTTACGGCCTGTCGCTGGTCCCCACCGCAGAGCTTGGGCTGGTTTCATTCACCAGCGCCGCCCAAGCAGCTCCCCGGGCCGAGCGGGAGCAGAGCAGGGGCTGGATCCCATTCAGGGCCAGTGGGGCAGAGCAGGTTCCTCTTTCAAGCCCGAACCCTTGGGGAAAGAGGATTCAGTAAGAGACACCGGACCGTGAGGGCAGGCGAAGGAAACATGTGGGCAACAAAGCCCCAGCTGCTCTCCTGCGAGCCAGAGGTTGAGTGGAAAGGGGAGGGGAGAGTTTGGGTGCTCACAGCTTCCCTTGCACGGGGAGGTGAAGGATACGGAGGTCACCGAGACACCAGCACGAAGCTCTGAGGCCAGCAGAGAAGAGCTGGGCTCTGCCAGGACTGTTCACAGTGAACCAGCAGCGTTTTGCGAGACCCTGACCCCAGCAGGAGCTACAGAGCCTCCCCGCGCCGCCGACACCAGGCCAGCCTGAGACAAGACACCCACCGCAACCGGCTCGGCACATGCAAAAGCCTTTCCCACCTAAGGATCTTCACGTGTTTTATAAAAAAACTAGCTGGTTCTCCAAAACCTCCTGCGGGATAAGTCAGCATTGTTCCCAGACAGATCAACAAGAGGTGCGGAGAGGTTACGTGCTTTGCCTGGAGTTGTGTACAAGCCAGCGGCGTGAGCCACAGCATCTGACTCCCAATCCAGGCATTCTCGTCATGAGGCAGTGTTTCACTTGAAAACAAGGCTGTTTCTGTTATACCTTCGCCTTAACTACAGCTGTGTTACGGCTAAGAGGCCTAACACCAATCGCCGACCACGACCGGAGTCATCTGGACGGACAGACATTTGGTTAATGAGATGCTGGGAAGAGTTTTGTGCCGAGCAGCAAGACGAGCCCCGAAAAAGAAAAGCAGCAGCTCAGCGCAGACCACAACAAAGCCCTGCATCGACAGCAACCTGCTCCCAGAGCCCCTTCGGGCTGCCAGCTCACCACGTGGGACTGGCATATGTGAACCTGGAGGTGAAGCACAGCAGGGAAAAGGCAGCTGAGATCTTTGCAGAAAAAAAAAAAAAAAAAAAAAAAAAAAAA
>NW_020799126.1:1013663-1021900 GCF_003259725.1 Athene cunicularia | reverse complement strand
CTGGGGATGGGGTGGGGAAGGGGCTCCGGGGACATGGGGAGGGGAAGGGGCTCTGGGGACAGCACACTCGCAGGTGCAAAGGCTCCAGAGTCCCAGCTCTAACTGTTATGCAAATGGTGACCTCCAGGGAAGCAGCTGGTGATCTCCATGACAATGGCAGGGAATGCCACCCACCCCACTGCCCCTCCTGCCCCGGGAGTGGGTGCTGCCCCTGGCCCAGCTCCAGGGCTCTGCATCCAGAGAACCCCGAGACTCTGAGGTTTGGCGCAGTGAACTCAAAAGGGTTAATTAAATAAGCACATCCCGGCCTCGCTCCCCGTGGGGACGTTGTCCCTGGGGCCTCAGCCCCAAGCCCAGCAAACCTGCGGGGCTTCAGCCTAGTGAGGGCAGAGCCAGCTCTTTTCTAACCAGAAACAAACCCTCACTAGCACATTCCAGCCCTAATCCTCGCCGCAGCAGCCTCCTGTCAAACTGGTTTCATCACCAGCTCCAGGGAACCTGCAATAACCCCACACCATTCAGCACAATTTCAGCATTTTCCAAATACATGAAAGGGGCCACGGTGACAGCTTGTACCCCCCCCGTGCCTGCCCCGGGAGACCGCTGTGCGCAGCCTGAGATGGAGAGCAGGGAACCGCGCTCTGTTCCAGAAATCTGCCCAAACATTCGTGTGTATTAAAGCAGGAGACGGAGCAAATGACTAATCTACTCGCATCCATCTTTCATCAGTGTTTCTCCCAGAATTAAGCGGGCCGAGGGCTCCCGGAGGTGGCAAGGCCCCGGCGCGCTCGGCAGCGGGACGGCTGGCAGGCGACGAGCCCGCGGTACAAAGGCGCAGCGAAAGAAGAACATGTTGGCTGAGCCGGATCCACTCAAGAGATTAGCACCTGCTGGGAATGGGATTGTTTTCCAAAGGGCATTAAGTGGAATAGTCCGAGGCAAGACGGTCTCTCTGATGCTTCTCCCCACCGGACAGATGGTGTCTGAGCCCCGGCAGGCAGAGCAGCCCTCCCGCCTTTGTGCGAGGGGCGCGCTCGGGGGGCAGGGGAACACTCCTGCTTTAATTTCACGGTTATCTGCCGCCGGCGGGGCCGGGCAGCCCAAGCGCCGCGGCCAGCTCGCTGCGTGGGACAGCGCCTCGGCACAGTCCCCCACAACCGAGGGACAAAGCTCAATTTTCACCTTGTCACTGCTTTTCCCAGACGTCACAGCTCCTCTGCAATTGCGGCCCTTGTGTAACCGTGGGGAAACCTGCGCCGAGGAGCCGTGCCGTGCTCCCGTGTGCGCCGGCCCAGCCGCGTTCCCCCCTGCCCGGGGGCTGAGGGATGCCGACAGCCTCACCCCAAGCCCACCCTGCAGGGAGCGGGAGCACTACCAGAGCCCGGGGGGGGGCCAGGCTGGGTGCAGGGACAGTCCCCAGGGGAGTCACAGCCCGGGGAAGGGTCACCTGGTTGTGCCACCTCAAGCCACTTGCCCTCCAGCATCCCAGAGGAGCGGCCAAGCCGCGCCGCTTCCCGCTTCAGCCCCTGCACCTCACCAGGCTGTAATTCTTACACGCCACTTGAATGAAAAAGGGGAAAGGGTGGAGGTGCAGGAAGAGGAGGAAGATGTGCTCATTCTGTTTTCACTTCCTGTTAGTCCACATGAAATCTCAAATGATTCAGGCCATGAAGTCCCTTTTAGCAAAATCCTTGCTGACTTGAGGGCAGGAAGCAGAGTCGGCAGCTGATGCAGCAAACGCGGGAGCGTGTGGTGCAGCACAAGAAGATTTTGTGCTCTGCCCTGGGCTCCTCCATACGTGTTGTTGCATGAAATAATCACTGGCTGGAGCACTGGAAGCTTCTAAATGAGGTCAGTTGCTCTAATAAAAGATATTAGCTCTCCGGCAAGTCGAATACACTGGTGAGCCACACCATTACAGGATGGGAGCTTGCAACACTGCTGTGGTGGCTCATGACAGGTAGCAACACCTCATTTTCCCCATGCATAAGTCAAACGTCACCCAGACACTACCCCGGGCCACGTACGCGCCCAGCTCCCACATCCCAGCCCAAACCCTGAGCCAGCTCGCCAGGAGTTACAGAGTAATGTCACATACTGCCGCCAGCCGTGCTGCCTGCGTGACACTCGCAGTGTCCCCAGCCTGCCTCAGCCTCAGCCATGGCAAAAACCAGCGTCTGCTTTGAGCCCAGAGGGCAACTGAGCACCAGGCAGCTGCTCACTTGCCCCTTCCCCTTCTGGAATGGGAAGGAGAAAACAAAGTAGAAGGCTCAGGAATTGATAGAAGGATGGGGAGGGGTGGCTCACCCATTATGGTCACGGGCAAAAGACAGACTTGTCAGGGGAAGGAAAAAAGAACATCAATTTAATTTAAACGCTAACAATAAGAGTGGGACAGTGAGAAGCGTTATCACATCCTAAAAACGCCTCCCCCCACCCCTCCCTTCCTCCCACGCTCAGTTTTGTTCCCAATCTCTCTACCTCCAGTGGCACAGGGGACAAGGAAATGGGGGTGCGGCCAGTCCGCCGCTCCTTCCTCCTCAGGGGTGGGGGACACCCCTCGCACTCTTGCCCTGCTCCACGTGGCTCCCCTCCCACAGGAGACAGTCTTTCCACCAACTTTCTCTGGTGTGAGTCCTTCCCACAGGCCACAGCCATTCCCAGGCTGCTCCAGCATGGGTCACCCCCCCGTGCTGCAGCCCTCCCAGCACCAAACTACAACAGCGGGAGCTTCTCCTCCCCTCAGAGTCCGGCTCTGCGGGGTCCTGCCCAGGCCCAGGTCGGCGTCTGCTCCTCCAGTGACCCCCACGGGTGGGGGGGGGGGGGGGGGGGCCCTGCTGTCTCACCATGGGATACAGGGGGGCTCTGCACCGGTGCATGTCCCCCCTTTCCTCCTCCTTCCTTCCCCTGCCCTCAGCATTCGCAGAGGTGCCCTTCTCCTAACTTGTCCTCACAACTCCCAGGTTCCTCTTCTCAAATGCATTATCGCAGAGGAGCAGCCACCGTCGCTAACTGGCTCGGCCTTGGCCAGAAACGGGTCCAACCTGGAGCTGGGGGAGCTTTGAGAAGCTTCTCACTGGAGGCCACTGCTGTAGCCCCCTCCCCACACACCCAAAACCACCCAGGAGATGTACAAATGGGACCGGTATGGTTTGGAGAACTAATGAAGCGATGGAAACAGCTGCTCCACTCCACCTGAGCGTGGCCTTCGCTGCACCCAAGCCCAACCAGCTCTGTGCCAGCTTAGGCCTCTTTTCTGAGCTTCCCAACACCCTTCACCCTCCCGCAGAGGAGAAGACCCTTCGGTGCTCCTTCGGGAAGCAGCCGGCTCCAGCAGCTCCCCCCCCTTGGGCGCCTGGTCCTACCCCCAGCCAGGGGTCTGCCAGTCGGCCGCTCGCACTCCTCCCAGCACCAGCAGCTCCTGCTCCCGCTCGAAGCCCTGCCCGCTGCCAAGTTGTCACGTTTTGAAGTATTTGATTTCAGTCTTAAGAGCACCTGCCTGGCAGCGGTACAGGCAGGGAGAACCTGCCTGCTCTTTGTTCTTGGCCAGGCGGAGCACGGAGCTGAGAACACCTGCCTTGGTTTCCCCCTGAGCTCAGGACTAGGGCTCGAGCGGGGAGCTCTGGGCTCGACCTAAATCAGGAGCAGGGGCAGAAAGGCTGAGCCCAGCCCTGCTCCCGCCGGAGGCTCCTCATCTCCAGGGCTCATCTCCCCGAGCAGGTTACTGATGCCAGAAGCTAGCTACTAATTGGATCTACTTAAATCAGAAGCTACGTCTGCAGACACAGCTGAAACACAGGCTTGAGCAGGAAGGAGGCTAATGCAATAAATTCAAACAGCTCTCCCCAGGGGAATCACACAGACCCCTGAAACTTCCCTCTTCGCAGATACAGCCTATCACCCTTCCTCGGGCACGCTTCATAAACGCAGGGGCAAGAGGCAGTCGAGAGAACAACCAGCGCGAAGCCCCCCCGAAACGCTCACCCACGTCCCTGCTCCCAGCAGCAGAGGGAAGGCAAACCAGTTACAGCAACAACGTTCAAACAGACCCCGTGGCCACGGGAGCCTCTCTGCTCAACGCTCCGAATCTTGTTCCTCCCTCCCTCGCTACCCCGGAGGCAGGCAGCAGCACTGAGCGCGCTGGGTTTCCCAGGAAAGAGATCCTGGGAGACAGCACCGGGCTGGTACACGTGAGCACGTGTCCGAGAGAAGACACGGGCGGCTGGAGAGACGCTGCCTGCACAGAGGAGCTCCCGCCGGCAGGCAGACCTTCGCAGCACTGCTCAGCGCTCAGATTTTTCTTCCTTTTTTTTTTTTTCCCCCCTAACTAAATTAAACATGAGGGTAAAATAAGCAAAATACCTAAAAATAAAAAAATAAACCGAGCATTTCTACAGCACAACTAGGTCACAGCTCCCCAGCATGCAAGTCGTGGCAGCTACGGCTCAGCCCCTTGAGCCTCTTGGGTTCAAAACTGACATCTCTGTTAAAAGGCTGCCTCCCGAAACCCACACCTGCGCCCCGGTAAGCCCAGCTGGAGCCATCTGCTAACGGCTCGGCCTCCCGGCAGCCCTCTGTCCCCTCGCTCCGCCGGGCTGTTCTGCTTCTGTGGCAAAGAGGAACCCTTCTCCCCACCTGAACACCCCGAAGCTGCCCCGGTGCCCCCCGCCCCGGGCGCGCGGCAGGGAAAGCTCTTGAGAAAGCACATCCTCTAAGTCAAGCCCTCGGCATCCCAAGGGTGATGAGGAGCGGGACTGCAGAGCTATCTTGCACCCAACACTCCTCTCACATCCTTCCAGGCGGGGAACAGGGAGGAGGAACAGTTTCCCTGTCCAAGGCCAGGGCAGCAAACTAAGGAGTGCCTTGGCACGGAGGGACAGCGCTTCCCTTTCATGCCTTCGTTACGTGTGTTAATCTTTAGTTGCTCAGAACAATAGTGTTTAAGGGTAACATCCCTCTCGGGAGGGTGGAGGAGGAGAGCCTTGCTGCTCTCCTGCCACGCAACAGCGGAGCCACCCCACAGAGCATACCTTGGCACTGAATCAGCCATCCCGACTGCCAGCGGGGTCACAGAGGGGAGAGACCAGCCGCCCCCAGCCCCCTTCTGCTCCCCCAGCAGAAGCCACCATTAATTCCTCGCCTCTCGGTTCAGCAGGTCTGCAACACTTCCACCACTGATACCCATCCCTGCCCTTCCCCCAGCTCCTCCTGGGAATACTCCAGCTTTACAGCTGGTGGGGAAAGAGCTGCTGGAGAAATACTCCTTGTAACGTCAAGGTGGGACTGTGCTTACAGCCGTCAGCAGTTTGGTAAAAATCAAAGGAGAGAAGCTTAAGCAAAGGCCTCGAAGCATCGTGCCACCATTCAGCCTGTAGCTGGTGTGGGCCACAGGCGTATCGCCGCTCCCAGGGGGAAACCACCAACACCAACCGTACAGGAGCTCCGGGAAATCAGGTGCAGCCACGTACAGCAAGCTGCAGCTTCCACCGGGGAAAAGAGAGCACACTGCTCCCCCCCACACCCCCTTCTGCTGCACTGGGACACCCTGTTGCTGCTGAGATGGGGAGAGGTCCCGGGCAGCGCTCAGGGGGAGCAGGATGATCAGGAGGACTGACATTACTGAGAGCGGCTGTGAACACAGAGCAGCAAGAAACAGTTTGTTAATTATTTCACAGGCTTTTGTTTTTTGTTTTTTCAAATGACGTTCTATTCTTCGGATTAAAGAACCTCAGAGTGCTTTACAAAGCTGAGTTCCCAGTGGCTCCCCAGGGAGGGAAGGAAACGCTATCCCTTTAGCTGAAAGACCACGGGGTTAAGTGGGCTGCTCTGAGCCACAGGCAGTGATGGGCAGGAGCTTTGCCTTCCAGGCGCCTGCTCTAATCACAGATCTAAGGAACGTAATCAAACTGCACCCAACACCGACAAGGAAAACAGGCAGGGCCCCAGAGAAGGGAGAACCCAGTAAACGGGGCGAAAAGCAAAACTCTGAAAACTCGCCTCTGCATCGTTCTGGGTCTAGCGGCAGGAATGCTGCTGCGGGCCAGGCAGGAAGCTGCAGTGGAAGTCATTCCAATGGCATTTCCTGGAGAGCACTGCAGAAAAGCCTCCCAGGTCGCAGGCAGGGCGAGAAGCTGCCGGAGATCTGCAGGCTGAGCCCAGCTCCCCAGCCGGGATACGGCTACCTGGGACGGCTGCGCCAGGCACGACATCCCGGGCCAAGAGCCTGCGGCAGATCCCCCGGCCTGGGGGGAACACCCGGCACACGAGGGGACTCAGCTGTGATGGCAGCGAGGGCACTGCCTCAGCTGCAAGGAATCCAGAGTGTAAAATAATTAGAGGACAAAGTGGGAAGGGATAACCCAGCTAAGCTTCGCAGATCACCGCTTGGGATTCAGCGCTGAAATATCCACGGTCACCTCCTCCCGCCAGCTCTGCCACGGGTTGGCCACCGAGTGAAACCGATGGCTGTGATCTCAAACGGGATCAGCAGCGCCAGGGCACCCCCGAAACCTGACATACTGACCCCTAAACTGGCAGAGCTCTGGCAAACAGCGCTCAGCCCAGAGGGGGCCGCCTTCCCCACCGGGTGCCACGCGCAGCCGTGCCTCCACACCAAGTGTCAGGGCACGGCAGCACAACTCAAACCCGCGCCTATGTCACACTGCCCCAAAAAACCGGGAAGGCGCGGGGATGCTGGGCAGGCAGGATCAGCCAGATAACGTGGCGGTTGCAGGGAGGGCTGGTGTGGGATACCTGGGCAGTGCCACGAAGCCAAAAAGCACTTCTGAAGAGCTGAGAACCAAAGTCTAGCTCTCAACCTGAAAGCACGGAGAAGGTTGGAGCAAGAGCACAGGACGAAATCCCAGCTGCGTTCTGTCATATGACATGGGCTGAGTCATTTCCTATCATTCAAGAAAAAAAATTTAAAAGATAGAAAATGAGTTGGCTACATTGACATCTTCTAAGGGTTTTCCCCAGACAGAACCACAAGCTTCCAGTCCACCACAGAACGACACAACGTGTACATCCTGGCACACTGAGTCCTGCGCGGCCAGGGCCGGCCGAGAGCCCGGGCCGCGCGGAGCCATCGCGGGAAGCTCTCTGTCCTCCATCAGCCTAGCCCAATTCGTTGGGATTCAGACGTCACAGACTGGTGACAAAGATGCTTTCAGTCCTGGCCTGACACAGCCCCTTCATGCTGGTCCCCACCATAAACCCTGCAAACAGGAAACCTCTTGCTTGCATGTCCGCAGCCCCCAGAGAACACCCTCTTCAAATCCCACCCTGAACGCGGACTTAGCCTCGAAGGAAAAGCTGCCATCCACAGGAGGATCTACTGCTCCCTTTCCTTTCTCAAACAGATTACACACAGTCAGTAGATCTCTGCCTGCCAGCCTCTCTCCTGCTCACCCAGAGCTTCCCCCTCACCAGATTTCTCCCCCCCCCAGCCCCGATTCCCGATCCCCACTGGGATCACTGAACTTCACAGCCAGTGGGATCTGGTCCTGGCCAAAGGAACCGCCCCAGGAAAGCTTCCTCTGGTTCTGACGGCTCTCTTCTAGATGGTTATTAAATGCCCCCCTCGGGTTGTTCTTGTTTGTTTTCTCAGTGCCAGATTGCAGAGAGGAGGGCAAACCAAGGCAGAGCCGGTAAATGTGACAAAATACACCCCTGTTAACGCTACGTAGCAGGATGTATCATTTCCCCCTTGCCTCAGAGAACGGTTTCTCAAGAAAACTGCTCCAGCTCAGCACACAGCAGCCCTAACAGGCCCCT
The DNA here is from genome assembly GCF_003259725.1 of Athene cunicularia. Classification (NCBI taxonomy): domain Eukaryota; kingdom Metazoa; phylum Chordata; class Aves; order Strigiformes; family Strigidae; genus Athene; species Athene cunicularia. The sequence continues at coordinate 1,014,124 of NW_020799126.1, read as the reverse complement.
CCAAAGGCAACCTGCACCCTGCACCCTGCAGCCATCCTATGCTTGCCTTTGTTCCACTGGTGGGAATGAAACAGAGCTTCCTACACAGCCAGGCTGCGCGACACTTGCGATGGAGCCGCGCTCCTTCCCTCTTCCGGAGGGGCTTTCCAGGAAGAGAAGTGCTGCAGCGCTCCAAAACGCAAACCACCTGGGCCCTGCCAAGCAGGCCTGCCAGAACTTGCATCCCTCTCACCGGGACCTGCCCGCTGCACCTCTCGGGAGAGCTTTGTTTGCGCGGGACAGGCTCTAACAGCTCAGATGCACCAAAGAGGCTCCCGGAGCAAAGAGGGCAGCGGGAGAGGGGCTGCTTGGTGTCGGCGAGCGCAGGGTGGCACTCTCTGCTTCAGGGAGAGCTGGCGCCAGGCCAGCAGCGCCGGAGTCGCGCGAGAGCGAAGTGGAGCATCCCCACGCACGCCCCACGC
>NW_020799126.1:1009628-1013613 GCF_003259725.1 Athene cunicularia | reverse complement strand
CGATTTAAAAACAAAAAAATATATTTTTTTTGTGTTTCCATAGAGCACAGTGATGCTGCGGGGGCGGCGGAAGGCGGCTGGGGCACCTCGGGCCGGCCCTCTCCTCGGAAGCGTCCTGCCCCGTTAGCAGAGCCTTCTGCCCGGCTGCCTCGCTGTCGCGGGGGGTTTTACGCCGTATCTGGGGTAGGTAGCACGGCCTATAGGGCTCTTTCTTCCAGCAGCAGGGAGCCTGGCCGTGCTCACCGCAAGGCGGGGGGGCGGGAAGGCGCCGCCCCTGGGTCTGAACAATCGGAGGAGCCGATCCGGTGAGAACAGCCGGCAGCGGGAGGAAGGCAAGGCAGGGCTCCGGGAGCGCGGGCAGGCTCCCTGTGCTGCATCGAGGACACCCGTGGGGCGGGAGACAGACGGAAGCCGCTACTTTACTCGCAGCCGCCAGCTCGACGCTCCATCGACCCCCGGTACCGGGGCCGGTGCGCTCCTGCCCCGGCGGCGCGGCCTTCCCTGCCGCTGTCGAAGCGGCCTGCACCCGGCCCCGCTCGGGGGACCCGCCTACCGGCAGCTGATAGGCCGTCACCGAACAACACTCAAAGCGGCGCCTCATCCGATTGGCCGGGCTCGCCCCGTGCAGTGCATTGTGGGAGTTGTCGTTTCCCCTCCCCTCCGGGGGGCGGTGCCGTGCGCTCGGGCATTACATTTCCCGTCAGCCTTTGCGGGCAGCGTTCGGCGGGGCGGGGTTTAGCTCATCCGGGTCCTTTTGGCCGCTTGGCGGCGCGTCCAATCGGTACGCGCCGGGGGCGTGCCCGAGGTCTTGATTGGTCCGTTTAGATCGACTGGTCCTGTTTGAAATCCGTTAACGGCGGCGGGTGGAGGCGCCGCGTAGGGCGGCCGCGGCGTTGAGGTGAGTGGTACCGGGTGTCCGTTACCGGGCACCGCGCGATCCCCCAGCTGCGGGGGGGCCTCTCGGCTTCCCCTCGCTCTCCCGTTTTCCTTGGTAGACGCTCTCCGGTAATGGCGGCCTGGGCTTCCGTTCCTCGGGGTTCGGTCTGGTCTCTGGCTGTGGGGTACGTGACTGGGCCCACTCCGACCCCGGGTATCGGTAACGCGGCCCCTCGCAGCGTTGTGAGGGCGCGGCTGGGAAACGGAGGCAGAAAGTTAATCGTGGTGCTCGTCTCGTGTCCGGGGCCCTTCTGCTGTGTCCTGACGCGGTGACCGGAGGGCTGGATCCCAGCCGTAGCCCCGGGGTGTGGGCCTGGAGCCCCGCGGGCTGACCGCAAACCTCTTGTGTCCGTGGGGTTGAAGGAGCCGGAGCCTGGGGCCAACCCGCGGCTGCCGCCGTGGCGAGGGGCTCCCGCATTTAAAATGGGTTCCCGGTACTGGAACAAGCCTTGTGGTGGGGTACCTGTGTCGGAGTAAAATAAAGTTGTGTGTTGAGTTGCGAATCTTCAAACAACCACGAAATTTGACGTGGTGAGACGGTGTATTCACGATGAAATTCAACCCAGAGCCTGGAGCAGGCTGCCCGCTGCGCTGTGCCATTAACTGTTCGCTCACACCCGCTGCTCAAAACCTGAAGTGTGTGTCTCAATTTTAGAGCTACGTTACTTCTTCTTAAACCAAATCCCCTTTCTAGGAAAAGGAGGGAGAAAAACCGGGCAGAGCTTGGCTTAAGTAATTAAGTTAGCTCCTTTTATAAAGGAGCTTTTTTTAAGCTAGAGGTGCTTCAGTTGTACCCAACAATAAACTGAAGTTATACTGGCTAAAAATAATCTGCTTTTCCTTGAACAGCTCTTCTTAGAACGTCCCATCTTCGTGTCTTTTAAACCTCGTGGGATCTCTTCGGGGGTGTGGGATATCAGGGCTGTTTATTCTGGGCTGCTGGGAGTCGTGTCTGGGCTGTTCGCAGCGAAAAGCTGCTGCTCCAGCACCTCGCTCCCCTTTTTCTGTGGGCTAATGGCTGCAGTTGGGGGTGGTCTGCAAAGCTCTCGCCTGCGTGGAATTAAAGGCTTTTGTCTCCCAGTTTGAGTATTATAGGATGGAACAGCAGCGCTGCCTCTGTTCCGTACCCAGAATGATGAATTTGGTGTTGATTCTGTGCTGTGGAAAAGCACGCCTGAGCATCGGGTGAGGAGCACCGGAGAGGAAGGAGAAGCTGTAAATCTGAAATTTGTAAAAGTGTTCATTTAACCTTTGCTCAGGAAAAAGCGAGGATGACTTGTTAGTGGCTGCTGAAGGAGTTCAGGTGGAGGCTTTGTGGTGTGGTAGTTCCCTACACGGCTGCGGTGACAGGACCGTACCTAGAGCCAGGCAGTTTCCGGCCCTTTGTCATGGTCCAATTTACTGCATTTTAAAATGAAATTTACATTTTGCTGAAAAGCATCTGGGAATTTTATTGGGATCATAACACCTATCAAAGGGATGGAAAGCTTTGGCTTGTAGAATGATAAAGAAGCTGCCAGGCTGAGTTAAGCAAGTTGCCTGGTTAGTGCAGTGTCCCGTGTTTAAGCCGCAGCCGGTGGTGAATGCCCAGCAGAAGGCACTGGAATTACTGAGCGCTTTGTGCAGCTCCCTCGGCCTTGCAGGAGCTTCTCTGGCTTATTCCTGATTGCCCGTCTTGGGTTTTGAGGCATGTGGGTCAACTGCCTTCAGATTTATCTGCTGTTATAACCCAGAATAGCCTTTTTGTGTATCCGGTACTTCTTTTCCCCGCTTTCTGATCCTGTTAGCGTCTGGAGTAAGTAACATCTGCGGAGCTCCGGTGGTGTATTGTGTGATAAGGTGTCGTCTCAAGTTGACCAGGGGTTTATCTAATTACACTGAAAGCTGGCAAGAAATAGCAGATCTTCTCTGCAGCCTCCTTCTGTCTGTCCCTTGCTGCTCCCCCAAACTCCTCCATTCTCTACCCTTCCGACCTCTGATTTCTCACCTTGGGATGCCGCTTCCTGTCTCCGACACAAAGGCTGGGAGGGTCCTTTGTGCCGGGGAGTGGATGCTGCTGTTGTGTGGCTCGATAACCATCAGTTCCTGCTGGACTGCTGCTCTAAAAATAAGAGGCCCTTTTGATTAGATCATAATTGCAAAGTGCTCCCTTACAACACGCTCGGTGCTGAGTTTCACATACTGTAGCTAGGTCAGTGCTGTGTAGGTCTTGTTGGGAGTTACTCCTCTCTGGCCTTCTCCGGGCTAAATGTGTTTGGCAAGAAATTAACAGCTACATTGAGAAAAAGACACTGAGCACATCTGTGATGGAATCGTGTCAGAATTTTAAAGCTAATTTGGATTAGAGTGAGGTGTGAAGTTATTCCAAAATACCTACTGCACTTGCTGTTGGATCAGTCTTATTCTGGGATAGGAATGCTTGTTCCAATTTAGCTTAATCCTTTTTCAAAGCTAACTAATCTAAACCAGGCCAAGGCACTCTTCTGGAACGTGCCAAAGTGTAGTTACTCGAAAGAAACCCGGTGTGCAGAGAAACTCGCCGTCTGTTCCTCTGTGGGTACGGCTGTGCCGGTCAGTACCGAAACCGTACGGGGCCGTGGCTGTGAGGCGCGTCTGGTCAGCGAGGGGAGTGGACCTAGAAAGAGGATAAATATTTTAGCTAGGCAGTCATTTTTAGCAAAGGAATTTGGGCTATTTTTGAAAGCGAGAGGACTGGATTCTCCTTTCTTGCCCCAGCGGTGGTGTGAGCAGCTCCCTGCGAACCAGGTGAAAGCTGATCCTGCAGGACGGGGTGAGGGTTCCCCAGCTGGCTCGCGGCGAAGCTCTGTGAGCACCAGTGTCGACACGGAAGGTGATGGATGTGGGGGAGAGCAGGGTTACCCTTTAAACCCACACTGGAGTCACGTAGGATTGCAGCGTGTCTGCAACCACGGTCTGGTAAACGCACATGGGGCCTGCTAATTAGGTAACGTCCCTATTAATGAGAAGAAATTTTTGCGCCTTGCTTCTTACGGAAGAGTGCCACAGTGCAGAGAATTTTGCCCCCCCC
>NW_020799126.1:992289-1009578 GCF_003259725.1 Athene cunicularia | reverse complement strand
TTTCCCCCCCCCCCCCCCCCCCGACTTTAAAAAAAAGATTGAGATAATAGTGGTTCTGCCATCAAAATCATGACTGGGCGTTTTGGAACGCCTCGCGGGAGCGGGCAGCAGGCTGGGGCTGGCTGGACTGCAGCAGCGTTGCAGCGGGCATATCGGAGCCGTAAATCACCACAGTGTGCCGAGCGGAGCTCAGCCCCAGGCTGAGCCGAGGGGCGGAGGAGCGAGATGCCTCTCGGTGAACTGCCGCTTCCCAATAAATCCTGCTCTGCGCGGGACTTGGAGCATATGGAGGGGTTTGAAAGGCGGATGCCGTGAGTTCATCTGACTGAAACAGACCCTCTGGAACTCAGTCACGATAACTTTTACCTCCCCGCTGGCTCTTTGAAGGAATTTGGAGTGTGAAATTGTAGCATTGATGTACTCCCTTTCTTTTCCTGAGTGTTTGCTGCTGTCTGGGGTGGAGAGAGAAGGGCTCGGCGGTGACGAGGGTGCTGACGCCATGAAAGAATATGGACTTTACACAGTAAAAAGCTGGAAAGTGCAGCAGTGGACACAAGTAGCTATGAAACACGATGCCCAAAGCTCCAACTCTCTGGACCGACTGGGGGGGGTGAGGGGAGAATGCAGATGACGCATTTGATTTTTAAAAAAGTGGGTAGTGTTGACAGAAACTCTATCTTGATTAAGGGCGGTAGGAAAGCATTCGATTCCCACTGTGTCTTGAGCTTGGTTACAGTTGGTTTTGGCTCTGATTCTTCTGTTTGCCTTCTTTGGGTCCTACCCTGACTTCTTCCCAGTCGTGTTGCCGATGCTTTTACTGACATTCTTCCCCTGAACTCTTGCAATTCTGTGCCGGGGAGCCGAGAGCTTCTCGGTGCAGCCGTCGGTGAGAGGACTGCTGATTTGCTCTTGAACATTTTCTTATTTACGAAGTGTACTCCTGGGTTGAACGATGTGTGGTCTGCCCAGACAGATGGTTTAGATCTGAGACTTTGTAGATTAAGGATATGCTGCTTTAGAGTTGATTGGCCTCATAAAAGCAAAGTTCAGGTGATTTCCTTCGGGAGCGTTTCGTAACACATCCTCATGGGCTTTGCCTTGCAGCTGTGCGAGGCAGCATGAAAGCATGAAGACACCTTTGCGAAAAGGTTTTGTTATGATTTAAGGGTTTATAACTTTGTTGCTGGCTTTATTCCTTTTGGGTTGAGTTTAATATCACCTGTTGACACAGGGACTCCTCCTGCTGTCAGTGCTCCACTAATTAAGTGCAGGGACTGTTCTTGACGTGGTCACACTCCTTGGTTTGTTTATAGCCTGGCCAGCCTCGGGGTAGCGCCGTGGAATGCAGCAAGGGCCCTATGCTGCCCTTCTTGCTTTTGGCCAGTAACAACACTCTGTGGATCTCTTCTCCTGCTTTGAAAAATCAATTTACTCTATAGAAGAGCACGTTTGAGTCATTTGCTCTTGTTTGTAGCCCTTCAGAGGGAGGAAGAGTGCTCTGGAGTCAACCTCATCAGGCTCTTGCTTCATAAACCTGTGCCCTGGTGAGGGTAAGACCTCTGCCTTGCTGTGCGTGGTGAGGGAGGAAAGGGCAAATCCTTTTTTTCTCTGGAAAAGCTTTGTACTTCCTTTAAAAAAAAAAAAAATAATAATACTAGCACCTACAAGTACAAAGAAAACCTTCAAAACTCGATCTTTTTGGTAGTTTTGAACCCGCAAATGTCAACAGTGGGAAAAATCTCCTTAGTTTTATGACAGGAAAACATACCAAAGGCTGTCCCGGCACCTGTCTCTAGAAACCGTGTGGGGAAAGAGAGGTGGAGAATGATTTAGCTGGGGTTTGGTACAAGAGGTGACCAACGCTTGTTGTCTAAAGGACTGCAGCGGCACAAGCGGAGGGCTCGTGGGGACAGCGTGGCGGTGAAGATGTCTCACCCAGAATCTCGCTATTCCTTCGACGTCCCAAACCCTTGCATCGACTTTGCGACTCTGAACGATGACGACGGGCCCAATGCAGACTCCTGGTTTGGTAAGCTGCGGCCGACTCCCTGGTTTGTTTTCTCTTTGGCTGAGGGCTTGGTGTGATGCTGGTTTTGGGCCTGGTCGTGTTGTGTCATTCATCGTGTGGGGGTTTTTTTTAGGTTTGTATTTAAACTTTGATTTGTCATCTGTGAATTCACGGGTTAATTTGTTAGCATCGTGATGGGATTCTGAGGGATGGTTAAAAAATTCCTAATGTGGTGTGTCTAGTGAAAGCCTTTCTTTCCTCACAGACCAAAAAGCCAATCTGGAGAATGTCCCTCCTGCCGAAAATCTGGCAAAGGTCTCGCAGAACAGCCCCACTTTTTCAAAGCCTGATATTATTCTGTCTTCTGTCACGTCAGAAGAAATAACGAGTAAGTTGCCATGGTATGCGGGGAGAGAATACATTTTACCTGCTTTTCACTGGCAAAACAAAAAGGCCTCTGTCTGGCCTTTGTGGGGCCATCTTCACGTTTTGTTGTCCAGCGAGGTCTCGCGTGGTTTCACTTCAGCACTCTCCTGTGCCTGTGTATATTTGTATGTATGTGACTTGACCTGTGTCACTGTTCTCAGGTGAAAGCCATGGTGAAAAGGATGGTGGAGCAGAACTGCAAGCCAGTGCAGTTCCTCAGAATATTGTTGGATCCCTGACGACCTGGAGAGCAGCTGCTCCTGCAGAGGCTTCTCAGAGGTGAAATACTTGTGTTCCTTTTGCATGGAGATTGGGGACGGTGTAACTAAGCAGGTCCTTGCTCTCAGGATCTGCGGTTCTGGCTGTTCTTGGGCCATCCTGTGGGTGTGAAGTTCTCCAGCACGGTGTGTGGGGACAGCTGATCTGCTTGCGAAGCCGGAGGGATGACCTCTAGGGGTGGAAATGTAGTGCAGTGTCTCACATACTTGTCAAATGAGACTTCGGTAGCACTAGGAGCTTCTGGCATGTGAAGCTATCTGAAACTGAAGTGCCTTATAAAGTTTCTTTGTTTATATCTGCCTGAGTTGGGCAGAACTCATTCTTGATGTGAATGCGAGGGGCTCTGTATGCTCACATATGCCGAAGAAGATTCGGTTTCCAGATGGTTAAACTTAAATAATTCATGCTGTATTTGGATCGTTGTGTTAAACACACAGCTCACATAGGGAGCATGCTGGAGTGAGGCGATGCCCTGACCTAAAAAGTGTTACCTGGATCGTGTGTCTTCTCAGCCTTGGGAAAGCTAACTTGCCCTTTCTGTTCTGCTCTAGGATGGGCAGGAGACAGGCTACAATGCAGAGAAAAACCCAGCAACGCAAACAGCCAGCTAGAATCAAGGCAGAGAGAAATTCTAATGCCTTGGTTAACAAGGAAGAGGTTCCACCCCTGAAAAAAATGAGAATGTACGTCATCAAAATCCTTCTGTTTGGGGCTGGGAAGGGGGATGCAACTGTTTCTTTGGCAAGAATTTCCACCTGGCTGAGAGGGTTGCCACAGGAAGGTTAGGGGGAGGTGACCCGATTCCTGATGCTGGTTTCACGTACAAGAAGTGGCTGTAGGTCCCGAAGGAAATGCTCTGCTTGGAGGTGGGATGTGAGTGAAATAAGCTTGGGTTTCTTAAGCTTCTTACTCCGTACTCCGTGTCTGTCACCTAGCTTTAAATTTGGCTTAACTCCTCCACCAGGAAGTCATCAGGCAGTTGTAAGCTATGAAAGAGTTGCAGCTAAAATATTTCTCAAATTAGCTTAACCACTAAGATATCATATGGTGATAAGCTTGAGGGCAGGAAATTGAACACTTCTGTACCTCGATGAACTACAGCACACCTACCTCCTCAGGAAAAGCCTGAGTTCCAAAAACTCTGTAATTCATCTTCCCTTCTGCAGCTGTAGGGTACCGGGGAAAGCTAGACGGTCTGTGCCTGGGCCCGTGGTGAGGTAAGGCCGGTCTGGCATAGCTTAAACTCACCAGGTGTTGGGGTTATGCACGGTGGTGAGAGCTGCAGGTGATCTGTCATTTAGAGCACAGTTCATTGGAGTGGTTCGCTCTAACAGCTCCTTACCTTAGTTCTGGCAACAGAGAGAAGCCGACAGAAGTAGCCACGAAGAGTGAGCCCCTCCAGAATCCCAACTTCTCCCCAGCGAGAGGGAAAAGCAAGCTGACCATGCCCTCCACGCCAACAATGTTAAAGTAGGTAGCTTGCTTGTGACTTGTCTTTGCTAATCACGGTTGATTTAGGTGGCAGCCCTGGCTAGAGTGTTCTCAAATTCTACTTAACGTGTGGCGGCATCATGTTTAGCAAACACCGGATCAGGACAACAATATTAGAATATTAGGAACTTGTGCTTTTAATTTGAGGAAAAAGGTGGTTTTTCTAATGGGTGAAGAACGCATGCAGCAAATGGGTGTGCAGGATAGCAGTTACCTGCAAGCTTTCCTGAGCAAATAAAATCCCAACAGATCTTTTCTAAAGAGGACACTTTTGTAGTGAAAGATGCTTCTGCAGTGAAGTCGGAGATAAGCGAGTTCCTTTGCACTAACGTCACGCTGTGAGCCACCGAAGCGGGAAGGCGTATCTCAGTCTTTAACATCCTTCTGCAGGAGGACCAATCTTTCCAGCAAGCTGAAGAGTACAGAGGAGCAAGAGCTGGAAAAGATGCAGCAGTTGCAGCGGGAGGTCATGGAGCTGCGGAGGAAGAACGAGGAGTCTCTGAAAGCAGCTATTGCTGGTGCAGGTGGGCTCGGCTGGAGAGTGCTGCACAGAGCTGTACAAGTACCTTTAAAACAAACATTCCAGACTTTGTGATTGGGATTAGGTGGCTTTTAATGTTGATTGGCCCCTAAACTGCCTGGAAATGGGTTTGGTTTTTGTTACGTGTTGAAAGGTTATAGATGAGTGCTCCAAAAACTGTTCAAGTTATTAGAAAGTAAATGCCTCCTCTGCCATCTCCCCCACCCCAAAAGGCTTCCGGACCTTACATGCTCTTTTTCTGTAGGACAACCCATGAAGAGAACTACTGGTCAGGTAACAAAGCCAGTTGACTTCCACTTCTGCACAGAGGATAGAATTAAACAACATGCAGAAAGCCAGTCTGGGAATGAGTACAAGGAAGTGGATTTTGCAGCAGTACTGAGGAAGCATCCTCCTTCTCCGGTGAGAACCTGAATATTGCCAGCACTCAGCTGACTGAGTTAGGACTTGGGTCTAATGTTCAGCGTTAGCACCTTTTCAGTAAGGGGAAGAGACTGATGCTGTGAATCAGTGGGGGAAGGAAATGTCATCGCAGCGTCCTGTGTTAAGCGGCCACAATAACGGGAGTGTTTTGTCTCCAGGTGCGCCTGCCGAAGGGACCCACTGTCCCCAAACCCTTCAATCTGTCCCAGGGAAACAAAAGAAAACTCGAAGAAACCACATCGGATTATGTGTCCCTTGCTGAGCAGGTAGAAGCATTCCAAAAACGCACACCCTCTCGTTACCATTTGAGGAGCAGGAAATCGGAGGAAGGTGAGCAGTGCTGGCTCTGTCCAGCCAGGAGACTGTCCAGGAGATGGTGGGAGAGCAAGAACGACGCTGTGACTGCTCTAGTGAGCAAAGGGTCTGTGTCTGCAGGCCTTGCCCTTAACTGCTGGTCTCTGTGACTTTTATAGGCCCAGTTCCAGGAAAGTTGGTGAAGGCTCGGCTTACAAACCCTAAAACACCAGTGCTGCTAACAAAGCAGCGCTTCAGACCTACCACCTGCAAAACTACAGCTGAGTTAGAAGCAGAGGAAATTGAGAAAATTCAACAGTAAGTAAAGGTTTACTCTAGTCCTCCCAGGGGGAGTTGTACCACACTGGAAATACCCATCAGTTACCAAACTATCACTTGTCAGGAATACCCTTTTTGTGTAAAAGCCTGAGTAGCATGAAAACATTGAGATTATTTTAGCTTGTGCGTAATCTTCCGGCTCTGATCACAAGGATGTGCAAAGCAGTCGGTTAATTTTGAAGAAAGCGTGCTTAGGAGAGCTGATCTTGGGTTGAGCACAGCTTATGATCAGTAAAGCAAACCCAGCAGAGCAGTACAGCCTGCCAACACTTCACAACTCGCCTGGAGACAAAGCTTTGGATTTCCAAGGAGCCATCCATAAGGTTTTTCTCTCACGTCTTGCTGTTTCAAAAGCAGAGGGGGAATTGCTAACTAGAGCCGCACACGATGTGACGTGTGCGCGTGTGGCACAAGCGGCTCTGTACCTGACTTCTGCTGAGAGAGAAACCATTTGCCAGAAGCTGCATCTTGTCAGGTGCGGTATATCGGTGACTATCTCTGTCCTTCCTGTGTAGGTACAAGTTCAAAGCACGAGAACTTGATCGCAAAATCTTTGAGGGTGGACCCCTCCTGCCCAAGAAAATCCCTGTGAAGGAACTCACGCAACCCGTTGGCTTTGAGTTGGAAGTAGAAAAAAGGATTCAGGAGCGCGAGAGTAAGAAGCAGCAGGAGGAAGAGCACTTTGAATTCCATTCCAGGCCGTGTCCGACAAAAATCCTGGAGGATGTTGTGGTAAGAAGTTTAGAAATACCCAGACCTGGGGATTAGGACTGAGGTGACAGCTTCGAAATGTCTGTAGCTGTGCTGTATTGTGTATGTAATCATCAGTAAACACTCTGTCACCAGGGAAGCACTGCAGTGGGTACGCACTGTGCTAGGTCGGGTTGTTTCTCTGTAGCCCCCTCTTGGCATTAGCCTTGGGTAACTCCTTTCTGGCTCTTCTGAACAGGGCGTTCCGGAGAAGAAGGTGCTTCCTGTTACAGTCCCCAAGTCTCCAGTCTTCACCTTAAAAAGCAGAACCCGAACGTCTGGCAGAGATGAGGAAAAGGTAACTGCTGCGAGGGGCTGTGTTCGAGGCGGCTGGGCCAGGCGGCTGCGCCTCTGCCAGCAGGGTGTGACGGTCTGCTTCGGTCTGTCCCTTCCTCCAGTGCTCCTCTTCCTCTGTGCCGTCCCTTCTAGCGATCCACTTGCTGCTGCTTATTTTACATAAATGAATTCTTGTACAAAATGAAATAACTCCATTTGAACACGGGGGCACTGACTGAGGTTTGAGGTGTCGCCGCTATGAGTGAGGACAGTAAACTGAAGATTTCTAAAGGACATTGCCCTTCCCCATTCTGTTCTTGGGAAGGGTAAATATTGCAACCGACCTTTCACCTCCCTGCAGTCACTAGATCCCTGGAGGTGGGGAGCAGGATTTTAGAATTCATCGTGTCCTTCCTCCTTTCCCTCTTGTGAAGGGGATTTTAAAAAATTACAGTCTAATTTGAATGAGTACAAGAACTGAGAGCGCTTTGGGAGGAGGAAGGACTTCCCTGGGGCTCGGGATGCCTGTAAATTGGTTCTTTTTGGATTAACTAATTTCTTCAGTGTCCAGAGCGTTTGCTTGATGCTGTTGTGAGCCTTCTTGAAGGAACTCTAGTATTTATTAAAGGAACTCTAGTGTTCGTTGGCTTTGCTTGGCAGGACTTGGAGTCTTTCTACAAAAATCTGGTGCTGTGTCAGATCCTAACACTAATATCCCTTTAGGAAAAAGAGGTGGTTCCTGTGATCAAAGCGAACCCTATGCCACATTACGGAGTGCCCTTCAAACCTAAAATGCCGGAGCAGAGGCATGTGGAAGTTTGCCCTTTCTCTTTTGATGCCCGTGACAAAGAGCGGCAAATGCAAAAAGAGAAAAAAATAGAGGAATTGCAGAAGGAGGAGGTAAGAAGAAAAGCTGCCTTGGATTCCACTCATTAAGCAAAAAGGGTGTGGCAGGACTTGCCTCTTGCTGTTGGCTATTAGTCCCAAAGCTTCATGCCTTTGAGGAAAGGGTGATGAATATTTCAAATTGTTTCCCTCAGGTGCCGAAGTTCAAAGCGCTACCTCTGCCTTACTTTGACTGCGTTAACCTGCCAGAAAAGAAGGTGAAAAACCCAACTCAGCCTGAACCATTCAATCTGCAGGTTGATGAACGGGGAGCTGCCAAGCTCCAGAGCTGGAAACAGCAGGTAGGATGAGGACGGTAACGGCTGTGACCAGTCTGAAAGCGGCTGGTGGCGTTGTGAGTGACTCTGTCGGAAAGTGTCCTGCTTGAGTTGAATCGGGATCGGAGTTTGAGCGACGAATTAGCTCGTCCTTGGCATGAGAGCTGTGCTATGGGTTAAGGGTTGGTGGATTGGTTGGGTGTTTTTTTTCCCCCTTTTTGGCAAGTGATGGGATTTACCACAACGCGTGACCAGCTGTGGGGTATTTTCGAAGTAGCAGCTCTGTGCGGTTGGATCCCTTTGACCCTCTCTGCTTGGGGATTCATTGCCATATCAATTCTAAACTGCTTTTCTCATGTGAAGTCTGCAGGGGACACATGAAACTTTCTCAGGCTATTTTTGGCAAAAGAAACTGGCAGGCAACAAGTGACACAACTCTTTGGCCTCCATATGGTTGTCTGTGCAAATGATTTGATCCAAGACAACCTGGCTCTTCCAGTGCTGGGAGTGCTGAGGTCTGGGGGGAGGGAGGTGGTCTTTGTTATGCCTGGCACTCGATGGGCTCCCTTCTCCCGCAGCTTCAAGAAGACTTGAAAAGACAGAAAGAGGCAGCGTGTTTTAAAGCGCGTCCCAACACAGTCGTCTACCAGGAGCCTTTTGTGCCTAAAAAGGAAAATAAGCTGTTATCAGGTAGAGTACTAGTACTTGCTAATAACTCTGAACTGATGCAATTAAATGATGTTTAGACTGGCTGTTGCCTCTCCTTCATCAGCACAGCCAATAGTGCCTTGCACTTAATCAACTAATTCCCTAACAGCTTGTGTCCCCGAGGAGCGGGGGAGTTTCCTCTCGGCTGCCCCCCTGCCCCGAGCTGCCAGGGCAGCTGTATTTAACAGCCGTGCCACAATTGGGGGATGATTGATGTGTGCCAGCACGGGATAAGGTGAACAGCACACAGGGAGCTCCCTGGGGGGGCAGCTGGCATTTCTGCAGCAGCTGTCAGACTCTTCCTCCCGTTTCTAATGAGTTGAAGGCATCTACAGCTTAGGGTAGACTAAGCTGCGGAGGGTACAGAACCAGCCAAAAACCTGCTTGTACTAACAATTGTGTGCTTGCTCCCTCCTGTGAGAACGCCAGTGTCGGGGTAACGTCTGTTAAACGCTCGTGTTTGGGCGCGAGGTTTTCTCTTTTCCCGAAGCCTGGAGGTATCTACTCGCCATTCTCGCAAGGTGAAGCGCTCCTGAGTGAGGCTTCCCTTTGACACTAGTGCTGCTCTGCTTTACCTGGCCGTCTTTGCCCCAATGTTCTCTCCTCTATTTCTAAACTTAGAGAGCCTTTCTGGTTCTGTAGTTCCTGAAAGCTTTGAGCTGGCGACAGAAAAAAGAGCTAAAGAGCGGCGAAAGTTTGAAAGACGATTGGCGAATATGGAAGTTCTAAAGGAGAAGTGTCAGGAGCACCTCAGACGGCGACTAGAGGAGTATGAAAAGCAAAAAATTGCGAAGCTCAGACAAGAAATGGTAAGTGAGCTATTTCTGAACAGGGGCCGTAAGGTAACCCAAGGAGATGTGTGAATATCCTGAGCGAGCTAATGTCAATGTTGAGCTGCATTAAGACTGTCTTTCCAAGTCTTCCTGTTGCAAACTGTCTCCTCATTAACTGTACAACTGGTCTTAAAAAAAACCCAAAACCAACCAAAAAACCAAACCAAACAAATCCCAGAGTCGGCTGCTTTTGGGAGCTGCACAACGGTCTTTGGGACAGCCACAGCCCCAAGGTGTGCCATGCATGTTCCTGGTGGCTCGCTCAGTGGTGTGTCACGGACACCTGCCTTCATCCCACCAACGGCTCGCCTGCAATTTTCAGCTTGATTATAACTGCGAATATTTTGCTTCATTTTGTCCTCGATTTTTTATTTTTTTTTTAACAGGTTCACAAGGCAAACCCAATACGCAAATACCGCAACGTAGAAGTGAAGCCCAGCGATCAGCCGCTGACCATGCCCAAGTCTCCCAACTTCTCGGATAGATTCCGGTGCTGAAACGCATCCACGTGATAGTAGGAGGGGGAGATCCAATCCCTCTCTGCTCTCCTTGTAGGCAGAGAGGAAACAGGTTTGTGTTTTTAAGTGACTGCTCAGCCTCAACTCCTACACTTGGTCCCATTATTGTTACATTGAGTAGTTTAACTCTACCAGAGGCGGGTGGCTGGGGCGCCATGTCCAGGCGGTGCTGTACAGCCTCCATGGCCTTGCTTCCCATCTAGATATCTTCTTCTCTAAAGACTTAAACCAGGCTGTGATATTGTTTACAAACATTGTGTACCTGAACTCAATAAAAATTCCTAAGCTGATTGCTGTCTCTTGCTGGTGGGCTGAATTCTTTTGCAGAAGAGTTGTTGGTGAAGGGCCCTCTGTGAACGTACAGGGGTGAGCGTTGGGGAGAGCTGCCTTCGTACCTCTGAGAGCTGGTTTTCAGGGGCTGTTTTTTAGGCTTTTAGTCTGGATCAAGCTTGAGTTGTGTGAAGTAACGTGAGGCTTCTGCAAGTCAGCATATTGCAGGTCTGACATTTCTTGTTGATGTTTAGAGGAGCGCTAATACGCACCTTGCCCGCACTTTTTAAAGCAGCTCCCTGCGTATATTAGAGCGTTAAACCTTCTGCTGGTTTGTAGCTGAAGTCATTCTATTTGAGGAACCACTTAACTGGCAAACGACTTGCTGCGAGCTGCCTCCCCGGCTCCTGCCAGCGCCGTCCTCTTGGCTGGAGACGCCTCGTCTCCGAGCCAGCCTAGTGCCGCCAGCAGAACTAAATATAGAGCACGGGCTCGAATGTGCTGGAGGACAGAACTTCCAGCATTGTCAAGAGGTGATCGGATTTAGATTAAAATTTACTGAGTCATGTGATTTCTTACCGTAGCACCGTGATACAATTTCTTACCTTGTCAGACTGTGCTTTAGGTTTTTCCTTGGACTTGTCTTAACCAGAAAGAGAACTCCAAAAGGCCGTGTGAGGGCCAGAAGGGTTCGGGGATACAGCTACACCCAAATGATGGCTCAGGCACTGCTGCTGCCCGCTGCCCTGTCGCTGTCACCTTCTGCTAACCCAGGTGATCCTGCGGTGCCGTTTCCCGAGCCGCAAAGAGGCTGGTGTGCGGCCCCTGGCAGAAAGAATGAGAAACAAGTGCTCTAGTTCAAGCTTAGAAATGAAAAAAGCTCTTGGGGCTGGCTTGGCTTCTCCTGGCTGCAATGACATGGAGGCTTCACCTCTCCCGTGTTTATGGGTTTCTTACCTTTATCACTGGGGGAACTGGGCTCAGCTGGGCTGCTCTCAACAGGAAAACGGAAAACTTGGAATTAATGCGTTCGAGTGGGACAAACTGTTGCTTGTTTTGGGGGTTATGGCAAGCATTTGCTTTAATTTCCTTTGGATTTGGATACCATTGGAGAAGTATTCCTAGAGCGTGTGGCCTTTTATTCAGATTTTCGTTTGGGTGACGAAGGGGAGCTGAAATGTGTTGGGCTCCAGGCGAGGGGTATGGTGAGAGGGACTGTCTCACCCTGGCCAAAGTGTATCAAGCAATTGCTTGTGTTTTACTCCTAATCTGAGAAAGGTGATGGAGGCAGAAAGTCCTCGGAGAGCTAAATTCAAAGACAAATGTTTATTGTACCTGAGGGTGGTGTTTCTGCAGGACTTCTCCTGAAATTGCAGTGCTCGAGGGCTACCATAGCGGGACAGCAGCTGGAGGCAGCAGTGAGGAAGCGTTTTGTAAGGCTGCGCTGAACCACGGCGCCTGGAAGAACACCAGCATCAAACTGCTCCTCCGCTTGGACTGAGACGGGAAGAGTCACCCCCACTGAAACGTGAGGATTGTCTAGAAAATTAATTTTAAAAAAAAGGTATTGTGCAGTTCGTAACTGAGGAACTGGAGAACAAGGGCTCCTTTTTGCTGGTGTCAGCTTTTCCTTCCTTTTGAGGACCTTTGCGTGGCCGTGGCAGAACTGGGCCCGAAAGGGTGACCCAGTCCTTGGGGCCAGCCCCAGTGTCTGCCACTGACTGTGCCCGTAGCCCCGTGTCCCCCCCGAAGGACACTCAGCAGCACCAGCCCGGCCAGAGGAACCCTTGTTGCAGGTTGGCAGCTCTGCTGAGGTGCAATTCCCAGGAATGCCCGGAGCAGGAGGAACTTGGAAGCGTCTGGAGTGCGGCCCCTGTGGGGCGGGCAGCAGGAGCAGCAGCTATTCACGGTGAGTCGGGGAAAGCCTGAGCGGTGCTGAGCTGCAGGAGAGTGGGGGCCGGAGAGAGCGTGAGGCTGCTGAGCTGCAGCAGATCCCAGTCCCTGAAGGATGGAGCAGCTGGATTCCCCTGACAGCCCTACATGGGCTCTGCTTCAGGCCCCAGGAAGGGTTTGTGTGCCTGACAGCTTGTCAGGTTTTTTCCCAGCGGTATTATGGGCTCTAATAAAAGATATTACCTCTTCCCACAAACACGGCCCCTTCTCTTCCTCAGTGAAAGGGAGCCCAGGGCTGCCATGCCCCGGGGGGGCGTTGGTGTTGGGCAGAGCTCTGGAGTCGTGCAGTGCGTTCTTGGGCCGGGGGGTGGTTGGTGTAACCTGCCCTCTTTGTTAGGAAAGTGGTGACATGCTGGAAAATCTTTAGGGTAGAAAATGTGTGAGATGGGTGTCCTGGAGGAGCTGAATGGGGCTTCACCAGGGAAATGAGCAGGTGATTTCCACCCCCCCCAGTCCCAGTAGAGTGGAAATGGAAGAATAAAGTTACAGGTCTGGAGCAAAAGGCAGGGATTTAACCAAGTGCTGTGTCAGCGCGTGCCTTTACAGTCGGGGCAGGCTGACAAACCGATGTAAAAATCTATGTTCTTGCCACGTGGATTTTGCAGGAACATTCTTGTGTTCAAGATCTCAAACCTCATCACCTTTCTGAGCATGCCTTGAGAGCAGGTGGGGCTGGAGGGAGGGGGTGATCAGGGAGAGCTGGGGCTGGGTCCCAAAGCTTCCTCTGAGGCGTTTCTAGATGAGTTGTCACCAAAGTAATTTGC
Source organism: Athene cunicularia (assembly GCF_003259725.1). Lineage (NCBI taxonomy): Eukaryota > Metazoa > Chordata > Aves > Strigiformes > Strigidae > Athene > Athene cunicularia. Next base: position 996,542 of record NW_020799126.1, on the reverse strand, counting down.
TGAACTCAGACTAGAGCTGGAACTGAAAGGCAGCCGATGTTTTCCTGGACTTTTGGAGGGTAACTGAGAATTGCAAGATCTTACTAGTTGGTGAATGAGATTCTTATGAAAATGCTTGAAGATGCTCAAAGCCGGGGCTTTGGTTCTCCCTTCCTCTCTGCTGGGATACCTTGTTGTCTGCCACGAAGCTGGTGAGGGCAACCTGCACGTGGGCAGTCCCGGCCCTCCCCATCCTGCTCCCTGGTGTCACCTCGCTGTCCTCCAGCTGCCGTGTAGCTCTGGAAGCTCTTTTGATGATGTTGGGCTTTTTTTTTTTCCTTGTCTTTCCCCATCACCTCGCTGGGACCAGTCACGGCACGATGGCAGCTCGTCCAGGGCAGTCCTGGGTGCTGATGGAAGCAGTTAAGCTGCCGCCGCGTGCCTGGGTTGGTCCTGGCTGGGCCGGGCAGGCTGGCTGGCTCGTGGCGCAGCGGCAGGGCCGGGATTCAGGCGGGGAGGTTGTTCTCGCCTGCCCTGCCACTCGATTTAGACGGGGTGTTGGGTTTCCTGGAGAACGGGCAGGGCTGGGCCGCGCAGAGCCTGCCTTACCCGTGAAACGCGTAAAGGTTAAAGTGTGCTGCCGAAGTTGTGACAACCGCGTAGCTAGGGAACGGCCGTGCTTGAGCCTCTGCCAGATATCCCCAGGACAGGCTGTTTTCCAGCTGCAGCCAACGTGGACTCTGGCTTAAGTTCCTGAATGGGGAGGGAAAAAAAAAAAACAAACCCTCAACCTCTCAGCCTGAGAAAGCTTGGTGGTGGCGGGTTTGCTTCTGTGCTCTGCAGAGACCTGGAGCACCCCACTGCTCCCCGGGGTGTGGGGTTTTGGATCAAGGCAGCCCAATCCTGGTGTGCAGCAGCTATTGCCCTTCGGCATTACTTTCTTGCAAGAGGCATGTTTTCAGCTTATTTCCCTTTGCTCACAAGTGAATTCTGTCTCGTAACGGTGTCAAACCTTGGATGCTTATTCTTCCCCCTGACCCTTTGGAGAGCCCTTTCGCTGGCTGCCCAGCCCCGCCGTGCCCGCTCTGAGCTTTGCTTCCTCCCCTTGTCCCAAGGCTTCGCGCCCAGACACCAGCCCTGGCTCCCAGGGAGCGTGTGAGGTTGCCAGCGCCCCGGGAAGGCTGGCTGCCTTCCAGCCAGGCCCTCCTGCTTTGCTTGGGGTATTTTATCCCAGCTTCCACTGCCCCAACCCCTCCGAGGGGGCTGCGGGGCACCCCGGGGCTGTGTGGGCTCCTGCTCCCCTGCCTGGTGAGCCGATGGGCTCCTTCCAGCCAGGGCTGGCGGAGCGGTGGCAGCGTGTGCCTGAAGTGACATTGGTGGCCTCCAGCTGCCTGGCAGCCCTTGGCCAGTGGAGGGGAGAGGCAATTCCAAACTGTACGTTGGTGATGACAGTCGGTGGGCAGAGTCCCTGCTGCCCGAGGCACGACATCTCGCCGGTTATTCTGGCCAGCGTGCCCCGGGAAGGCCGAGTCGGGGGGACTCCTGCTTGCCACGGAGCAGTGGCCGTGCTGGGAACAGGTGGTGCGGCTGCCCCCGTCCCCGTGGGCTGGTGATGCCTCAACCTCTGCACGTGTGACTGCATCGGCGCTGCCCGGTGGAGCCCTGTGCCCCCTCCTGCCTGACCCCTCTTGGTTCTCATCCCAGCCCGGGGACGGAGGCTCTCCAGGACGGAGCTGGGCTGGCTCTGAGGGCCAGGGCGGGAGAGCCCCGTGTCTGCTCAGGAGCCCCTGGCCCAACAAAACCCCTTCCCTGCGGTGGGGCTGGGTGCCCGACATGCTTCTGCCATTGCCCTGCTGCCGAGGAGCTGCCGGTTTTGCTGCCAGGACTAGCCGGGCTCTGGAGGAGGCAGCCCCAGCTGTGTCGTTTCCTTTCTCCTTAGGTTAAGCCCCGCGTGGGGGCTGCGAGCCGTGGCAGCCCCAGCCCCCTCCCCTGCTCCCAGCCGCCACCCGAGGCCGGAGCAGCGTCTCTCCCAGGAGTGAGGCCTGTGCCGGCCCCTCTCGGCTGCTGCCCGCAGCCGGGGAAGGGCTCTGGGGGGATGTTTTGTTCTCCCCTGCACCGCTCACTCGCGGTCTCCACCGCAGCAGCGAGGAGGGCTGCAGTCCCGTCCTGCTGCCCGCTCGCTCCTGCGTGGTGCCCCGGGCCTTTGTGTCCCCCCAGGAGCTGCCCCACGCTGGAGCAGGCAGGACAGCAGCACCTCTGGGCTGGGGGGTGGCCATGTCCTCATCCTGGCTCGCTCTCGAGGCCCCGTGCGAGCCACGCGGCTCCTCCGGCAGAGCCTGACCCCAGCCCACAGTGCACAGGGGCTGGTGGCTCGCTGGGAGCCGGGATTTGGCAACACGGAGCAGCGCCATCCCTTCCCCTGCCTGGCCAGTGTTGCATCCTCTTGGGCCACTGGTGGCCTTGGCTCGGCTCTGTGCTGCTGCCCTGTCCCCCCCTGACTGCTGGCAGAGCCCTGGGCGGGGGGGGAGCAGAGTGTTCCTGCCCCCACCCTGCTGGGGTAGGGGGGAGCAAAGGGGAGCAGGGCCAGGAGGATGCCTGGGGCATAGGGCACCTCCTTTTTTTTTTTTTTTTTTTTTCCTCCTTGCTGCTTTATCACCTGTCATGGAGCTGCACCCTCCCCTGTCCCCCCCTCCCCGAGCAGCACCAGCTGCAGGCAAGGGGCCGAGCCCTTCCTCCTCCACGCTGCGCTGGTGTTTCTGCTGCCCTGACATGATAAATGGGTGTTCTGGGTTTTTAATAGTTGGTATTATTGGAGTGCCTTTGCCTGGCAGTGCTGGCAGGGAGGGCTGGGTCCAGTTACCGGGGGTTCCTCCTGCAACCCCCCCCCCCAGCAGCAACCCGAGCTGTCTGCACGCCCTTGGTGAGCAAGGCTTTCCTCACCTTAAGGTTCAAAGATTTAAAGTAAATGCGGCTCTGCTGGGTGGGGGAACCAGGCGGAAGCGTGGCGTAGCCCTGGGGAAGCCGCCGCGCCAGGCCCTGGCCCAGCTCCGCACGTGGCCTCTGCAGCCCCGGGCTCGGGGCAGCCTGTGGTCCCCCTTTTCCCAGGGGGGTTTCCCTGCCCGGGTTCAGCCCCGCACCGTCCCTCAGGCCCTGCCTTGGGGCGCAGCACCCCAGTAGCACGTTTGTGCAGCACCCGTGCGCAGCCTGGCCCTTCTGGGAGCCCCCCGGTGCCTTCGTTTTCCTTCCTGATCCCCCAAACGCTTCAGTTTGCAGGAAATGAACCTTTCAGCTGGTTGCTGGAGGAGGCTGCAGCTGCGGGCGGGTCCCCGGTCCCCAGCGGCCGCCAGTTCTGCTTCGGGCACCGGCGGCAGCGCCCTCGGGTGCCACGTTGTGCTCGTGGAGAACAGGGTCCTTAGGAGCTGCCGGCACCGTCACTGGCTGCTCCTGGCCACCATCCCCATGGGGTGGCTAGTGGCTGCCTTGTGTCACCTGTGGGTGCCTTGGAAGCCCTTGGCCCTTTGGACTGTGCCCGGCTCGGCCAGGTCTCTGCTGTGGGATGTTTTTGGGGCGCTGCTGTGGCCGGTGCCATCCCTCCCTGCGGTGCTGTCCCCTTCCCCTGAGCCATGTCTGCGCGTCCCCGACCCGTGGGGGACAGGGAAGAGTGTTGTGTCCTTTGAAAGGGCTCCAGCAGCGACAGGTGCTGGGAAAGGCGAAGCGGGACGGCTCCCGCTGCTGTAAGGGATCCTCCTCTGCCCGCACTAATCCGGCTCCGTTACACCCGGGATAGAAGAGGCTGCTCCCTCCGGGCGCTGCCACAGTGCAGATGCTGCCCTCCTGACCGTCCTCTGCACCCCCACCCAGGTAAAGGGGCCGGGGGGTCCCCGTGGCCACCCGCTCGGCGATGTCCTGGGGAGCGCGGAGCCCCCAGCCCCGGGACAAACGTCCCCGTCCCCCACGGGCTCCCCGTGCTGGGCTGCGGGATGTGGGACTGCTTGGCTGGGAACTAACTGCTTATAGCTCCTGTCCCAGTGGGACCAGCAAGTGACTCCTGTGTTACTGGGATGCTCGCTGGTGGGTTTTTATTCCAGGACTGGGATGTCCTGGCCTCTGGATGGCTGCGCAGGCTGTGCCGGGGGTGTGTGTGGGTGTGTGTGTGTGTGTGTGTGTGTGTTTTGGGACAGGGTGAGGGGAGGTGGTGGCACCAGAGTCCAGGGCAGAGCAGAGATTTGGCTGACGGGCGCTGGGCTGGAGGGGACAGGGTGGCAGCTCGTGCT
>NW_020799126.1:971060-976692 GCF_003259725.1 Athene cunicularia | reverse complement strand
CGACAGCTCAGTGGGGAAGGGAGGGGACAGGGCAGCCCACGGGAGAGGGGACAGAGCAGCGTCTGAGAGGGGGGACAGGCCCGTTGCACCCCCGGGAGAAGGGACAGGGCACCAGAAAGCAGAGGGGCCCCCCCTGCACCCCTCCCGGGCGCCTCCTCTCGGACTTTCAGGACTCCCACACGCTCCCTGCAGGGCACAAGGGACCCCACTCCCCTCTTCTCCTGCTTTAGGGACCAGGACACGGGGGCCGCGTCCTCCCGTGAGACCCACATCTCAGCCCCACGGGCGTGGGGAGCTGTGGGACCAGGCGCGGGGGTTTCCAGGCTGGTGTGGGCAGTGACGTTGCCTCATCTCTCGACTCTCTCCTCCGCTCTACAGCTCGCATCTGCCTGGAGGGGCTGCGGGCGCTGAGTCGAACGGGAACCGAGCGGGCCGGGCCGAGATGAGCTGTGCCAAGGGCTGCCAGGGGCCGCGTCGGGGCCTGACTCATCCCGCGCCGGGTCCCAGCCAGCCCCGGGGTTCCCGGCAGGAGCCAGTGCCGGTGTCACGGTGCTTCTGGGCACCGGCCTTCCCACGCCTCGGGAAGCGGCTTCCCGGGCCTGCGCTGCTCCGCGGGGAGCGGGGAGACAGAGTCAGTGCCAGGAGAGGGCTGGGCCCCAGCACCGGCTCCCCGCTGCCCCCTGAGCATCCTTCCGCGATGCCGTGGCTACCGGGAGGGTCTGTCCCGCTGCCCTCCCAGCGAGGAGCCCGGCTCAGCCGCCCTTGTGTGGGGAGGGGGGTTTCACCCCGCGCAGGGCAGGGATGGAGCTGCCTGGTGCCGAGCATCACCCCGTTGCCCTTGCGAAGGGCTGTGCTGGAGCAAGGCCGGCGCTGGGACCCGCACCCACCCCAGCACCAGGGCACGGCCTGGGTGGCATTGCCCTCTGGGCCACCCTGGGGTGACACCGGTGTCGGCTCCACATGTCGCTGCGCGGGGAAACCCGCCTGCTCCGCCCGGCCCGCAGCCCGCCGGGTCTCCTCTCGCAGCCCGCTGCGTTTCCTTTCCAGCTCTGAGTCACAGAAAGTCACCTCTGGCGGGGCGGGGGGACGAGGCTGCCCAGAGCCAGGGGGCTGCAAAGCCTCGAAATGAATCAGCCCCGGCGCAGCGCCCAGCCCCGGGCTTTCCCGAAGGACGTGGGGACGGGGACACGGCCACGTGGCGCAGGGGACACACGGGGCCACGCAGTTGGGTACGAGCTAGCCACGCTGGCAGGGGTTCGCTCTCCTTAAGGAGCCTCTTGGTGGCCACTTTGGCTCTGAGCAAAGCCGCTTGCCCTGCCCGGGCTGCTCAGGGCGAGGGGCCATGGCTGACCTGCCCGCAAGGAGGAGGAGGAGGAGGAGGTGGTGATGCCAGCCCTGCGGCTCCGAGCGCTGGGAGCTGGGGGACTCCTGCTTCAGAGAACCCCCCAACCCGGCCAGGCCTGGGCCACGCTCACCCCCACCCTGGCAGCCTGTGGCCATCCCGCCCGGGGCTGCCGTGGCCGGGCTGGCCCCATGCCACGCTCGGGCCGGCGCAGGAACCGCTCTGCTCTCTGCACCGCGCCAGCGAGGAGGGGATTTCCAACCGGCTGTGCCTCTGCTGGGGCAGCGCCCTGAGCCCACCCCCCGCACCCCTCGACTGGGCAAGCTGGGAGCTGTGTTCTGAGAAAAGGGCCCGGGGCTGACCGACAGAGAATCTCCATCTGCCCGCTCTGCCCTGGGAAGCGGAGCAATGGCAAGGGGTCACTGCACAGCCTCTCTCCGCGGCTTGCACAGACACAGCCCAGGCTGGGAGGTAATGGTAGCCGCCAGCTCGTTAGCCAGCCCCAGCCCGACGGGATAAGCCTTTACGAGCCGAGGATTTCATCTGGTGTGACAGCGCGGTGACGCGTGGGACCCGCGGGATCTAATTACCCCGGCATCGGCGAAGATGCTCAGGGACTGGTTCCCCGCTGTGCTGCTCCCTGTGCAGGGAAGGTGAAGCTGCTTAACCCTTAAACATTTCATGCCGAAATGAGCTTCAAAGGGAGTCAAACATTAACTCGCAGCTAACCCTGCCCTTGCCTGGGTTTTTCCAGTTATGCAAACCAGATCTGCCAAAATAAATAGAGTTTGGTGCGCGGTGGAGCTGGGCTGGGGGTGCCGTTCTCTGGGTATGGTCTCACCGTGGGTTTACAGTGTGAACAGGGAAACTCTGGGTGTAAATGCCTTGGCACAGCCGTGCACGTCCAGGGTGCGTGGTCCTGGGACGTGGGGACAGCACCCTGCTGGGTGCTGGGGGGCCTAAGGGTGCTGGAGAGGTGAGGGAGCAGGGAGCAGCCTGGTAGGAGCTGGGAGGAGAGGGGGACCCCAGGGTGGAGGGTGTAGGAGTGACGTGACAGAGGATGATGCTCCCCTGGTTACACCGTGGGCTCAGCGTCTACCCAGCAAGGTGGGAGTCGGGGTCCCAGCCTGGGTCACCCCAAGGCAGCTCCAGCAGGCAGGAGCTGGCAGCAGGGAGGGACCACGGCCCTGAAGCTCTGCGGAGGTGAAACAGGGGCAGGTGTGCAGGTCCTGCCACAGGGCTGCTGACACAGGAACCCCCGGGCTCCCGGGAGCTGCAGCACCCACCTAAATTACCCTCAGGGAAAAGAATTCAGGGTGCCAGGAGGTGGAGCATGGCAGGGCACGCCAGCGCGGGGTGGTGGGTTTAAAGCTGTCCCAGCAACCAGCCCCTCTTGCAGGACCCACGGGACCCTGCGCAGGCACCAAGGGGCCCTCAGGACACCCAGCTGGCTGCTCACCTTCAGCCACAGCCGCCACGCAGGGGTAAATATTAATAATTATTAATTCCTGAGGGACGTGCCCTGTGCCGTGCTGATGTCCCCTGGAAGTAGCCAGCGCAGAGGCAGTCCCTGCTTCCCGGGAAGTTCCTTCACCCTGAGACCCGATGCCTGGTCCCCCATCACACGCAGAGCTGGAGACCCTGCAGCCACCTGGCCCTGCAGGCTCCTGGGGGACACCGTCCCACATGGGAGAGGGTGGCAGGGATGAGGGGAACCCCAGAAACACGCCCCGGCTCCCAGCAGGGGAGGTGCTGATGGCCCAGCTGAGCATTCCCAGCATCTTCCCCACCTGGGACTCTGCCCCAGGGAAAGGTGTAAATAGGGCAGGTCTAGGGGGGAGCTGGGGCTTGTGAGGCTCAGCTGGTGCCAGGCCCCCAGTGATCCCAGCAGGTCCCAGTGAGTGGAGGCTGCAGTGGAACAGGCTCCAGGTGAGTGTCTGACCTCTCCCGGGGCACAGCCTGGCCCCACAGAGCCCCACCACGGCACGTGGGTTTCTGGCCTCTCTTGTGACCTTCCCGCAGGGCTGTCCCCTGCCCAGGTGTGCCGGTGTCCCCATGCCCTCCTCTCTGGGCCTCAGAGAGTGGCCAGCAGCCACCTCCAGGCCTCCCCCCCCACCAGGGACCCTCCTCTGCAGCACCCCCCTTCCCGTCCGGCCATCACGGGGAGTCAGACCAAAGAGAGTCGGAGTTTATTATGGGGGGACGTAGAAAGTCTTTAAGCAAAATGGCTTAAGGCTCTGCTTTAGTGAGGTCTGGCCAGGTTAAACGCTTAGCTCCCACCTTTCAAAGATTGTGCCCTGGGATGGGTGGGAACGGGGTGCGATGGGCTCCTAAAGCTACAGTGCTGGCTCAGGGCTTGTGCTGGCGGGGCTGGAGCTGGACCCTTGCCCGGGAGCCGGCGCGGTGCCGTTACCTGCCAACGCACCTGCGTGTCCCCGCTCCGCGGCCGCCGCGGCTCTGGGAGCTTGTGCTGCTGGTGGGGAAAACTGCTCCGGGCCAACGCGGTGGGTGCCCAGGTGCTAAAGCTGCTGCTGTCATCGCCTGGGTGCTGCCCCGCGGCAGGAGGGACCCCTCTGTCGCTCTGCCCCAAGCAGGAGCCCGCGGTGACCCGGGGCAGGGACCTGCGCCTTTCATTGGGCATCCCCGCTACGCTGATGGGGCAAAGCTGAGCCCAGTGAGCGCTGCGGAGCCCGGCGGTGCCCACAGCTCCCTCCCCGACAGCCGAGAGCCAGGACAGGGGTGGCACGCTCGCGCCCCAGAAGAGAAGAAGGAGCTGGGCTGGGCACGGCTCCCCCGAGCGGCGCTGCCCCGGCCCGCTGCGCTGCGGCTCCTTCGTCTCTCCCAGGCTGCTGGGTGATTCCCGCGGCTCTCCCTTGCCTGGGTCACTTCAGACAAGCCGGGATGCAGGAGAACGTCCTCTTCACCCGCAGCAGGAAGGGAGTCGTGCTCCTGATGTCTCTGGCTCTTGGGACCAGTCCTTGCAGCGTTCCCTCCGTCCTGGACGAGCCTCCTCTCCCCGCCGGCAGCAGGGCCTTTATTTCTTCCTCATCGTTGAAGGGGGACGTCCCGTACCTCTGCTTCAGCTGCCTGCGGACCTGGGGAAGGAGGCAGCACCGACCTAAGGGGCCCGTTTACAAGGGCAAGCCCAAGGCCACCAGCAAGGGGGATGGGGAAGCAACGTGGCCCTTGCTGCGAGAGCCGCGGGCAGGCTCGGCCGCGGAGCAGAGCCGGTGGCAGAGCTCGGTCCCACCTTGCGGGCGGCGCCGCCGCCGAACTCAGCCAGCTGCTGCTTGAAGCCGGGGTTGGGGTTGGCAACGGGCCGGACGGTTCGGACGGCCTCCAGCACCTCCTGGCAGCTCAGCTCCGTGACGGCCATCACGTAGGCAACGACCACGGTGGTGCTGCGGGAGATGCCGGCGAGGCTGGCAAGGGAAAAAGCCGAAGGGCTGGTGCCGGCCGTGCACCCTGACCCCACGCTCACCCCTTCCTCCACCCCTGTGCTTCAGCTATTTCGGTTCCTCTTCTCCAAGAACTTGCTCTCTGGGAGGCCTGAGCCCTTCCAAGGCCCCTCTCTCCATCAGGGCCTATAAATACCCGCTCGTCCCCGGGGAAGCGCGAGCAGCGGCCGCTGCCTGGCTGCCGGCCCCAAACCCCGCTCTCCCCGCTCGCTCGGCTGCAGCAAACGGCTGCCCCGTCTCCAGGGCCGCCTGGGTCCTGCTGGCTCTGAGTCACAACCTGCAGCATAGGATGGATCCGGGGTGGATCCACGTGTCCTCTGGCACAGGCTGGCTTTGATCAGGGGTCTGCAGCCAAAGTGGGGGGCTGGATTTTTTTTCTCCTCTCCTGCGCTGGGGGGACGTGGCGTTGGGAACAGAGAAAGCAGAGTTACCAGTGGACGAGGCAGTTCCCTCCGTGCAGGCGACACTGGTGGATAAAACTGATGCATTCCTTGAAGTGCCTCTTGCTAGCAGGAAAAACAAACCAGACAGAACAAGGAGTTCAGGGGCGGAGGAGGATTTTTTAGGCTGCAGGCGGAGCAGCCCTGCATGTCTGAGGGTGAAGTACTAACAGAAACTGCCTGTTGCTTTACAGGCACTGCCCACAGTGGCTGAGACCCGAGCAGCTCGGTACTCTTGTTTCTCAAGGGAAGGTGCGTGGGCCAGCTCGTGCCGTGCTGGGGACATGCGGGGATGCCCGGGTGGGCCGCGGGAGCTCGGCTGCTGCCGGCTCCCCATCCTTTACCCGCTCTCCCGGCTCCAGGCAGCTCCTGGGGGGTGCTCACTGCCCCTC
>NW_020799126.1:967120-971010 GCF_003259725.1 Athene cunicularia | reverse complement strand
GCTTGGGGCCCGGGCTGCCCCCTCCTGGGGGGGGGACGGGGACACAGGCTGCTCGCAGGAGGGGGTGGGAAACAAGATAAGGCTGGAGAGCTGGGAATTATTTTCCTGTTAGCGTTCAAGGCCAGGTTATAGTCACAAGATAAGCAGTTTCCCATGCGGGGGGGGGCGGCCCAGCTCCTCTGGGACCACTGACCGTGGAGAGAGGTGCACGTGCCGTGGGATGCTCAGAGGGGGAAGGAAGATGCTGTAGCACGGAAGGAGCTGCAGAGACCTTCACGGTGGTGTCGGGCACGGGACCCTACCTGCAGCAAGGGCTGGGGAGATTCATGGATCGAAACGATGTGGGTGATCTTGTTCCGGCTTAGCTGCTCCAGGTCTTTGGCATCTAAAGGATAAAACTAGATATTAGTGTGTATTCATTTCTCCCCTTCTCTTCCCACACGCGCCGTGCCCTGCAGACAGCCAGCACGCAAAGCCGTGCTCCGCAGACACGGGCAAGGACACAAACGCAGCCTGGAAATCTGGGACGCGAACCCCGTGATACCAAACCAGAGACCTCCTCCCTCCAAAGGCACTTGACCTTGCTGCTCGTGCTGGGGTGAGCATTCACCTCTGCATGGAAAAACCTCCCTCCTCTCAAGCAGGCAGCTCCCCGCCTGCCTGTACTTGTCCCAGTTCAGGGAGGAGACGCCCGCTCTGCCCGCACCTCCCCTGTAGCTGCAGCCCGAGGGATCTGCTTCGTTTTGATGTGGAGCTGCACTGATTCCGGTCAGCCCCGAGTTTGGCTCCCTCTGCCCGAGCTCCTCCTCAGCACCTGAGGGATCTGCAGCAAACGCCTGAGCAGCGACTCGCCGCGCTCCGCGTGTCCTCTCTGCAGCCGCGTGCACCGAAATGGGGCATCCTCGGCTTTCTGGGCCCACGACCTGCTTCCCACCGGTGCCTCAGCATCCCTGGCTGTGGTCGCGGTGGCTGGTCCAGCACAGCGGTTCTTAGGCTGCAGCCTCGCCTCGCTGGCTGAGCGGCTTCGGAGCCGTCTCCCTTTCATGCCACGACCGGCGGATGCTGCACAAGCTGCCGGAGAGGAGGAGTAACATTCTCCCATTGCGCCGCTTTAGGGCTTCTAAACTTTCACGTGGTGTAAAACCTTGGCTCGGGAATCCAGACCGCAGTGTGCTAACGGCATGATGTGAATGTTAACAGGAGTCTCAAGAGAGATGCTCCCCGGGGGGACGGAGGTGGGGACCCTTGTGGGGACTCGCACAGCGCCCGCCTCGGGCAGGCAGAGCAATTAGTGACGCTGGCGTCAAGGCTGGAAAAGCTTTTGCTTGGAGAAAATGTCTCTGTGAGCTGTCAGAGCTTAGTGTAGCGGGCCTGAGATCTCTGCCACCACCCTGGCCGCTGGGTAGAGCGATGCGCGGGGGGCATTGGGCCAAGCCCCTGCATCCGTGGTTACTTGCAGGAAGCCCCGCGCTGAGCCTGGGACCTGGGTGCCCTTGTCCCTCTGCTCCCCAGCCACAGCCCCCCCAGAGTGCTCCTTGGGGTGCAGGAAGCACAGGGCTGCCCCAGCCAGCGCTGCTGCTCAGGCTCCAGTGACATTTTCTCAGCACCTGTGGTTGTAAACCTTCCCAGCACTGGCAGCAGGAATCAAACTGCAGAAAGAGCCATGAGGGAGGCAGGAGCACCGCGAAATGCTGGCTTGTCAGGGCAGATGACAGTACTTGGTCACGAATTGTCCCCTGACAATGAAAACCCCTTAAAATAGTGAACTGGTGTGAGAAGGGGTGACACTGCCTCTGGGAGAAACTCCCTCCTGAGGGTGGGCAGCCCCCTCCTGCGTCTCCTACAGCTGTGAAACTGGGGGGCATCATCCTGAGCGGCTCCAGTCCTGCTCCCTCGCACTGTTGTGACACCACCAGCTCCTCTGCTCCCGGCACAGGATCTGTGCCAGCCCGAGCACATGGCACAGCCCAGTGCAGCGGGTGAACCCCCACAGGACTCGGGGCCGGGGTGGGGGAGTTTGAAAGCAAAGCCTGGCTTTGTCCTGTGCCACCCCACGTGCTCCCGTCCCCTCCCAGGGTGAGCAGGACGGCTGCGAGGGCTTTCCAGTCCCAGCCTGGGGGGTCATGCCAGGGCTGCATCCCACTGGGCGCTGCTGGGACCCCTCCTGGTGAGGCCATGGCCCCCCTCAACCCCTTCCCGCTGTGTGTCCCGAGAGCTCAGGGTGGCCAAGGCAGAGGGCTGCTGCTCTGTGTTTCCCCCCGGTGCCTCCGCTCCCGCTGCTGCCCGTGTGGCAGAGAGGAGCTGGCAGGGCGTCGGGCAGCGTTTGCAGGCGGGGGGGCCCAGGCCCCAGCAAGCCCCAGCCCCCCCGGCTGGCGGGCGTCTGCGGCGGGGCTCTGCTTACCGATGAAGTTCCCGAGGTAGAGGCCGGGGAGGATCTGCGGGACACAAGAAATGGGGGCGTGAGCAGTGAACTTGTGCCATGGTACCCGCCGTGCCGGGAACCCCCGCGAAAAGCAGCGACCTTGGCTGGAAAGGCCAAAGTTCCCCCCCTGAACGTGGCCGTCGCCAGCCCCAGGGCGAGCCCCGCGCTCCCGGGGTGCCGCTTGCCCTGGCATTCAGCGTGTGACGTAGCCCTGACACCCCAACCTGTGCAACCGCCCCGCGCTGGGAGCCGGCCACGGCTTTTTTATCGCTCCTCTTGCTTATTATCAATCACTTCTTTGTCAAGGCTTATTATCTGAGCTCAGCAAGCTGCGTCCGCCTCCGTACAGCCTTGGACTCCACCCGTGACCTGCCGAAGTCCTGGTGTCCCGGGGGACGGGGCAGCAACAGGCACAGAGAAGCCTGGGGGGGTGGTGTGCGGTGTCCCCCTCCCAGCCCCACGCTCTGCACCGCAGGGAGCTGCTTTCTAACAGATCGCTCCGAACACCGTGTCTTCATCTTATTTTCCTTGTGAAATTCCACTTCTCGTGATGAAAAGATAATTACTTGGCAGTGCCTCCGTTAATTGCACCGTGGGTGTGGAAGCAGGATACCTTGCATCCCTTCTTACCCAGAGCTATTTTATGTTTTTCCTCTCCCCCAGCCGGGACAGCGAGGCTCCCAGGGCTGTTCACCCCCGTGTCCGACCCATTTCCCTTCAGCTTCTCCCTGCTGTGCTGTTTGATGCCCAGGGCCTGGGCAGGAGGAGGGGACTTCCACCAGCACAGCTGGGCTCTCGCTTGTCTCACTGCCCACGTTTGGAAGCATTTCTCTTGGTTGAACAGCCTAAAAAGGGATTATTTTTTTTTTTTTTATGATTCCTAAGATTTTAGATCCATTTTCTATCGACAGGGCACCTTTAACTTGCAGCTGCGGCACTGAGAGGAGCGGGCAGGAGAGCGCCGGTTAGCAAGGGCAGCTCCCAAGGGCAGGACGCCGAGCCAGGGATAACGGCACGTTCCCATCCCCAGCGCCCTTGTGACCCCGTTCTGACTGGAGAAAACGGGGCGCCGGGCGCTTCCCCACATATTGGGCAGTTATGGGGGGTGTGGGGGGTGGTTAAGGCTTTAGGACCCGGACATTTTTGCAGGAAGCTGGATCCTTTTGGCTGTGACAGCTCAAATGACCGTAGATCGGTGCCCGTCCCCTCCGCCCGGGGCTGCGGAGCCCCCCGCGCAGCCCGGCCCTGAGCGGGTCCTGGAGCTTAAAGGCGTTGGGAGAGGTTCCCCCTCCCTCGGCGGGGCTCACCCCCGCGCTGCTGTGGGGAGCGTCCCTGCCTGCTTCTCCTCCGACTTTACTCCAGGGGCCGGTGAGGGAGCTGCCCGAGAGCCGAGCCCCGGGCCGGGCCCGGTGCCGGCGGGTGAAAGGCGTGAGGAAAGCCGCCAGGCAAGCGCGTCCCCCCGCCGGGG
>NW_020799126.1:955999-967070 GCF_003259725.1 Athene cunicularia | reverse complement strand
GCCCTAGAGCCGCCGGGGGGGGTGCGTGGCAGCCGCGCCTCCAGAGGGGGCTGCGTTTCGGGGTCCCCTTTGTATCCGTGGGCAGGTTTAGCTGCGACAGGTAAAACTCTTGCTGCCTTGCTCTCTCCGGGGTTTGTGTCCCCGCTCTGAGCCCTCGCCAGCCCGGGGGGTTGGGGCGCGGGGCTGTAGCCTGCGGCGGCCCGGGGTGCCGCTGCCCGCTGGGTTGGGGTGGGCAGCGCTGGCTGCAGCAGGCGTGGTGGAACGTGGGTTTGCTCTGTGCCAGCTTCCTGGGTTCCTGCAGAGATAGGCAAAAATCGAAATCAGGCCTGCTTCCACAAAGAAAAACCAATTCTCAGTGGTTTCTGTGGTGTTTTGGTTTATTTTTTCTGGGAGTATGTGGTGCAGTTGATCCCCAGAAACTTCTCAAGAGCAACTAAAGTGAGTCAGGCGGTGGGAGCATTTGTTGTGCTGAGCCTTCTATTTCTCTTTCTACCCAGCTGAGTCAGAAGAACTGCCTAGTGAGGAATCCGAAGAGTTTTCGGAAGCAGTTAGAAAGAGAAGCAGGGAGGTTTGAGGCGACAACATGTGCCTTTATTCCAGAGACCTTCAGAATGCTTTCAGAGTGCCATTTGTTTGTGGAAGAATTTCGCAAGAATTCTGGCACTGCTCGGATTATGAAACCGGTAAGTATGTGGTCTCCCCGGGAGAGCGAGACGGAGATGAATGGATGCCTTCGTTCTGCGGAGGGAGAGGAAAATATGCAGGAAATCCACAGGAAGACCTGGGCAGAGCAAGGTGGCGGGAGCAGGAGTGCTCCTGGCCAGTTTCCTGGTCAACACATACCACCAAAACACTTCTTCTTGTGTCACAATTTATTTCATCAGTCGAGAGAAAGCTCGGTTTCTTTACAGAGCCAAAGTTAACTCAGTGGTGAAGGTATAAAGTGCAGAGCTCTTGTGTGGAGGAACAGACTGCGCGCCCGGGGGGCTCGCTGTGGGGTTACGGCCGAGTTCATGCTCCGAAATCTTTTGGTTTGGCTGCAGGTGTGCCAGAAGGGGGGTGCAGGGCAGCTGTCTAATCGGGCGTCTGGTGAAGCAGCGTTCTAGGGCAGCCCCTGAAGAAGGAGCTAGGAAAACATCTGCTTGGTTTGAGGGAAATCCGACTATGTTAGGTGTCAGCTGGTGTGAGCCCAGCCAACCGACAAGGAAAAGCTGTGTTTCCTTTAGAAATTAAAACAATACAATGTGGCGCTGAGAAACACCTCGCTTCTGCCAGATGATTCAAGCCATCTAACATCATGAGTATCGCGCTGCGGTGCATAATTAAAAATACACCCATCTGTGAGACCTGGGAGCGAGCAGCCGCGGGGAGGATTCGCCCCACCCTGCGAGTCAGGCCCACGGGTAAGGGCACACTCGTGAGAAGTGCATGGGAGGTAATTATGCAAACTAACGCGAATTACAGCCAGGAGGATAGCAGCTAGTGATTATCTAACTCTACAAATGGGAACGTGTTAATTGGCAACAAAAAGCCTTCTATTAAGCTGCTTTTATGCCCACAACCTCAATTAACGTGGTAAATAACCAGAGGACAGTAAACAAGGGTATACAAAAAGCCTGCGATTACTGAAATTATACCAACAACTTAAATGAAATAGTTTGTGGCTGACCCCAGAACTCGCAGACAAGTAAAAATAAACTCCATGTTACTCCCTGTGTCAGTCTGTGCTCCGCGTGGTGATGTCTCAGGTCGCTGCCTCCCACACGAGGAGGTGGTCGGTCAGGATGCGCCCGGTGGCTGCAGGACCTCCCTGGGGCGCTCCTCGGGTGGCTCCTCTGGGCCACTCCTCGCCCGCTTTCAATACATCACGCAGCCTGGGCTGTCTTCAGGATTTTTCTGCTCTTGCTTGCCATAGTTCTCTGACATCTCTCATGACTTTCTGGTTTAATTAAGTTCTTCCGTAACATACACAAATTTAAAATGTGCCTTAACAAAATTCCCGACAGCATATGTTGTGTTACTTATGTTTCTGCAAGCATGTGACAGAGTTTGTTTATTCCTGTGGAACTTCCCTGTAGGCTGGCTGCCTGCTCTGCCCTTTTCCTCCAGGAATCCTCCTCACACTTACAAATCTGAGCGTTTTGCACTGCAGAGCTGTTGTTGGGTGTCCCCCCCCAACCTTAAATAACCGGTTGCACACAAACAGATGAACTGGGTTATGCAGGGCTTCCGCACTGACATTCTGGGCAACCACGGGAAGTGCAAATGTTAAAGCCTGTAACTCTGCTCTTCCATCTGTAGGTTGGCAGATCACGAGGTGAAGGAATTTTCCTCTTCTGAAAACTGAAGGATATCCTTGATTGAAGAAGGTGAGAAGGACTCTGTCTCCTCAGGGAACACCCAACAAGCATTTTCGGTTTCTTGCTCTTATTTCGTCCCCTCCTCCTGCCGGTGACTTGTTCTGTTCTCCTGTGCCTGTCTCCTGCAATACCCCCTCGCCATTCCCCAGGGCAACAGCAAAGTTTCTCACCGTGGCTTTTCCCAACTGGTCGGATACTTTATCTGGGATCTGACTTCCCACACTTTGTGTGCATAGTTATGTGTAAACCTCTGACCTTAGGTACGTCCAACACTAGGCAGCAGGATCAGCACCTGGGTTATATGATACATTTTTCTGCGTTTTTTGGTTGAAAGCTGACTTGAGAGTGTATGTAAGCGCAAGACCCTGTTATTACACCCGAGGAGGATTTCCCTGCCTTAACGCCGGTTGCTCCTTTCCTCTCCTCCCAGTACGTCCCGCTGAAGGCCTGGTTATGCAGAGGTGGATTTGCTCATTTTCCTAATAGTGATTTACTCTGAATAGCAGAGATGATCACTGTTCCCTGCCTGCGTGTGCCTGGGGTCAGACGCATCAGACCAACCTTGTCACTTCTGACTCCTGCAAACACCCGAGGGTCCGGCTGGCCTGTCACTGCCGCTCGCACCCGGCCTCTCCCCAGTCTTCTGTCACTGGAAAACGGGGGTCACCAGGTCACTGGAAATGTCAGTTTGACAAATCAGCTAGGACTGAAGCTGAAATGTCAGTCCTGGTTTTATTGTTTGTGGTTGAGCTTTGGCTGCCTGCCTTCCTCAGCTTCACAGAGCGTAAGGACAGGGGGGTTCATGGGAGAGAATGACCTGATTTCCTCCGTCACGCTTGCTGCTGTATTGACTTTGATACCTTTTGGGATGATGTGTTAATCAGATGAAAGCTATCCCAGCTCAGTTTGATGGCTGAGGAGATGGGAAAATCCATCACTTCTCTCTACCAAAGTTCAGCAGAGTTCGTGCTTGCTCCGCATGATCAACAGCCCTTCCAGAGCGGGGTACGGACGTGCCTCGGGTCGGGGCGTGCTGAGGTTTGCAGACGTGGTGACACCACGAGCTGCGTGCCAGCCGTGAGCTGCAGTTCTAGCTCGGGGCTGGCACTCTCATTTTCTAGATGCCCCTCTCAATTACTTCTGATCTTTGTTTTTTCCTGCCATGTTTAGTAAGACACCATCGTGTGGTGCTGGAGTTAAGCTCAGGTGGTTGAAGCTTCTGATTACAGACAGGGAAGATAATTAACGGGCACTGGGGCAGAAGAGGACTGTTTAGAGCAGAGTTCTGTATTTATCTGTCTGATCCTTATCTCTACCTCATTCCAGATGTTCTGACAGTGCCGGGAAGGTGGGAGGTTTGTGCTGCCTGCAGGCAGTTCCCCTGCTGCCTGCCGTTGGGGCATCTGGCAGGTGCAGGCAGGCTGCCCCCCCCCCGCCCGCAGCCACGCCGCGTGCTGCCGTGTCCCCCGACACCCATAACCGTGATTTCATTGAGAGCAGCTTTAGGAGAGAGCCTGGGCAGGTGTTCTGATTTAATGCTGCTTTGCAGCTGTCTGCGCATCTATAAGGCTGATCTTTTTGACTTTAAACCTGACAACTTTCTGGTTAGCGCTCCTCTGAGACGGAGACATCTTAGAGCTTAGCCCTGCGCCTCTAAGACCTCAGTGGTACAGCAAGGTTGATGTTGCTGCACACAACTGTCACTGTTAAGCTTCCTCTCTCAAGAGGTGGCAGCTGAGAGAAAGAGAGGGAGGGGAAAAAAAAAAAAGTACAGATGGAATGTCAGATTCCTCATGAATCTGAGATGAGTGTCAATGTTTGAGAGTGATGGAGGATGGTGCTGAACTTTCCATTTTATGGGCTGCTCCCTTTTATAAATCTCCCATGTCTGGAGGGAAAGGAGGGTCTTTGCAGTACCCTGATAGAAGGGAAGATGTTGATTGCTGTTGGGGAGCTTCCGATGGGGACCTGGGGACTGTTTTTCCCCGCAGCCATACAGTTGTCAAGCCTGAGGAGTTCAGCTGCGTTGTGGGCCAGGTGGCCGCTGCCTTCTGGGCTCTGGCTTTTCACAAAGAATTCTTGCTGGGCTGTGGAGACTGTAGGGTGATGACTGAGAAAAATGACGTGGGTATCGGTGTGGTCATCTGTTGGGAACGGCTCCCTATCATTGTGTTTGGGTGCCTGAGGGCTGCGGGGGGGTGACTGAGCCGCTGGGCAGGGTCGGTGGAAGTTCTCTTTGCGGATACAGACACTTTCATCCGCAGCCTCCGGAGCGTTCAGGAGGTGACGAGCAGCAGCAGCCGCTGCTTTGGGCTCCACAGCTCTGACATCCTGACGCATCAGGCCAGCTGCTCTCCCCGGCACTGGGGTCTCTCGTGATGCTTCTGCATCCTGTAGGTAGGTGCTTGCAGGCTGGCTGAGAGGGAGCAACATGCTCCTGCGAGGTGTAGAGAGGCTTGAAGGGTTTTACATGAAGGGAGCTGCCATCTGGAAGGCTACAGCTGCTGCTGCTCCGAGTATCAGGGTTTATTAGCTGGGTGCAGCACTCTGCAACTTTGCCTGCAGGATCTCTAGCCCTGCGTTGTGAAACCCTGCCAATTTGGCTATTTCTGGAATATGTTCCCCTCAAGTATCAGCATGTCACACAAGTATCACAGCACTTGCCAGAAATGGAGGGTTCCTATCCTCTCTTCTGCCCGTATACCTTACGGCAGTGCCCCATCAGCACCGATAAACCTCCGGCCAGTGCCACTGGGCTGCCAGCACTAAACACAACCCGTGGCTAAAAGGCAGCCCCCAGCTGGAAGGGCTCTGCTAATTGTGGGGAAAAGGACTCCACAGGAGTCGAGGGTATTTAAAACAAAACAGCAACAAAAACCCCTTTAAAAATGTAATTTGACCCTAGAGGGTTTTGTTGTTTTTGTTTTTTTTTTTTTTTTAAATACAGGTTTTCTCACTGGCTAAGTGAGAAATATGTACTATTAAAGTTGAGCTGAAATTCTCAGAATTTTATCTGCTCCATATGCAACCCAAGTATTGCAACAGCAGGAACCCGAGAGCGCAACTGGCTTGTCATTACAGGAGCTGAGAAAACCCGAAACAGCAAACAGTACTTCAGAAATGACAAGCAAATAGGATTATTATTCTTTCAGCCTTAATCATGTAAAGTGCCAGCGGTACCATAGGTAAGGAAATTTCCCTTAGGTATGATTTATGTTGACAGTCTCTCCTACGAAATGTCTTCCCTAATTTATTTCAACTCTTCCCTCTAACGAGACGTGGTGGCTGGTGTACCTGCTGCAGCCCCGTGTCCTGCCAGCTTCATCCCGTATTTCACGTGGTGCCACTGGGGACAGCTTTATTTCTAGTGAGCGAATAAATGCAGCTCAGCTGTGAGCCTGGGTAGCTCTAATTTGCACAATCTACTCTTGTTCGTCGCCTCAAACCAAAATCCTGCTTAGGCAGCCCGCACCTAAAGAGCTGGAGTTACTTCAGCTGCTCGGGAAATGGATGAGTCGGAGTGAAAGTCCTCGCGGTCGTCAGGGTGCTCGGGGGCTCTCGGAGCTCTTTGAACGCCGCCGTGCTCGGAAGCTGTTCCCGGGAGACACCCACATTCCGCCACTAAAAAGGGGTTAATGCTCCTTCTGCGAATTCTCCTCGGCACTTACGGCTTCGGCTAGACTTTGGTTTTCACTTGTATGTCTTGCTGGAAGCTAGAGGGATTTTTTTTTTTTTTTGCGTTAGTACCATCGAGAACAGGAATAGAAACTTTGCAATAAGCTCAGAATGTTCTTTGGCTCGGCGCATGGGAAAGAGATTTAGGGTTGGATTTCCTATTGCTTCACACATACTCCTGCCTGCTAGCAGGGTAATGATTTTGTGGAGAGGCCTTTCTCTTAGACGAACCGTTGGCAAAACTGCCTGTTTCTCCCTAATTTAGTGTCATCGGATCTCCTCAGCTGGCTTCTGGAGGTATTATGGATGCTTCACCTTCCCGCACTGCCAGTAGCCCGGAAGAGCGTGAACTCAAGTGTCATCCTCTCAAAGCCATATTTCATACTGTGGACGGGGAGAGCAGGCAGGCAAAGATGGTTATTACCTTCTAGGGGTTTTTTTAAAAATGTCTGGAATGGATGCTCTGGTTCCGTGTCTTTCCTGGCAACTGATCGTGATATTCTAACCCTTACAGCGGTGAAATGATGAATTTCCAGAAACAGAGCAAAGTAAGCAAGCACACTGCCACTCCAGAGCGGGAATGCCAAGCGGCACGGGGCTGCAAAGGGAACGGAGTCCGTGTCAGAGCTGGGACTTGCACCCAAGCTCTCCCTGAGAGCCTTTCTGCATTGTGCCTCCTGCCCTCGCCACGTCTGGGGCTCTGTCCCCAGCAGCTCATCCTGTGGCGTTTTGTGACCGACTTTACGCCTGTGCTAACCTCAGGTGCTAACAGTAGGAAGATGTCCACTGCTTTCAGCTGTCCAGCTTTGTCTCTGATTGTCTGGGAGTTTATTCCTGTGCGCAGGCAGATAATTGTCATCGCTTGGGTACTCCAGGACGTGTGTTTGATGTTGTAGGCTGACGGGAAGGAGGCGTGTTGGAGGCTCTGAGCTGATACGGAGCGACGGGCCCGTTGGCGGAGGGGACACCAGGGCACTCGGGTGAGCGAGAACTTTGGGGAGAACACACGTGTGGGTGCGTCCTCATCCAGGCTGGCAGGGTGCCCTGCTCGCCTCCACAAGCCACCTGCACGTCAGCAAGGGGAGAGCACACGCCTTTCACTCCAGAACAAGAGAACGAGATCGGGCCTGTGAGCTCGTATGGGATGAAGAGAATAAAAGGAGCAAATGCTTTCCAGAAGCGGGTGGAAGCGACCAGGCTTGGTCTGGTCAATGTAGTGGGAACAGTTTTGTTCGTAGTCCCCTTTTCCAAGCGTTAAGTCACAGCAGAGTTCTTCACAGGCCAGTTTTGCTGCAAGACCAGCTCTGCAGTCACTGTGGTGACCGTTTGCTGGGCACTTCCCTGAAGCTGTGTACGCTACTGTTGGGAAGTAGCTCTCGGATTCTGAAGTCACAGTTCCCCGAGGCTGACGTGTATCATAACTTTATTTTGCAGTTTGCAGCTCGGTGTGCCTGCAGCTGTCTCTGGCTGTAGTTTCTAACAAAATGCAAGTGCAGCTTCACCTGAAAGTGGGAATTACATTCTCTCTACAGGAAGGGGATGTATAACTCCTCTGTGAACATCTTCAGTGCAGGCTGCTACAACGAGAGGAATAAACTGAAGCAGCTTTTCGGGAACCTTCCTGCACAGCAGCAAGTGTAATGCTGATCCCAAGCTTGGGATGGGAGAGGTCACCATGGATGAAGTTCACTCTCTCTTCCTCATAGCGGGCAGCAGCAGTTCCCACTTCTCTCTGGACACTGGTGACCAGCACAAGGCGCTGGCCTTCCTTCTTCAGAAGGCTGCCCAGCCTGGAAGCTGCAGTGACGAGATAATTGTGTGATGGTGACAGGGGGCACAGGGGGTGCTGGCTTCTGGGCTGTCCCTCTGCCCTGCCAGCACTCTACCATGTAAGAAAACAAAGGGGCAAAACAAAGCTTTTAGGGAAGGGCAGGCACCTGATCCTCCTCCTGCTACTACTATGGAAACGTGTCAGAGCAGAAAACCTGTTGCCATGATACTGTAAAAATAACCTCACCATCACGGTACGGAGCCGGCGAGTGGCTGTACTGCAGGGGTTGTGTAAGAGCTCTGGCGGGGGGGTTGGCACCGATGCTGCCGCTCGCTTCCAGGGGAGATGCAGTTTTCTGGAAAAGCTGCAGGCGAGACAGTTCGGGTAGTAAGTCCATGTTATTTGTGTATCTGAAACTTAAGCCTGAAGTGGACAGCCTCGCTTCTTGCAGTTGTACATTTAGGGTACATGGCGTTAGCTACAGAATTTTAAAACTTAGATCAAGCAATGGTAGTTGTGGTTTCTTTAAATCTAAAAAGCCGTCTCAGTTTTAAGGAGTCTGAAACGGGGCGGTTTTGGAACTCTGCATAATTGGAAGTGTGTGTGGAACCAGACGGGGCAGTGCTGGGCTGCCTGGAGGAGGCGCCTTGGCCCTGTTAGGCCGGGAGGTGGTCAGGGGGCCAGGAAAACGCAGGTGCTGGGTTTAACGATCTGCCGGGCTGTGCAGAAGGGAAGAGAGCAAGGGATCGGGCCCAGCTCTGCGTCAGGCCTGCGAGGTTTGACAGGACGGGTGAGCTACCCCGAGAGCCACAGAAACGAGGACAACCACCACCTTTAAAGTCTTAAAATTCAATCCAGAAATCTCTCTGCAGAAGTTCAAAAAAGAAAGGGCTTGGCAGGACCCGCTTTCCTGTACACAGGAAAAAAATCAAACTACTACAGTCCATTATTAATTACAATTAATTTTAAAAAATTTTAAGGTCTTAACCAAGTTGTGCTGGGGTAACAAGTTCAGACTAAAGGAGGTGGTGTGAAAGACAATACATTTTAAAACCTTTGAGGGAACTACTACTGGTTAAATCAATTGTCCTTTTACTACAAGAGAGGCTGGGTGACTATTCCTGCCCAGCCCTCTTCAGGCTGCTTTTTTAAATATACATATATTTCAGCCCTTCATTTCGTTTTGAAACCCTCATTTCTGTGGTCTCTTGCCTTCCAACTTAACAGCAGAACATTTTTTCCCAGCGAGACTAAAAGGATGCTGCCTCCTCCTGTCCCTCCCTACACATCTCTAAAGAGATTCCTGACGTGCCTCAGATGTAGAGCTTGGCTTTGTTTTAATACCACGGGCGCTCACAACTGCGCTTCTGTGCTTCGGGCACGCCGTGGATTCCCAACGCCTCCTACTCCTGTTCTCGACGTGACAATGAACCAGCTCTGAAGCCAAACTCCAGAAGCACTCGTGTGAAAACCCAACAAGGAACGTCCACACGGAGTTAGGAATGCCTTGCTGCTTTGATTTTAATAATCCCACTTCCACCCCAGCCGTGTCCCAGCCCTCCGGGCTGCAGCAAGGAGCAGGGAAGGGTTCGTGATCCAAGGGAATGGCAGCGGCATAGCTGAGGAGCCGAATGCTTCCCAGGGACCTCGGCCAGGGCAGGCCAATCTCCTCCCACAACCCCCGAAGGCCGCAGTTATTGCAGCACGAGCTCCACGGATGACAGCCCAAACGCGTGCTGTGACAATGGCACGGCCACCTCAGCCCTCCAGGATGCGATTGATGAGCTTCATTTCCTCCGAGGTCATGGGGTTCAGGTTAAATCCTTTCAGCTCAGCTTTACCTGAGATAATATAAGGAAAAAAATCAGGATTTTGCTGTAAGTGAAGCAGTCCACATTAAACTCTAGAGGGGCTGTGGGGAGGGCAGGGAAGCTGACGTGGGGTCACCCCGGTGTGATGTTGGGGCCTGTTTAGCGTGTTGGTGGGTGACAGCTCCGCACCAGGAGCCATGCGATTCCCTGGAGCAGGGAAGGAATTGCCAAGTCTGTGGGAAGGCAGCTGCAGGAACACGCAGAGCTCAGGAGTTTCTGGACCCTCCCGACACACGACGTCTGCTCCCAGAGATCAGGACGGTTCCAGAACAGGAGCCTTTACCTTGAGCTTCGAAGAGGCGGTTGACCTTCACGCGCAGCTCCTTCCGGAGGTTGTTTATCTCCTCATCCAGATGTTCCTGGTCTGAGACAAGCGGGACAGGAGTGAGGAGGACTGTGGGCCCTGGGGCACAGGCAGGATGCTCAGGGATGGGGAAACCCAGCCCCAGGCTCTGCCCCGGGGTCCCACCCTGCCCAGGGGGCTGAGCCCCGCGCTGCTCCGTGCCTGAACGCGCCTCCCGGGGCCCTGCGACGGCCACGACCCGCCTGTGACCGCTCTCGGGAGGTTTGGGGCGTTTGGAATTCCCAGGTGTTGTCCCTCGAGGGGGGTCGGTACCTGGTGCGTGACACACCAACACCCACCCCGAGGGATTTAATCCCACACCCGCACAGAGCGGGGTGCTGGTGGTAACTGCACCCAGCCAGCACCCCCAAAGAGACCTTCAGTGCATTTATACACCTCAGAGCACACAAAGACGCGTTTACTGCAGTGCCCGGGGGTTGGTTTCGCGCTTCGTCCCTCGCTGGTTAACAAATCAGCTCGACTTAATTACAGCGTCTTTTAATTCTTCTGCGCAAACTCAAGGCCGGGGCGGGGAGGGCACGTTTTCTTGGCCTTAAAAACGAGCCGGTGGCCGCAGCCTCCCCTCCACACCGCCTCCATCTTTTCCCCAGTTCCTGCCGTTTTTTTTCCGGGACAATCCTCCATCTCGGCACCTCTCGGGGCAGGATGATCCCCTCTGATCCGTCGTTTTAGCGTTACTCGGACACCCATTGTTTAGACAAAGTTGGAAGAACTCACTCCCTGGTTCCTTCTTTTGATCACACCGCTCTTAACTCGGCGACTCAGCCCCTGGTCTTGTTCTAGTTCCAAGTTTGGAACAAGCGGAGCAGCAAACGCCCAGCGCGGGGCCCTGGTCTTACCCTGGCGCAGCATCTCCCTGGTCCGCGCGTGCGGGAGCTCGATGAACATGTCCCCGAAGCAGACCATGGCCTTGCCTGCCGGGCACGGGAGAAAAAGGAAAAGGATTTTACCGAGAAGCTTCTCCCCCCGGACCCGCGCCGCGGGGCTCCGGGGGTCCGGCCCGGGGCTGAGGCGGCCCCGCTGAGCCCAG
>NW_020799126.1:952471-955949 GCF_003259725.1 Athene cunicularia | reverse complement strand
ACTCCCCCTCACCGCCTGTGCAGAACCCCCCCGCCACCTTCTCCTCGTCTCTCAGGGAAACGAATCTGTGGAGCACCGGCCCCTCCCCGTCTGCTCTGCAAATCAGCCGGTAAAATGAATTTTAAAAGTGACAGAAAACTTTGCTGTTTCCACAGATCACCAGACCTGAGACAACGCTGGATCCTCGGGTGATGACCGGATTTCATTGACTCTCTCTCCTTCCTTTCTTCCTTCCTTTCTTTCTTATAGATTTATAAGAAACCACATCGCTTATGATGACCCTTTTCCAACTTTAAGCTGTTTCTACCGCAAGTAAAACCATTTCAACCGGTCATTTGGTGTCGTTTCACCTTAATTTAACCCGAGGGGATCACAGAACCTTCACAACTTCCCAGGCTCCTGGTCCAGGCTGTGACAGCAACAGGGAGCGTGGGACCAGGAGCCCACCTTGGTGTAGCTGGGTGGCTCCTCCGGAGCCCGGCAGGACCTGCTGGCCCCGGGGACGGGAGCTGGCCACGGCCCCGGCAGCTCCACTCGCCCCCAGCCAGCCCCGGTGCCCCCCGGGTCGCTCAGAGCAGCCACAAGGCTCTGCCAGGGCACGGCATTGCTCTTCTGCTCTGCATGACTCTGCCTACGGGAAGGGGGAACTGTCACTCCTCAAAATGGCTTTTATCCCCTTTTTTTCCACCCTGTCCAGGCCGTGACCAAGAGGAGGTGGAGAAATGGGGACCCAGCGCTGATGGCACGGACTGGCAGAGCCTCGCCGCGGGAGGAGGGGGCCCGGGGAGCCCGCCCAGTGCTGGCAGGTAACAGGGGACAATGTGGGGTGTTGTGTCCCGTCTCGGGGCTCAGGGCAGAGCCCCGCGGCAGCGCTGCTCCTCCCCAGTGAGACTTCCCGGGCTTCTGCGCCCTCGGAACGCCCGGAAAGCGCTGCCTGAGCCCCAGCCCTGCCGCACCTCGGCGCTGCCCGGGACAGGCGTGGAGGGAGCGAGGCGTCGGCTGGCCGGTGGTCACCACGCCTCCGTGGGCAAGTAATCCCTTAGGGGAGATTACCCAGCCTGGGAGATTACGGGCCCTAATCCCGTAAAGCCATTTGTTACACTTAACGGGGCAGATCCCCTCCGTCTGCGGCAGCGGGTGCTGAACGGAGGCGGCTTCCAGGGGAGTGGCGGAGGCGAGCACGCCTGGCCGGGCTGGGAGTGATTCACACTCGGGTTGGATTTTTTCCTGACATCAACCAAAAGAGGCAGCAGGATTGGGGCTGGGTGCCAACACTGGAAAATGCTCTTTTTTCGGTGGGGGCGGCTGGCTGGAGATCTACAGAGTGGATCAGGGACCAGCTGCTTTCCACCCAGCGTCTGCGGGTTGGCTCCCACGGAGTCCCGGCAGGACGCGGGCGCTGGGGGCGGCTGCAGGGCGCTGGGTGGGTGTGGGACGCAGGGGGGGGACGTGGGGCTGCGTTTCTCCTGCAGCCTCACACGGCAGCAGCCACTCAGCGGAGGGACTGGCCTCAGGTTTCTGCCGGGCACAGCGGCAGCATCTGCTCCTTGTTGCTTTGATGGGATCAGAAGAGAAGAGCGCCCGGCTCTCCTGCTGTGTGCTGGGAGCCCAGCTAGAGCTGGAGCTACACTTACCCCCCCTGGGGGGAGACGTTTTTCAGAGCATTGGAAAAAAGCTCTGTGGGCAGTGAAAGCCCCGTCTGTCTGTCCTGATGCACACGCTGGATACGGCCTCTCGAGGCTGATGGTTGGCTGCAGAGCTCGGAGCTGAGGGCGGTGCTGGCCTGGCTGGGCAGCGACCGTCCCCTTCCCCGGGCTGGAAACCCTCTCCCACCACCTCCAGCCGCCCTCATGCTCCCAGCGAGGCGAGGAGGGATGGGACAGGGATGGGGATGGGGACAGGCTGCCGGTGTCCTGGCAGGGAGGAGGGAATTGCAGAGCCACGGGCACCAGGAAGCCACTCGCAGGGCAGCGAGCGGCCGGCGCTGTGCTCTGCGGGCCCCTCCCCAGCCAAGCTCCGAGCCAGACACGAATCATCCCAGATGTCTCCTCCTGGAGCTGGTGCCTTTTGCTGGCCCCAGCCTGGGGATCAGAGCTCCGTCTGGACCAGTTGAATGTTTATGTGCCCCCTGGGAACTGGGCAGAGGGACCGGGCGCCTGCCCGCTGCCGGGGGCTGTGTTGCTTTGCTGTGTATTTTACTGTGGAAAGAGCAGGGTTTGGTTTCAGCATATTCCTTTTTCTTCCCTGCAGCACTTTTATGTATGCAGCTAGAAGCCCTCCCTGCCTGCTGACAGCTGCACGGGAAGACTTCGGGGATGTTTATGGTTTTTTTTCTCTCTCATTTTTTTCTTGTGGCGACTGGGGCCTGTTGTTAAGATAAATCAGACTTCAGACAACCGTCCCTGCATTCTCAGGCTGTGGATGTTTAACTCCGCTTTCAGAGGGGGCGTTTCATGGTCTGTGAAGGAAGGTGGGTCAGTCTCTTCCCTGGTCACCGGGTCCCCTCTCCCTGCTGCTGTGCCCACCACTGGCTCTGCTCCATTGCCCAGGGACAGAGCCCAAACGGGGCTGGGGGTGGCCAGGCATTGGGGGGGGTCTCTGGCCAGCAGAGCTCATCCTCCAGAGGGGCCCTGGCCCTGCCCAGCAGCGATGAAAAGCTCCTTTCTTCAGGCTCTGGGATGCTGGGAGCATCCCCTCCCCCAGGCAGGCGTTTGCTGAGGGGATCTGTCAGGAGCAGCTCAAGGTTTGGTCTTTAAGTTGCGTTACCCATGCTAATAGGTGCAGTGCCGGGAGAGCCTGGCCACGGGCCTGACTCTGCTCCCTCTGATGCCTCCCCGCCGCCTGCTCCCCTGGTTTTGTGCACCAGGGGCCCAGACTCACCCCAGGTTTGTGCCGATCCCCCTTGCTGCTCCGCAAGCAGAGTGTGGGAGTTGTCTGTCTTTCCTGGGGTGAAGCTCGCTCGCCCTCGCTGCCACCTGCTCGCCGTGGGCCAGGCCCCAGACACGCGGGGCTGAGCCTCGGCGGTGGGAACGCAGCGAGGCAGAGTCCGTCCCTTTGGGCTGGGGGCCCCTCCGAGGCCGGATCCCCCTCCCCAGAGACATGCTGTGAGGGAGCGAAGAGCCTTTCCCCCCTACGGTGCCGGGGATGATGGCGCTGGTGCTGCTCCTCCACGTCGGGGGTCCCACGGGGGTCGCGGCCCCTCGCGCTGCCCGGACACGCCACATCCCAACTGCGATGGGTGACGAACGGCGGAGAGATGGTGGGGCAGGGCCTGGGAACATCCGCTTCCCGCAGCCCGGTGCCCCAGGTCCGCCCGGAGACCCCGGCACTTCACCTGCTTGTGCGGCTCCTGGGGGACTGCTCAAGGCTGGGACTCCCCCTCCAAAGCAGAGCTTAGGTCCAGCCCAGCTTAGGTCCAACCCTCAGGTGACTCGGGCAGGAGCCTGGTGGCCGGTGGCCCTGCCCCAGCCCTGGGGGG
>NW_020799126.1:947230-949864 GCF_003259725.1 Athene cunicularia | reverse complement strand
GGCTGGGGGGCACAGGGGGTCAGGATGGGGCTGCTGCAGGGCCTGATCCACCTCCTGCAGCTGGGGCAGGTCTGGAGGTACGGGGGGACCGCGGGCTGGGGGGCACAGGGGGTCAGGATGGGGCTGCTGCAGGGCCTGATCCACCTCCTGCAGCTGGGGCAGGTCTGGAGGTACGGGGGGACCGCGGGCTGGGGGGCACAGGGGGTCAGGATGGGGCTGGGGGCAGCCCCTGGGTGTAGCAGGGACCTGGGTCGGGGTAACAGGGTGCAGCAGGGAGGACACAGCGTGTGGGGGTACAGGGGTGGGGTGACAGGGTGCAGCAGGGGCCCACGAGGCCAATGAACGGGACATGGGGATGAACCCCTCTGCAGCCACAGCAGGGTGGGCAGGGCGGGGGCAGCCCCCAGCAGGGCCTAGCTGTGGGTGCAGGTGGGTGCAGGCAGGAGCTGTGGGTGCGGGCAGGAGCACCCCACAGCCCAGCTGGGTGTCACAGCCCTGCTGTCCCCATGGCTGGCAGTGCTGGGCCTGCCTGGAGCCCTGCCCGGCCACGGCACCTTCATCCTGGGCGTGTGAAGTGCTTCTGCCAGGCCCAAAACCTGGGGCTCGGGTCCCCCTGCTCCTGCTTGGAGCTCTCTGTAGCCGGGGGGGTCCCGCTGCTCACCCCCAGCCTGCCCAGGCTCCGCTGCCTGCCCCGGGCACGTGGCAGCTCCCAGCCCTCTGCCCGCGGCTCTGCAGACCCTCCGGGAGTGCGAGCTGACGGTTTGTTGGTTTGTTGGTTTGTTGGCACCTTGTGCCCTGGAGCCGGCCCCGCTCCCTCCAGCTCCGCTGAGCTCCATCCTCGGGGCGCTGGGGAAGAGCCTGGCCCTGGCACCGAGCTGCTTCCCGGGAAGGCTGGTGCTGGGAGGGGAGTGAGACAATGGCAAATTCCGGGAACAATGCACGGAGCAGGCAGCGCTCCCGGCTCGGGTTTCTGCGCTGTTTCCCCTCCTCAGCTACTGTAGGCCAGAGGCTCCTCCACTCCCTCTTTGCCTTTCCTGGGATGCCCCTGGGATGTCTGACTTCCTTCCACAGCGCAGCGGCTCCTTCCCTCCCCACACAGCCACCGCCTGCCCCTCCCCATCCCACCCAGCCCCGTGGCAGCTCTCGGGGTGCTCTGGCAGTAGGATGGGTGCAAATCCGGAGGAGCTGGCGAGGGAGAGGATGGGAGCTCCCTGCTGAGCCTGCCTGCAGCCGGCCTTGGCCCTGGCACCCTGCGAGCAATTACCTGATCCTGGCCTGAGCTGGACCGGGCTGCGGGCGGGGGCTTTGCCCCCGGTGGTGTCAGCCACGCTCTCCTGATCTGCTGCACCACGGAGGCTCTGAAGCCAATTAAAGCGATAACTCTCAGCACTGACCCTCCAGGACATGTCGGTCTCAAGCTGCAGCCGAGGCTCTTTCTAACCGCGGGATTTGGGATTAGCTCGGATGACCAGTTAAGTGCAGTTTGCTAAACCCATTAGTGAGGCTGGATCCGGTGCAGGTGGATGTGGCAGTTAAAGAAGGGTCGAGTAAACGCTGCATGGGGAGGGAAGGCTGTTCTGCAGCCAGGGCACTGTGGCCTTTGCCTTCCCCGATTTACCGGCCTCCTCCCTGCCCCGCGGGTCTCACCCCTGCCCAACCCCTGGCTGCGCAGCCCCGAGCCCAGCTGGGACACCGACCCCCGGATCACAAAACCGCAGCTGCCTCCCAGCTGCGAAGGCAGCTCTGAGCGTTAACTCTGAGATTCTCCCAAATTAAAGCCGCCACGAGAAGCTGCTGGAGTTCGTTGTCATCAGCGCATTCAGGACGCACGTGCAGATCCTCCGCCACGGATCCCTCTCGCTCCGGAGACGGTGCCGGTTGCGTGACCACGTGCTTGTGTGAGCAGCAGCGGCTCAGACCCGTCCCCAGCTGTCCCCACGCCGCCGCCGCCGCGCTCGGGGCTGCTGCTCGCATGGTTTTGCAGCTCTGGGATTGTCACCTGCTCTGCTGGCTAAAAGTCACCAGCTTTCTCACGCTGGCAGCGTGCCGGGGGGGCCCTGCCACCTCTGTCGGCTGGCGGCAGGCTGGGGTGTCTCTGCGGGTCCCTTTGCACTGGGGACAGCCCTGCCTGTGCCCCTGTGTCCGCTCTAGGCCAAGGTCACGCCTGCTTTGGCTGCCTGGGGGTCACTGGGGCCAGACCCGGGGTGTCCCCTTCACCCCCACGTCCTCCCCCCATCAGCCCATGTCCCCTCATCCTCTGCTGGCTTGGGGACCCGGTGCCACGCCTCTGTCCTGATGCCAGTCTGGTGGCAGCCCCATGGGGCAGGGACACCCTTGGCAGCTCCCTGAATGGGGTCCCAATGGGGGGCAGAGCTGGGACCCCCAAGTTTCCCCCTTCCCCAGCCCCTCCACTCCCTGGGGCTTTGCTCTGCCCTGGGAGCACCCGGCTTTGGGGTCTCAGCTTGTCCCGCTGAGGGTCAGTCACTGGCTGACGGGCCCTGGGCAGGACAAGGGGCTTTTTAAGGCTGGATTGAGCCTTTCCCTGAGCACGAGCGGCTTCGGCGGCTCCCACCCTGGGGACCCCGGGCAGGTTGGGCTGTGGGGAGGGCGGGACACGGGGGCTTTCGTCAGCAC
>NW_020799126.1:933793-936109 GCF_003259725.1 Athene cunicularia | reverse complement strand
TCGTGGGGCCTCACCGAGCTTCCTCCTTCGCTGCCACCGCCGGCACCTTCTCCTTTCTCAGCGCCGAGGTCTCCCCCGGCCAAGGGAAGTGCCTTTGCGGGGGGTTTCCCCTGCGCTCTTTGCAGCACATTTTCCTGCTGGTGTTTCTTGGGGAGCTGGAGAAAGTTGAGTATTTGCATTCGCCCCAGCTCCACCCTGGCAGGGCAGCGCGGTGGGGTGACCCGTGGCAGCGGGGGGGGGCCACGGCCACACCGAGGGACTGGGAGGGGGCTGTGAGCATCAGTGGTGCCGGGTGGGGACCCACAGCACCCAGGGCCTGCACCCCCGGCCGGGAAGGGACGGGCTGTGGGGCTGCTCCATGGCAGCTGCTCTCGCCTGCCCGGGATTCGCCTCCCGTGACTTTTCTCTGCGCTGGGAGATCCCTCTTCCTCCCCAGCACAGCACCACTCACCTTGCTGGGGCCCCCCGCACCCCGCGGCTGCCACCCCCTCGGCTCTGCGCCGTGCCGGGCGGGAGCGGGGCAGGAGTGGGGCTTTCACCTCTGTTGCAACGGCTTCACTTCCCCTGCCCTGGCTGCAGGATGGGTTGCGTGAAGTCGAAGGAAGCTGACGTCCAAGAGAAGATGATAAAAACTGACCCTGACCCCGGCCCCAGCCTCCAGCAAGGCCACTACGTGAAGGACCCCACGGCCACCAACAGGAAGGTGAGTGGGAGCCGTGGAGCAAGTTTGGGACACGGGGCTGAGCCGTCATGGGGGGTTCAGCCCCTCCCCATGGCAGGGACGGGAGCACAGAGCCTGGCCAGGGCAGGCGCAGAGCAGAACTGATGGGAACCAAGGAATGATGGAAAAAGAGAGAGAAAAGTCAAGGTGTTTGGAAGGGGCAGAGATGCCGGTGCTGGGCGAGTTGGCGAGTCGGGTGCTGCCCCTCAGGTGCCATCCTGCCCTGCTGTGCTGCTGGGGGCCGGGGCCATGGTGGGGCCGAGACCCCCGTAGGGTCTCTACCACCTGCAGCTTCACACTCTGGTTTGTGTCCTGTTTTCCAGAACAATAATGTCCCCGGCGTGGCCGTGTCTCTGCCCAAGGATGGTAGGTACAGGGGGGGTGCACCAGGTGGGAGCATGAGGGGGGGCGCGTGGCTGGGTCCTCTCCACCCTGGGTCAAACGCTGCCGGTCCCGGGGGCTCTGGGCATCCTCGGGGGCCAGACGTGGCCGTGGCACCATGGAGATGGAGGCGCTGCCTGGTGTCCCGGCCGCACATGGCGGGGGGGGGCGGCACCCCATCCCAACACGGGAAAGGGGTGCCCAGGGAGCCCCTCGCTGCAGGCTCGGGGGACAGCGTGGTGCTGGCGCTCTACGACTACGAGGCGATGCACTCTGGGGACCTGAGCTTCCAGAAAGGGGAGCGGCTGAAGGTGCTGGAGGAGTAAGTGCTGTGGGCGTCCCCTCACCCCGGGGTCTCCTGAGGGCTTGCTGTTTTTTTTGTTTTTCTGGAATTTTTCCCCAGAGGAGCTGGTGGCACCACGGGCCAACCCGGTGCCATTTCTATCGCAGGGCAGGGGAGTGGTGGCGAGCGCAGTCGCTGGCGACGGGGCACGAAGGCTTCATCCCCAGCAACTACGTGGCCCGAGCGGACTCGCTGGAGACGGAGGAGTGAGTCCGTCCCTCGGTGGCACATCCCCACCGTGGCTGTCCCCGCTCCTGCCCCGCAGACCCCCGCCAGCCCCGGCAGCGTTTTGATTCATTTGTTTCTGCCCCAGCTGGTTTTTCAAGGGCATCAGCCGGAAGGACGCGGAGCGGCAGCTCCTCGGCCCCGGGAACGTGATCGGGTCCTTCATGATACGGGACAGCGAGACCACGCAAGGTCTGGAGGGGTGCCCGGGGGGTGGGCAGCAGCTGCCCTGTTCACTGGCCGGGGGACTCGGGAGACGCGCCCCCAACCCGGGGGCTCCGCGGGGCAGGGACTGGGGGTCCCGTGCAAGAGCCCATGTTGGGACGGGGTGGGGGGACATGAGCCCCTTCGAGGCTGCTTTTGGTGCTGCGGTCGCAGGCGTCGCTGGGCTCGTGCCTGAGGCCGAGGGGGTGGTGGCAGCACGGGGGACACGGGGCTGCAGTGGTGGCCGTTAGCGTGGGGTGGCCTGGAGTGACAGGGACGGGGCCCCTGCGCGGGGGCTGGCAGCTCACCCCTCCCCGAACAGGCTGCTACTCGCTGTCGGTGCGGGACGGGGAGGACCTGCGGAGCGGCACGGTGAAGCATTACAAGATCCGGACGCTGGATACCGGCGGCTTCTACATCTCCCCACGCAGCACCTTCGAGA
>NW_020799126.1:928451-933743 GCF_003259725.1 Athene cunicularia | reverse complement strand
GTCGGTCCCTCTGCCCCATCCCCGGGAGCGGGGTGCGGGGTTT
Source organism: Athene cunicularia (assembly GCF_003259725.1). Lineage (NCBI taxonomy): Eukaryota > Metazoa > Chordata > Aves > Strigiformes > Strigidae > Athene > Athene cunicularia. Next base: position 933,700 of record NW_020799126.1, on the reverse strand, counting down.
CCTGACCGAGGCCCCGCGTCGTGCTCGGCTCCCCGGGACCCTGTGCCACCTCCGGCCGAGCCGCCAGCCCCGGCCCCCTCCCTGTCCGCAGGGAGCCTGCTGGATTTCCTGAAGAGCGACGAGGGGAACAAGCAGCCGCTCCCGAAGCTGATCGACTTCTCCGCTCAGGTGAGGAGGGAGCTGACCTTCCCCAGCCCCCCCACTCCCTCCGAGGAGGGCAAGTGAGGGAATCGAGTTGCCCAAGAATTTTCCTGGGAGCTGGGCAGTGCCAGCCCGGAGCTGGGGACAGAGGGAAGGAGCCGGGGGGTTTCCCTGCGGCGCTGCCCTCATGCCATCCCCATCCCGCTGCCCGCGCCAGGGCGGGGGCGCCAAAGGAGGAATGGTGGCTTCCTCCCCGGTGGCCCCTTTCCTGCAGCACCCAGCCGGCCCCCCGGGGGGTTTGGGCCAGGCTGCTCCTCCCGGGGCGCTGGGAAATCTGTGGGTTTTTTCCGTGGTTTCCGCGCCGTGGCTGCTGTGCTGTGTGGAAGTCGCAGGGGTGAGGGTCGGAGCTTGGCGTCCTGCTCGTGTTTGCACGGTCCCTTCTCCAGGAGGTGCCGGTGCTGGTCGGTTGGTCCCTCTGGGCCCAGAGCCCCCAAAGCTCTCGGTTTCTATCCGTTGCTGAGGTGACTGTTCCCTGCCGACACCATGCTCTGCGCGACGGAGCCTCATCCGCAAAATCAGCGAAAGCCCTGCAAAACCCCGCGGGGCCACACACCCACCCGTGCCACCCCCCACCAGCTCCAGGGCAGCTCTTGCACCCCCCCGGGCCGTGCCCCCAGCAGGACCCACCCGTGGCCGTGGCCGCGTTCATCTTTGTGGGTTTCGTAGGAAATCCACGGCGCGGTTTGGATGCGCTCAGGGTGCCCGGCCGATTGAGCTGGGCGCGGGTTCTAGGAGGGAGCGGAGCGTGTTCCGTTACCCCACAGCGATGCCTGCGGGAGTTTGTGGTTCATTAAAACCATTTACCTGCCGCAGGGCTGGCACGGGCTGGGGGAAGGCAGGAGGACGTGCTGAAAATCATTCGGGGGATGTTTCAGGAGCAGGTCTTTGAGCACAGCTGAGCGTGCTGTTGTACATCCAGCTTCGTGTGTGCGATCACTGGTGCAACTGCTGTCTTGTCCCTGCTGCTTCTGCAGCATCCCCAGACCCTGGCCGAATCCAGGGATCCTTTAAGCCAAGCTTGGAACCCCGATTAAATAACTCGTAGAGGTACCTGAGCAACAGGAAAGCCAGGCTGGGAGCCCAGACCCCAGGGGCTTAGGCCAGGCCGCTGGTTCCTGGAGCCGGCCGCGCCGCTCGGCTCCGCCGCTCGGAGGGGCGGCTGGCTGCAGCGCCCCGAAGCAGAGGCTGAGGCGCTTTCCTGGGCAGGCAGCAGGCAGGCAGCTAGCGAGCCTGGCACCAGGGCTTGTGCTGGGGCTGAGTCGCCGCGAGCAAAACTGTGTCTGTGGTCATGGAAATAATCCTTCCGCTCTCGCAGTGCTTATTTACTTCTGTATTCTGTGCGGAGAGCTCTGCCAGCAACCACAGCGTCCCCCGGCCTGGCTGGTGGGGGGTGAGGGGGATGGGGGGAGCGTCCCCCCGGACTGCTCCAACCCCTTCCCCTCCTGGGAGTGGGCAGCGTCAAACGCGGGATAATTTGGCACAAATCTGGGGGCCGGTCGTGCCCACACCAGGTCATTTCTGCATCGTTACAGCCACTTAGTGCAGAGCTGGGGGGCATCGTGACAGCCAGCTCATCACAAACTATTCTTGGAGACCCCAGGCACCTCCCCCTGCTCCTCGGGAGACCCCCCCCGTGCTTTTCTGTTCCCACCAAGGACGCTGCGATGCTGGGTGACCCACACTGCAGCTATTAAAGTCCCTTTGTCGTTCCCTCAGGACAGAGAGGCGATCGTTTACTCCCTGCTTCTCTCAAGCCGTTGCTGTCGTGTTTGGAGACTGGTCTCCCGCCTCCTCTGCACAGAGGGCGAGTTACTGCCCTTCACATCTGTTGGCTTCGGGGGAAGCGGTGACACCTTGCCCTGCGGGCACCCACAGACACTCGCTCGTGAGCACATCGGCTCCTCCTCGCCCGTTCTCACCACCCTTCTTGCACGTTGGGCTTAAATGGGTCGTGTTGGGCTGGTCACCCAAACGCTGACTCTTCCGCCAGGGTTTCCCTGACCGGAGGGTGGTTCCCCCGAGGACAGTCAGTCCCGTCTCCCGCTGTGGCTCAGCCTCTGTTCACCCCTTTCCAAGCACCGGCCAGAAGCAGAAAACCTCTTTCCGTTCCTGGTAACAGTCCCACTGGGGAGGTCGTGTTGTTTCAAAGAGCCTCTTTGCATTTTTCTCTTTCCCCTTTTTTACAGATTGCAGAAGGAATGGCTTTTATTGAGAAGAGGAACTACATCCACAGAGACCTGAGAGCTGCCAATATTCTGGTGTCGGCAATGCTGGTGTGCAAGATCGCAGACTTTGGACTGGCCAGAGTGATTGAAGACAACGAGTACACGGCACGGGAAGGTGCGGGAGCTGCTGGGGGTCACTGGCCACTTTCTGAGGTGGTGGAGGGCTGTGGGATTCCCTTAGAGCCACTTATCTCCGTGTAACCTCGGTGGGAAGGGCCCCGGGAGGGATGTGATGTGTAAATGGGCAGAGGAGGGAAGCTCCTCTCATTTGCATCGCCTTGCATGTTCCTCTTCTGTTTGCTTGCCTCTGGTTCCCCATATTTCACCATCAGTTTCTCAGCATTTGCGATAGAGCTCGTGTTTCCCGTTGGATCTCTTTGTCCAGGTGCCAAGTTTCCCATTAAATGGACTGCACCAGAAGCCATCAACTACGGATCTTTCACTATAAAATCAGACGTCTGGTCCTTTGGGATCCTCCTGACTGAGATCATTACCTACGGGCGCATCCCATACCCAGGTAAGGAGGTGAAATCCCTCCTCTGCTCTGGTTCCAAAAGATTCTGGGCCCCACCCATGGGATCTGTTTCCCCACGAAGTGGGATCGCTGAAAACAGAGGGAAGGGTGAGAAATCTGAATCTCACACCGGGAGCAGAGCTCAAGGGCGGTAGCACGAGGTGTCTGTGAGCCGTGGAGAGGAGCCCAGAGCACCAGGCGGTCTCCGAGCAGTCGGCATTACTCATTTAGCTTCGTCTGCTCCTCGGACCAGAGCTCACCTAGGATGGGCCATTAGGGAGATTTTCTCCCTGGGAGTCCTCGGTGGACACCAGCTGTTTTCACCGACGTGAAATCCCTGCCCGTGTGACATGGGCTCCCCCTTCTCAGGTTCCACAAAGCAGAGCTGGGACATCTCACAGGGGAGCCGGCAGAATAGGTCCAGGTAGTGACAACTGTGGGGTGCCGCCTGCTTTGGGGAGAAGGGCAGCCTCTCTATATACTGCCTCGGGGCTGAGCCTGCAAGGAGGTCCTGAGCTCCTCCAGCTCTGCGGGAAACCAACAGCAGTCAGGGCCGCTAAAAGATCGGGTCTCTCTAAAACAGAAGATCATGTTTTTAATGCGAGAGGACGACTGACTCGCCCCCGGCTGTGCTGTGGCCCTGGGGGGGGGGATCGGACACCACAGGTTCCTGGCTCACGGGTTTGCGTCACAGCACTGACCTGTGGTTTTCTGCTTCCTGCAGATTAAGCGTGTGTGGAAGCAGCACATTGCTTCAGGGCTGATAGCTGGGCCAGGTGTTTTGGAGAAGGCTCAAGCAATCTGTAAATTGTCATCATTAGGAACTGCCCTGTATTTTATACTAACTGTTGCTGTGGTACCTTTTTTCAATGGGAAATTTTTCTGCACAAGAAAAGTAAATGGTGCCACGGACCAACCATGAAGGATCTGGCGTGGCACAAATGGTTGTTCGGGAGGACCAGTTCTGCCATCACGCTAACTTAGTTTTATTGGAAGGAATGGCTCGTTAAAGACTCAGCAGGTAGAGAAGAGTAGCCTTTATTTTTTTAAAATTTATACAAACCGATTCTAATTCCCATTTGATCTGCTCCAGTGGTGTACAGAACAGCATGCTGTGACCAACTCAGCATCTCGGCTGCCCGCATGTTTCCCTGACCAGGGGTAGCGTGTCCCCCCTCCCATCCCCTCTAGCCCAGCCTTTTCTTCCTAGAGACATTGCCCAAAGGGTGGGCTGGTTTGGGTGGTTTTTTGCCTTTTAAGAGAAATCAGCGATGAAACGTTCCCGTGTCCTGTTTCTGCAGGGATGTCGAGCGTGGAGGTGATCAGGGCGCTGGAGCGCGGGTACCGGATGCCCCGCACCGAGAACTGCCCCGAGGAGCTCTATGACATTATGATGAGATGCTGGAAGACCAAACCGGAGGATCGTCCCACCTTCGAGTACATGCAGGGCATTTTGGAGGATTTCTTTACTGCGACAGAGAGGCAGTACCAGCAGCAGCCGTAGCGCAGGGAGCGTGGTGAGGAGAGCGGAACCCGCCGTGCCAGCGCCGCGAGCACACGCGCCCTGCTCCGCCCGCCCCGCTGAGCTCTGCCCGCGCACGCCTCCCCGCCAGCCTGGCCCGGGAACCAGAGCCTGCCTGGGCTGGAAGCGGGGCAGGAGGGAGCCACGCTCAGGCCAGACCCCCGGGGCTGCCGGAGGGAGGGAGAAGCCACACGGGGCCGTACCTGGTGCCTTTCACACGTGCCCGAACGCCCACGAGGCGGCTGCTCCCGGAGCGCTGCTGGACGGTGGCTGCCCATGCGGGGAGGCGTGGGGCCGGGCCTCTTTCAGCTACAAAGAAAAAGAAACCCCAGATTATTATCTTTTTAAAATCCTTCTAAGATCTTATCACGCCGTTCTGCAGAAGCAGCTTTAGCTGCGTCGGCCTTGGCGAGACGGCCACGGCCCCGGTCCCTGCGTGTCGGGGAAATCCCAGTGGATCCCCGCCCGGGCAGGCTGCGGTGCAGCTCGTCCTCACCGCAGGATTCTGGTGTCTGAATATCAAGTGTTGCAGGAACACGAGTCTCTCCTCCCCCTCCTGGGTTTCCTTCTGAAGTATTTTTCATGGTGCCCCCCCCCGGAGGGGGTGAGTTTTGGGGAGGCTGTGCCGGCGGGGCGGGCAGGGTACGGACAGACGGAGATGGTGCTTCAGGAGGCAGCCCCTGGTCCGATCCCCCCCTCAGCTTGCCCAAGGAGGAGCCCCTCAAGCCCACGGCAGGCCTAAGCCGGGCCCAAGGAGCCCTTCTCCTCCGGGGCAAGGCCCCGCGGC
>NW_020799126.1:917886-928401 GCF_003259725.1 Athene cunicularia | reverse complement strand
GTTTCCAGGACTCACGGCGTTGTCTGGGCGGGAGGGACGGGGGGCTCTGCCGGGGGGGCACGGCCGCGGCCTGAGCGGAGACTTGGGGCGCTCCCGGTTGTAGGGCGCACCGGGCGGCCGTTCCTCCCCGTGACGTTCCCTCGGGGGGGAGCGCTGGCCTGACCCGGGCGCTCACACCCGGGGAAGGGGCTGCTGCCTCGCGTGCGGTTTTCGTTCCCTGCCGCTGCCCCTCCCCGCGGCTCGGCCTCTCGGCGCTGTCAGCGAGTTTGTTCCCTGCAGCCTCGGACGGCGGAGGACGTTTCTGGTGGGGCTTTGCGAAGGCAGGCGAGCGTCGGTGCCGCCTCACGGCAGAGGAAACGAGCTGCCTGAGGTCTGGTAGTGGAAAAATGGATTTTCCTCCTTGCTTTCGAAGAAGGGTATTTCCTTGATAACGCGTTGCAAGAATAGGTGCATGAATAAATGATGTGTGCTGAATCAAAGGTCGCCGTTGGCCAGGGTAGGGGATGTGAGGTGACTCATGTGGCGTAAAGATTGTTACAGACTGGAAGGGCGATTGGAAGAGCAGAGGATTTAATTTATTTTACTTTAAGCATCTTCATACTCTGCTGGCCTTCCCCCGGGCAGGGAGGAGGGAGTGTCCGAGCTGGCTTTGCGAGCTGAAGATGGTCCTACTGGGAATTTCCTTGTAGCCTTCTCTTTTCTGAAGGGCAGAGGAGACTGCTAGCAGCTCTCCCGATGTCAAAGGAGCTCTCTGAAATCAACGTGAATGCAGCACTTGTCTCCCTTCGAAAGGCTTTCAGCGACTCCTCTGAGTGCAGGGGTGAGCTGGGCAGAGATGCAATAAAGATGAGCTTGTCCAAACAGTTGAGAAGAATATCTAAGGAGGCAACCCCTGAAAAAGGGGGGCGAGTGCCAGGCTGGCACCTCGGAGGGGGTGCAGAGCAGGTACCCTTAGCACTGTGCACGTCCTGTTACTGTGCCCGAGGGTACAATAAGTGTTACGTGTGGCAGCGAGCTTCAGCTTGCTCTGTTACCCGTGGATTATATTTTTTCCTGCCACAAAGTAGTGGGTTGTGTCTGTCTTCCCTTTCTGTCACCATATTAAAGAGTTTTGGGAAGTGGAACAGGGTATTGGAGCTTTGTGATCCAGCTGGACAAATGGCTCTGCATAGGTTGTGTTTTCCTTGTTTTCCTTCGAAACTGTCATTGAAAGTTAAAAGCTCTCGGTTATGGCTGTTTGTCCCTCTTGCTCTTCTCTGCAGAAAAGAAACGGGACAATGTCCATCATCTCATTCATCCGATACCCATCGCTGCCTCTTCCTCCTTCCGCTGCCTCCCTTTGAGCAAATACTGTGTTGTGGTCTTTTCTTTATGTGGATTACGAAACTGTAAGACCTGAACCAGCCCCCGTGTGGTACCAGCCCCGATAAAACGCTTGAACTTGCTGCTGCTCGAAGGTTTCTCCCAGTCTGTAGAAAACATTTGCAGGGATGGCCCGGATGCGAACGGCCCAGCCATGGGCCTGCTGGGTTTCCTTTAGAGCATGCTGGCAGAGTGCCACAGGGAAAAACTGCTTGTTGGCTCCGGTTTCCCCCTTCCCATAAATAAATGTCGGGGTTCAGGCCCTGTCAGTGGCAGCTTCAGGGGCCGCAAGCTGCAGGGAGACACACGTGTGTGTGTGTGGTCGGGGCATAAATCCACGTAGTGGGGTCTCTTCACGCGGGGTCAGGCTGGGATTCAGCTGGACAATTCCTCTGCTTTGGCAGCGTGTTTTTGTAAACCCGTTGTGAATTCGCAGAAAGCGGCAATATTGTTGGAGCCTTTCTAAATGACATCAATCAGATATAATCAGATATAATAAACACCAAGTCTAGTGATAATTATCCAGAAGTACCTCCTCGGGGAGGGTTTCTGCGTGTCCCGCTGCTGCGCACAGGACAGGAAATACCGTTAGAACAGTTTGTGTTAATTTATTCTTACAGCTGAGTGCTTCATTCTAAAGTTAATTACAGGAATAGATTTTCAAAACCTTTCAGGAGAGCTCCCGCAGACCTCGGGGTAGTTGCCGTTGCCCATCGGGGACGGGTGTGCTGGTGGGGAGAGCGGTGGGTGCCGCTGCTCGGGGGGTGGTTCAGCGCCCTGCCCGCGGTTCCCGGTGTGATGCTCTGCCTCATGCCATGATTTCCCCAGGCTGCTTTTTGCCGGTGCGAGAGGGAGATCTGAGTGCGACTTCTGGCAGGGTCCTGTGTGCGGAAGGAATATAGTGACGTTTTGAAACGGATTTTGTCTTTTTTGAGAGAGCGAGGTTTGCTTTCCTTCAGCAGGCTCTTCGCCTGTGATAGAGCCCTCCCGTGTGAGCGATGCTTCTCACCCGGCGCTGTGATTTGGGGGACAGGGGTTGATTGTGCTTCTGCAGTTACTTCTCTCATTTAGGTCGTATTCCCCTAAGAAAGGGTCTCTTGTAAGTGTGTCCGCTTGTAGTAAAATAATAAAACTTAGTCAATCCAAATTACTCTTGTCTGCGTGCAGCTGGGTTTTTCTTGATCTGGAGTTGTGCCTATTTGTTGTGCTACTTGTTGCTTCGTTGTACGATTTTTCTGGCACCTCAGATGCAAGACTGTCATCTGGGAGATTTCTGCCTGTCTGCGATTTGAAATGTAAACACTTGGTAAAGGCCCCAAAGGCGGGCGCTCCTGCCTGCCGGCCGTCCGGGGGTTGGTGACTGCACTAAAGCAGAGCCCCGGCAGCCGTGGTTTGACCCTGTGCTGGAGGTAACGTAGCTTGTGGGCATGTCCCGAAGGAGCCGATGGCCTGGCCAGGCCCGTGAGTCGTGCAGGGGCCTTCGTTGGGACAAGGTGAGGCGCGTCTGTCAGTACGGGAGCAAAGATCCTGATGAGAGAGGCCCCAGGCTTCAGCCCGCACGTGAGCCGCGGGAACCTGCGCTGGGCATTTCCTTCAGATTTGGCTGCCAAAGCTCCCCCGACCTGTTGCGTAGCAGCGTTCCCATTTCTTGCTACCAAATGTTTTTTTCCTGGCAAGACTTTCCACAGTCCCCCTCTTGTCTTTTCTGTTGCCTGGTGCTGCCTGAGTCATCGTCATCTATATGCAGAGAGCCTGATTTCTGTCAAAGGTGTCACCAAGAATTTCATCTCCTACATGCCTGTGTGTCTCCTGAGCGCCTTCCAAAGTTCTGTCCTTACCTTGTCATCTTGCACGCTCTTCAGGGCGAGGGTGGCCCTGGCGCGGTCTGGGTTTCTGTTAAGTAACGTTGTGTGTCTGTGCGTGTCTGGCACCTCGGTGAGGATCGCAGCCAGGTAACTGCTGCAGGTCGCCGGCTGCTGGAGAGCGCGATGGAGGGCAAGAGTGTTTCCTTCAGTGCTTCACCTGCCTGGGAGACCTTTTCCTCCTCGGTCGCGGAGTCACAGAGATCAGAGAAGGCAGCATTTAGCCCGGGAGACAAGCCCCGTATTGTTTCGGGGTAGAGCAGTGTTGAAGTCCAAGTGATTTTTAGGAGGGTGCTTTCCAGAGGAGGCTTTCTGCCCCTCTAACTGCATTGAGCTGTGCTTAGAATGGATCTCGAGATCTCCCTCGTAAGCGAAACAGATATATCTGATAATTTAGTATTTAGTATTAACGTGTTTTATGTAGCTGCCTAGAGTTTGCATCTTAAATACATTTTAGATTTTAAACCCCCCCGCCCCAATATTCATGACTTTTTTCCATCCTGCTCAGTGCCAGCAGTACTGGATGCTCTATTGATCCTTGCTGGTGCCTGGGCCAAACGTACCTTAGTGGCCTCAGAATAAGGCAAAAGGAAGGTGAGGAAGAGGAAGGGCTTGTGGGGGCAATAAACACAGATTATCTTCCCCCCGCCCTGATCTGGTGGTCGCTGGGAGGGCGGTGCTGAGCCCCAGGCCCTGCTGAGCCAGAGCAGGCCCCAGGCTGGGGGTGGCTCCTTCCAGTCCCAGCCCAGCTCACTTGTGGGGCTCTTTCCTCCGCCTTCCCCTTCGGTATTTGGCTCCTGCCCCCGCACGTAGCGGGACCGTCGGGAGGTGACGGAGCCCGGCTCTGCCTGCCGTGCGAGGACTCGCGGGGGAAGGCAGCAGTTGGGGTTGTTACGGCTGCAGCATCAGCTCAGGAGTTGTCCCAGACCAGACTCTGCTTTTTTTGCGTGTGTGGTTTTCCAGTGGTGCTGCACACGCAGGGAGTTTAGGAGAGCGGGCTGAAGCTCGTAACACAATGAGATTATTCTGGAATTGATGCTCTAATCCAGCCAAGCTGCTGGTGTTTTAATTCTCTCTAAAGCTTGGTTTTCCCACGCCTTCCTGCTCGTGCTGGGCTGGCTTACCCGGGGAAGGAACAGAGCCCGTTCAGGGGTTTGCTGCTGCTGTACGGGGTCTGGTTCGTGTTGGAGCCCCCGCGGAATTGACTGACCTTCCAGCCTGAGCCGTCTCCCCACTCCCTGAAAAAAGGGCATCGATTTTTTTGCCGTGTTACTGAGCTGTGCGGTGGCCCGGAGGGGCGAAGAGGGAAGACTGAATAGGCGGGAGCAGGGATGCGCCACCCCTTCGGGTGAGGCGAGCGCCTGGTTTGGTGTCGCCGGCCCCTGAGCATCCCTCTTCTCTGGTATCCATGGCGCTTTTAGCACTGGGGTGTTGGATGCCTGGGAGTAGAGAAGTCAGGTGACAGCCTGCTGGACGAAGCACGTTACGGATCAGAAGCACAATTTTTTTTCTGGTTGGGCAAAGCCAATGTTTTCTTCCTTGCGGGTGAAGAGACGGAGACTCAGAGAGTGTAAAGCGACTTGATGAGAGTCACAAAACGAAGTCAAAAATGGCTTTTGGGAATTTAATTTGTGTTGAGTTGCCTGACTGTGCGGCCTTTCTAACGTCTGGGGTGAACACTTTCAGTCGTGTGGCCCCTCGCTAATGCTGCTCCCGTGTTTCTGTTGTCTTTCAATGTTTCTTCTCCTTTTTGCAGGAAAGGCTAAGATATATGCTGGTCTTGCTGTTGTTGCTGCACGGTACAGACTCTTTCTATGTACCTGGTGTGGCTCCGATCAACTTCCACCACAATGATCCTGTAGAAATAAAGGTAGGATGGGCTTGGATGGAGCTGTTGGTCTGCTTGGGTTTTTTTTTGTGTGGTTTGTTTTTTCCCTTCTTGGTATCACAGCAGCAAAGTGGGACTAGAAAGTCAAATGTGGGGTTCCTGTTACTAAAATTTTGGGGGCAGATATTTTTTTTCACAATATTCCTGTAGGGTGTTGGGGATAAGCAGCCCTCAAGTGGTCACTGTCATCATCATACCCTGCAGTTCCCAACATGATTCTCTTTCTTGCTTCTTAAATCTTCGACCAAGTCCCTTCAGGGGTTGCACCAACGTCCTCGAGGTGTTGGTCTGTTTGGGCAAAGGGCTCTCTCTCTCACTGTAGCTTCGAAGTGAATTTAATCAGAGATTTTTCTCCAGCGTTATGCTGACTCTCACAGTGGGCCTTTCGGTGGTAGGTGAGTGGCAGAATAAAGAAGTGGTTTGAATCGCACCTTTCCCGTTTTCTCACCAGTTTTCTCACGTTGTGTCTTCAAGTCAAGTGAAATCCATGATAAACCCCTTGGAGTCAGTTTGGTGCAGGCATTTGTCCTTGAGCATTGCAGATCTTACAACCCAGGCTTGCTGAGAGCTGTTCCTGTGCAGCATTGCTGGTAGTGAGTGATGGATCTGCTTCACCCCTACAGGGGGAAGCTGGACTTTGTTTCCAGACATCAGCAGTTTATGGCCCATTTCATTTATTTTTCTAAAGCTGTGGCCTCTGTCTCAGCAAAATCCAGCACCCATGGGGACGCTGAGGCTGGCTGCTCCCACATGAAGCACAGCACAGTTCTCTCCTTGGCCACAGGCTGCCAGACACAGGCTATTTTTAAGCAAATGAGACTTGCCTGTGGCTACAGGAAGCTTCCCAGAAGAAGGGGGTATGGAACTGTTCTCAGAGGGCTTTCGAGAGCCCACTGCTCCCTCAAGTGATAAGGCAGGTCAGCGTGTTTGCCAGTGCTCTTCCAATAAATGACCCTGGCTGATTACAAAACACTTGTGGCTTTCGGAGCAGCTGTGGCCTTGGCTGTCGCGGTACGTCGCTGCGCTTCCCTCGTGCCTGTGAGCCGTGGGAGCTCCACAAGCGTTTGGGTTCTGTCGCCATCCCTCGTGGTCCCGATCGGAGGGCTCTGGCTTTCCTCACAGAGATGAAAATTGCTGAACTCTGCGTATCACTAGAGCTCTAGGTCCAGTGTGACGTGAATTTGGTTTTGAGGAAGTAACTGCAGTCTTGTCTGAAATGTGATTCTTGAATCTCTTTTGAGCTCTTTGTTGTTTTTTAGGGCTCCACTGAGTCATAAATTGTGAAACCAATCCACTGTGCTGCTTTCTTCAAGTGTTTCTCAGTTTGTGAATGAATTGCTACTAAATGGTAGTGTAGAGGAGCTGGAGCTCTTCCAGGAACATCTGTCTCTTTTTTTGTTGTTGTTGTTTGTTTTTTTGGTTTTGTTTTGTTAATTCAACAGTCTCCAAAAGTGAGCTTTATGGCAGGTGCCCCTGAAGTAAGCTTCAGCTCCTGGCTGATGTTGAGAGGACGGGAAACTGTCTGAGTTCTTTCCTGGGGATAATCCTTCCCTTGTTCCTCCAGGCTGTGAAGCTGACCAGCTCACGAACCCAGCTACCATACGAGTACTACTCGCTGCCCTTCTGCCAGCCCACCAAGATAACGTACAAGGCTGAGAATCTCGGTACGTATCCGCTGAGCAGCGTTCCCCAGCGGCGGGGGCGTGCTGCTCGGGAGCTGCCTGAGGGGACGTTTACAGGAGTTAAAAGCAATTGCAAATGTCGTCTCTAATAAAGTGGTTGTCAGCGCTTGCTTCCTCCAATTTATATGCTGTTTGCAAACCAGGATGCCCAGATACTGGAAGGAGGAAGCCCCTTACCCGAAGGAGGGCATGTACACTGCTGCCTAAGTAGCCCTCGATACTTCCAGCGAAAGAGCTGAACTGCTCTTCAGTCTCGTCCTGGCGTCTGTGGTCCCAGAGGAGCCTGGCTGTGGCGCTGCCAGCTGCCCAGTGTGCTGCCAACCCGGGATTGGTGCCGAGAAGCCCGGCAGCCTTCAACCCCGCCCTTCTTTTCCTGTTTTCTAGGTGAGGTTCTTCGGGGGGACCGAATTGTAAATACACCTTTCCAGGTTTCCATGAACATGGAGAAGAAATGTGAAGTTCTATGCAACTTGCCCAACAAGCCGGTCACTCTGACAGTGGAGCAGAGCAAGCTGATCGCCGAGCGCATCCGGGAAGATTACTATGTCCACCTGTGAGTCAGCTGGAGCGTGGGTTCGCGTCAGCGGGGATTCGGTGTTGTGGGCAAATTTGATGTGAAATCTGTATTTTCAGCATTGCTGATAACCTCCCTGTGGCAACACGGCTGGAGTTTTATTCCAATCGTGAGGAAGAGGAGAAGAAGAAGGAGAAGGACGTGCAGTTCGAGCATGGATACAGGCTTGGGTTTATGGACGGTAACAAGGTAGAGAATCTGGGTGCTGTCTGAGGGGTGCCCAGAGATCGGGGTGTCTGGCAGGGGGAGTTAGGAGTCTACCAGGGAATATCAGAATTGGGAGTGCAACCAGAAGGTTTTTTTAAAGAGTGGAAATAGGAGAGAGGGCTCTTGCTGGAAGAAGGGGGTGGGTGCTGAGCTGCTGGTGCGATCGTCAGGGGTTCTGGCTGCGTCCAGCGAGTCAAACTCAGGCAGCGGTGTCCCCTCAGGGCAAAGGCAGCGTGCCCCAAGGGCTGGCTGACCTCTGATGCTCTTGGAGCATCTCGCATTTGGGGGGAAAAAAAAAAAAGTCAAGTGTTTATTGGAGGCAAAGCTGCTTTAAGTTTGCCAATGGAAGCTTTGTGTATTCCTGCAGACACGGCCCGTGGCTGCGTGCCCCAGGACGGGCCCTTTGCCTTGGCAGGCTCGGGTGTTCTGCTTGCTGCAGCCAGAGCTCTGGGGGGCGAGGGAACCCGCGGCGCCAGCTCGGCCTCGTGGCACCTTGTTCTGTAGTAGGTGATGTAAGAGCAAAGGCGTGAGCGTAGGGCGCTGTGGGACCCCCGGAGTCGGGGTCACACACGTCTGCCTGGTAGGAAAAGCAGGTGGGAAGCTCGGGGTTGCGGCTGCTGAGATCTTTCCAACCTCAGTCTGGTGATTCCGCTGACGTCACAGTTGAGATGTGAGATATAACGATGATTTTCAAGGCCAGAAATAGACGGAAACATTATCCCTCATGCCTGGAGTGGTTGAGGTGTTGTTGCCTTTTCAACATCTCTGTGCTCTCCTCTTGTTCTCGCAGCCCTGGACAGTGTTAGCCTGGTCTTGCTCTGTAGCACGACGTGTCTGGGAACAGTTGGAGCCTTCAGTTCTCTGCACCGAAAGCTGCTTTCTGCAGTTGTTGCTTCTGAACTTTGCCTGTTCCTCCCCTGGGGTGCTAACGTTTTATTTAATGTCGATCTGTTTTAGTTCTACCTGCACAACCACCTCTCCTTCATCCTTTACTACCACAGAGAGGATGTGGAAGAGAACCAGGAGCCCACCTACAGGGTTGTGCGCTTTGAAGTGATTCCCCAGAGTATTAAACTAGAAGGTGAGAGACTCTTCGGGAGGGGAGCAAAGGAGAAGAACCTCTTGGAGGGCCAAGAGTCGAATGCCACTGACAGATCAGGGGGGCAGTTGTTGCTTCTGGTACAGTCTCGGGACACAGAAATGAGAGAGGGTCCAAATTATAAGAACAATAAACCCCTCTGTTATTAAAGAATTACCAACAGCAGAGAGAGATCTTTGAAATGTGATCCGTGGGAAATGAATTCGTATAAAAAGATCTGAGTTTGAGGTTTGGGAGTTGGATTTTTTTGGTACTGTGTCATCTAGCATCAAGTATGAGTGGCACCTGGGGCTCAGATCTTCCCCGCTGGGACACTGCTGGCTCGTCCAGGGACCCACAGGGAGTTTGAAACTGGTCTGGGGGGACTGGATTTTGAAAGTTATGGGTAGGGGGAAAACACTTCTACCTCAGTGAGCCCAGTGTGAAACAGGTGTCTCGAAGGGCCGCTGCTCGGCGCGTGTGTCATCCCGCGCAGCGCTCCCCTGGCGGCAGCAGGCTCTGCGGGAGGGCTCTGGTTTCTCAGCGTATCATGGGGGACAGAGGATTCACGCACGGCTTAGGACCTCGGCTTCAGAGCCTCTGGCTTTTACCCTTCCGGATAAGGAAAACCCTATGCGTGTCTTTGCTTAAAGCTTGTTAATGGTGCTCCGCTTCTGATCAGAATAATAGTTTTGCAGACTGCAGAGCTGGGTCAGAAAGGAAGGAGTGCTTCCCCTGGGGTGCTGGGAGTAGGTGCAGGCCGGGGTGGTCGGTGGGAGAGGGGGTGCCAGGGAAGGGCTGACCGAGCCTGTGCCATGTTTTCCCTTACAGATTTGAAGGCTGACGAGAAGAGTATGTGCACCCTGCCTGAAGCCACGGGCTCTGCCCCGCAGGAGATCGATCCTTCAAAAGAGAACCAGCTGCTCTTCACCTATTCTGTGCACTGGGAGGTGAGGGAGCGGCGGGGGGCTGGTGGGCAGCGCTGCCCCCCTGGCTGGCGCCTGGTGCTCCACCTCTCTGTCACAGCGGTGGTGTGGAAGCCGCTGGGGATGTGCTGGTGTGAAAAGAACTTTCCTGTTCTTTCAGGAAAGTGACATTAAATGGGCTTCGCGCTGGGACACCTACCTGACCATGAGTGATGTGCAGATTCATTGGTTTTCGATCATTAACTCGGTTGTGGTCGTCTTTTTCCTTTCGGGTGAGTGAGATGTGTGGGGTGGGGAAGGGCTTTGCCATTCATCTGCGGGGAACTTCCTTTGTGCCTCGGCTGGAGGCGGCTCGAGGAGGGTGAGGCCACGTCTGAACCCGATCAGAAGGGGCAGGAAACAAACACCGGCCCATGAAACCCTCGTGGGTCACCAGTCACCTGCTGCTCTCTGAGTGGGGTATCTGGGGGGGGTAGCATGTGGTTAGTGCACGTCCTGAATGTCCATATCTAAAGAAAAACAACCACAGGAAAGCCAGAGTGCCCCGTTCCTCCTGGAAATCTGCCTCCCCCACTGCCTGGGGGTTTGTTTCTGTCTTTGCTGGGGGCTGGGGAGGTGGCTGATGACACGAGGCCCCCGCTCCGAGCCAGAGCTGGGCGCTGGTGGGAGCCGTGTGGCCGCGGAGCACCGGGGCAGCAGCCTCTGAGCTAAACCATGTTTGTGCTTGTCTCCAGGTATCCTCAGCATGATCATCATCCGGACCCTCCGGAAGGACATTGCCAACTACAACAAGGAGGATGACATCGTATGTGTGTGTTGTGGCGCTGGGGGCAGCGCGGGAGGGAAGCACCGACGAGGAGGGATTTGTTGGAAGACGTGGATTGTCTCTTTCCTCGCCCCTGTTTTGTTTTGAGCCCCAAAAATGGGGGGGGGCAG
>NW_020799126.1:909725-917836 GCF_003259725.1 Athene cunicularia | reverse complement strand
GGGGGGGGGGCAGTTCTGTCGTGCTGTCACGACACCTTTGCCTCTGTACCGCGGCAGGTTGCCGGTTCAGACGTCTTCAGCCCCAAGTAAGGGCTGCAGGCAGCTCCATAAATGTGGGCCCTGGCACTGGCAGTGCAGCCCTGGGCTGGTTTAAGCCCAAGAGGGAAGAAGTTTAACCAGAGTGACAAAATCCTGTAGAAGAGCTGGATGTGGGGCAATGAACCTCCCGGGCTGGCTGCGGTAGGGTGTTCCTTCCCACCATTGGACTGTGTCCCGATGTCCTTTTCCTGCTGTTGCTGCAGGAAGATACTATGGAGGAATCTGGTTGGAAACTTGTGCATGGAGACGTCTTCCGGCCGCCGCAGTATCCTATGATCCTCAGCTCTCTCCTGGGTTCTGGAATTCAGCTCTTCTGTATGATCCTGATTGTGATCTGTGAGTGGCACCTGTCACGGGGGGGCGGCTGTGATGCACAAGGCCGCTTCCTCCGCAGGGCTGGGCGAGGGGCCGGGGCTGTGCTCGCCCTGCCGGGGTTTCTAGGTCGTGTTTCCCAGCTGAAGGCGTCGTTTTGTGGTTTTATTTCCTGTCACCCCCATACGAGCTCCGGACTCATACCGCAGGCTGAGGGACCTGGGCACGTGTGTGCTTTGCCTTCTGAGCGGGGCCTGTTCTGACCACTGGGAAGACTGAGGCTAAAGCCTGGTCTGTAGCTTGAGCTCAGGGCTGGGCCTTCCTCCGGCCAGTGCTGGGGGTGCCTTAGGCTGGGGAGGAGACGCGGGCTGTGCCGGGGGCGGCCGGGGGCTGTGTCTGGTGAGCCCACGGGCCTCAGGGCTGCCGCTCTCTCCTCCCCTCCCTCCGCAGTCGTGGCGATGCTGGGGATGCTGTCGCCTTCCAGCCGGGGCGCGCTGATGACCACCGCCTGCTTCCTCTTCATGTTCATGGGGTAGGTGCCTCCCGCTGCCCACCCCTCCCCTCCCTCTCCCCGACAACAGAAGCTGATTTTCTTTGTCTTGCCCTGTTTCTGTCCAGGGTTTTTGGTGGATTCTTCGCTGGCCGCTTATACCGGACTCTGAAAGGGCATCGCTGGAAGAAGGGAGCCTTTTGTGTGAGTTCTGTGCCCTTACCCAGCTTTGCTGGTGGCTGTGGACAAGCTCCACGTGGGTTTGTGGGTAGCAGGACGCAGCCTGGCTGTGCTGTGGGGGTTTGGGGGGGGTTGAGCCCTCACAGCTCCACACGAGAGGGCAAACACCACAGCACGTACTACAGCACAGCCAGAGCCTTGTCCAGGACCCTCCCCGCAGCCCCCCCGCTCTGCTGGGGCTGCAGCAAAAGGGACGTTTCCTCCACGTGGGCCTCGTCCCGTGTGACTCGTGGAAGAGAAACGTCTGGCTGATGAGCCACGTCTTTCCTCCTAACCCGTGTTGCTCTTGCAGACAGCTACCCTGTACCCGGGCGTTGTCTTTGGGATCTGCTTCGTCCTGAACTGCTTCATCTGGGGGAAGCACTCCTCCGGAGCGGTGGGTACCTTCCCCTGGGTGTCTGCCAGGTGGGAGCGGGGTGAGGGGCTGCCGGGGACTTGCTTCCTTCCACGGGGTCCCTCTGCCCGGGGGTGCCCGTGGGCCGGCCGCCGCGTTGTGCCGGGGGAGACGCGCTGCCCGCCTGACCCCGGCCCCTGGCCGTGTGATTCCAGGTGCCTTTCCCCACCATGGTGGCCTTGCTCTGCATGTGGTTCGGGATCTCCTTGCCCTTGGTCTACCTGGGTTACTACTTCGGGTTTCGCAAGCAGCCGTATGACAATCCCGTACGGACAAACCAGATTCCCAGGCAGATCCCGGAGCAGAGGTGGTATATGAATAAATTTGTTGGGTGAGTTGATGAGTGTCTGGGGAATACGGTGAGTCCAGCCCCCTCCCCTCACTCTCCTGGGCCGCTGAGCATCCCCTGCTGGTCTCTGGGCGCAGACAGCAGATGCGTTTCCTTGAGTAACGCGATACCGGGGACAGTCGTGACGATTTTATAAGCACCAGCCACACCGGATCGGAAGGGGCACGTGCTCAGCAGCAGCTGGGCCGTTGACTGTGTGACGTTTATTCTGGTTAATCGGGAGCTGTAGAGCTGCTGGGAGCGCTCTGTGTGGTTACAGGGGACTTGTAATGGCCACACGCTTAGATTGTGCTGCTTATCGTTTTTCTTTCTCGCTCTGCAGGATTCTCATGGCTGGTATCCTGCCTTTTGGAGCTATGTTCATCGAACTGTTCTTCATTTTCAGTGTAAGTATTTAACCCGCTTCGCTCCCAAACGGGATTCCTCTCGTGCTAAAGCTTCTGGAGGGGATGGGGTCCCGCTGGAGCAGGCTCCTCTTGCTGTCCTGGCTGCAGGGGCTGGCAGGTGCCCTCCAGGCCAGTCGGGGCTGTCTCCAGAGCCTGTGGCTCTTGTCAGGCCGTCCCCTTGCTGAGGGCACCTGGAGGTGTCTCGGGGACACTCCCTGGCAATTTGGGGGGTAAAGGTGAAAACTTGCTGTAAGGTGATGTCAGGGAGGGGTCCTGCTCTCCAGGCGTTCCCTGAGCCATCCCAGCTGCCGCCCGTTTATCACCTTCTGTGGATGGGGAGGAATTTCCGGGGGGGATGAACAAGTTACCTCTGAGCTGTCTTGGGGCACCTTTTTGCAACCTGATTCCTCTGGAGTTGTGAAATGCATCAGATCTGTGGTTTCACCTACGTGAGGCTGAGGGGCTCCTCGATTTCCCTCAGATTAGCTGCTAGAACTTACTCTCACCTTCGCCGATCGATCGCAGCAGGACGGACACAAATTTCTGCTGCGTCTTTGTTTCAGGCGATCTGGGAGAACCAGTTCTATTACCTTTTCGGTTTTCTGTTCCTGGTGTTTATAATCCTGGTGGTATCCTGCTCCCAAATCAGCATCGTCATGGTGTACTTCCAGCTTTGTGCTGAGGTGAGATTCCTGCATTGTAGTTTCGGTAGCTCAGGAGATTTGCTCCTGGAGAACCCCAGGCTGTGTTAGTGCTGCGGCTCAGCAGAGATCTCGTGTTGCCCGGCCTCGCCGGCACGGTTGCTCCTGACACCTCCTGACTTCAAAGAGAATCGAAGCTCCTTGATTCTGCACTGGGCTGGGAACTGTGGGTTCACACCAGCAGTTCTGCTGGGAGCAGGGTATTTGGAGCTGACACCTCTTCCCAAAGAAACTCTTTGATTCCATCCCCACACAAAACCAAACGTGGGGTCAGAGGTGAGCTGTGTTCTCCGGCAGCAGGTGCTGTGGTACTGACCTGCCTTTGCTTCACCGTCAGCTCCTCATCCTCTGCGTCTGGAAACATTCCTGTGACAGAGCAGTTCCCCAGCCCCAAGCTGTGGTTTTCCTTTAAAGGGAAACGGCTGGTGCTGTCCCTGTCCCAGAAGGGTCACGGCATCCCTGAGACAGCGGCACAGGAAGAAGCAGCCTTTGGGGTAACAGGGTTTTTCCCCCGGCAGGATTACCGCTGGTGGTGGAGGACCTTCTTGGTGTCCGGAGGATCCGCCTTCTACGTGCTCATCTACGCCATCTTCTACTTCGTGAACAAGGTATGGTTGCTCCTCCAGCGTGGAGGTGCCGCCTCTCTGGAGGAGGTCGTTGTCTTTGGGATGGGAAGCGGCGGCGCCGCCTGCTCCGAGCACGTCCCTGTCCGGCCCTGGGCAGCTCCTCAGCTCCCTCGAGGGCAGGACAGGCCCTGGAGGGGGTCCCTGTGCCCTCACACACCCCCCCTGAGGGCAGGACAGGCCCTGGAGGGGTCCCTGTGCCCTCACACACACCCCCTGAGGGCAGGACAGGCCCTGGAGGGGTCCCTGTGCCCTCACCACCACCCCCCCCGAGGGCAGGACAGGCCCTGGAGGGGTCCCTGTGCCCTCACACCCCCCCGAGGGCATCGTGCGTCACCAAGGGGGGTTCCTGGCCGAGGCACGGGCCACCCGGGAGCTCACTCCTGATACCCCCGTCCTTCATTCTGCTCGTTTCTCCTTCTGTTTCAGCTGGATATTGTCGAGTTCATTCCCTCCCTACTGTACTTCGGCTACACCGCCCTGATGGTCTTGTCCTTCTGGCTCCTCACTGGCACCATTGGCTTCTATGCAGCCTACATGTTTGTCCGGAAGATCTACGCCGCCGTGAAAATAGACTGAAGGTGCAGCCACCCAGCAGCGAGTTGACGCCTCGGAGCGTGTGTCCGCCCGGGAGCCGAGGGCACGGCTTCTCCCGACTCTTTTGAGGAAACAAAATCCAGTGGGAGAGTGACAAGAGAAATAAATAACTCCTCATTTTGGAATGTAACTTTGGCACAGTGTACATGGATTCTGGGCTACTTCTGGGGGGAAAAGGGGTCTGTAGATACCTTACATTTTAACTTTATTATCCTGTTCCATATTTGAGGGAGTTTTTTAGCAGACAAATGTCCCTCTGTATAAGTAAACCCCCTTTTTGCTAATTCATCCTCTTTTTTTTTTTTTATGTTGATGACAAATGGATTTGAGACAGCAGTGGAAACACTGGTGAAAACGTTTTCTTCCAGCCCCTGGGGTGCTCTAGGATTCAGGGAGACTCTTCAGACAAACACCAGACGGGGTTTCTTTCCTGCCTTCACGTCTGCACGGAAGAGGGAGCTTGACTATGGCGAGATAAGGGAGCCCCGAGGCCCCCCAGCGCCAGCCCGGCCCGCACAGGCCCTGCCTGGGTTACCGTTCGGCGGAGGTGCCGCTCCGAGCCTGGGAAGTGCAATTTCACCCGCGAGCGCCTGAGAACTGCGGCCCCGGCCCCGCTTCCCCTCCCCTCCGGGGGCTGGGGGGGCGCAGGACGCGACGGGCTGGCGGAAGCCACGTGCTGGTGCTCCAAGGCCGGACTGGAGGGACGTGCGAGGTAACCACGAAGGTTCGTCCTGTCGGCGGCTCCGCTCCAGCCGCGTGAGGAAACGGGGCCGGTGTCCTCCCGGGAGCGTCCCGCCCCGCGCAGGGAGGGCGGCGCCGCCCTAGTGCCAAGCGAGCTGATGCAGTATTGGGCCCGGGGACAGGGGTGGCCCCGAGGAGCTCGCCCGTTGCCGGGAGCGGGCTGCCTGGCTCCCTGCCCGCTGCTCTCTGCCGCCTCCTCCTCCTCCTCCTCTTCCTCCTCTTGGATTCTCTACCTCCAAGGAACAGAAGAAGCGTGTGCCCCTTAAGCTGTATTTTGTTCTCCACGAAACGGTCCAAGTCCTCCACAATAGCTGTCGTGGGTTCTTCTGCAGCAGGCTCCTCTTTTTCTGTGGCTTGATGCTTTGAATCAGTCCGTGGGAAGCTCTTTTAAAAAGAGGTTAAATTTTTTTTTTTTTTTTTTTTTGGTCACTTAGGTGATAATTTACCACGCTGCAGTGAAGGCTCCCTCCATCCCCAGACTAGCCAGATTCAGTCAGGGCTACAGGGGAGAGGTGTTTGGGTTTTGTTGGTTTTTTTTTTTTTTTTTAGTGAGATCTACGAAAATTTTGCTTTTCCTTCTCACTGTAGGAAGCGGTATGGTCAGCCACAGGTGACACCGTTCCAATCCAGAACTGTCCAAAGCCCTCCCTGTTACCAGCACTGACGTGCACCCTTGAAGGGGTTGGGGCTTTTTTTTTAACCCCAGTTGCCATAAGTTTCCACCAGGTCCACACAAGGACCCGTGTCTTGCTGCCCCCTGGCACTGACCCTTCCAGCCTTGCCCGGCGGCTCCGGCCGCCCCTCGTGCCAAAGCCTGGTCAGGCAGGAACCGAGGACGGGAAAAGGGAGAAGGGGACGCACGCGCCAGCTGGGCCATGGAGTCCTGTGTCAGTTCTGATTTGAGATCCCTCTCTGAGATTTTGGTTGATTTTTCTTTTCACTTTTATTTTCTGCCCCTGCCCCAGTGGAGAGGCTCAGCCAGCATTGATCTCTCTCCCCTCCCCAAAGTGTTTTCTCTGTATTCTTTGTAATTTTTAATTAATGTATGTATTCTCTGTGTCCTGTTGTAAATAAATCTGCCATTGTCCTGTTGTCCTGCTCTCCTGGCTTCTCCTAAGCCACCTCTTGGGATTTTTTTCAGAATGTTCGACCCGCGTGGTCTTTGATGTGTGGCTGTGGTCAGACGCCGAGCTTGGCCTCCACTGCGGTTTCCTCTGTGACATTTTCCTCCTGGCACACGACCGAGCAGTCCCTTTCCCCCCGCGTGGCACGTCCTGTGCGCTGCCGTACGCTGGAATTAAACCGCCGAGGCGCTTGGTCTGTCCCCGTTCTGCTCCCGTGGGGTGAGGACGCTTCAGCAGCTCGTCTCGTGTGTGGGATGCGTTGTGTGGCTGGATGGAGCAGCAGGACTGCTGACGGTGGATGGGCTGCGAGGGCCGGGCGAGCACGTGGGGCTTTAGAGCAAGAGGTGAGAGTAAAGGGAGAAGGGAGCGGAGCTGCCCTTGCCTTTGAGGAGCAGCTTGGAGGCTGTTGGTGCTGTGAGAGCTGGACCTTCCTCGCTGGGGGGTTCGTGGCAGGCGAGCAGAGAGTGGGGGTTGATGCGGAGGGAGGGGGGATGGCGAATTTCCCTCTCCCAGGGCGTTTTGCCCAGCAGAGCCGTGTGGGCGCACAGCCGAGGCTGGTGAGGGGTGACGGGGCTGCCCGTGTTGGGGGCTGCTGAATGTCTGTGACCCTGAGCAGCTGCCGAGCCCAGAGCAGGTAAATAATGAAGTCAGAAATCATGGGAAGAGTCCCTTCTCCCTTAAAAGAGGCAAAGGCAGGCACAAGCCGTGCTGCCCGCGAGGCTCTGAGGCGGTTCCTCTGCCCCCGGAGAGCGCTGCTGAGGAAAGGGCACGTTTCACTGGGGACGAAAACTAGAAAAGTATCTGAGTGCTGAAAAGGGTTCTCGGCTTTTAAACTCCTTCCTAAAAGAAATTCCGGGGAGGGCAGGATGCTCTTCGCCCTTTTTTGCCTCTGTCTCAGCTTCTGGGGCCGGTCATAGCTGAAGCTTTGAGGTTTGGGGCCAGTTCTGGTGCCTTTGGGCCGGGCGCAGGCGGGACGGGGCGAGCGGGTTGTTCTCCCACACGGGCCGGTAATTCCGGTGGAACCAAGTGACCAGAACTTTCTGTCCAACAGACATTGTTCTCTTGGCCAGAGAGTGGAATCAGCTGTCACTCCAAGCCCCAACAGGCTGCTATGTCTTTTTTTTTTTTTTTTTTTTTTTGTCGGGTCTAATTCTTTGCTAGAAAGAAACTTAAAAGCCTGTGTAGGTTCTTGTAGGGAACTGGGTCCTTGACTTGCCTTATGCTTCTGTTTTTGCTTAAAAACAACCAACCTAAAACCCCCATTTCCCTGCAAGATGACACCAGGGACAGATAATTCAAATGCTTTTAATAAACAACTTCATTATAAAAAAAAATGCTTTCAATTTAAGCTTCATTTTGCAAGACAACGAAAGAGCGAATTTTAGTGATAAACTGTACATTTCCTAATGGCACTTAATATCTTTACGATTTAGAAACCTTGTTTACCACCCCCAGAACACCCCGTTAAAAGAGGGTTATTCACTGCCTGTAAAAGTGCTAGAAAGATTGGTTTTAGAAAAACAGTCGAGCGTTGACAATGGGAAGCTTCTGGCTGCGGCCGCAGGAAGGGAGGTCAGGCCCCGGGTTGGCCCAGACCCAGCACAAAGGGAGAGGCTGGGAATTGCCCCCCCGGGGCTGCGGAGCCCCGACCCTGCCCCTGGGACCGACGGGGCTTTGCTGGCCCCGGCTCCGGTGCAGCCCCTGGGAGCTCTGCCCAGGCCGGGGTCGCGGCGCGGGGGCTGCCCGGTGGCTTTTCCTCCAGCAGCAGTTTTGAAGCTCTGGCAACCCCCCTCGAGGGAGCCAGCCCCGCTCCCTCCTCAGTAACCACGTTTAAGGAAAATACCGGTACTGGCGTTCCAAAACCACCTTTCAAAAAGGAGCTTCTGGGTATTGGGGATCACTAGAGGGCTGAAGCGAGAAGTGAGGTTCAGGACAGAAGTCCCAGGCTCTGCCCAGGCGCAGGCACGGGCTCTGCTGGCGAGTTCCACCAGAAGCTTCTGTGTTACCGTCAAGTGCCAGACACTGACCCGCGGGCGATCGGGGCGCTGGGCGGGC
>NW_020799126.1:897468-909675 GCF_003259725.1 Athene cunicularia | reverse complement strand
AAAAAAACGGGTTGCATGTTCCCTGCTCTCTACCTTTTGCGATGCCTTTGACCCTCCCTGTCGCTGCGATCTGCGGCCGCCTCCACCTCCCGCGTCCTCGCGGGCGCTGCGCTGCCGCCACTGCAGCGAGGAAAACGCTTCAGTCCCCCCCCCACGCGCTCGCCTGTGCACGTAAGGAGTAAAATGTGCTCCTGACAGACGGGCGGGCGAGGCGAGTCCCTGGTACGGGCCTGTCAGCAGCAGAACGTGCTCTCCCTACGGGGCAGCGCTCTCTGATTACCACCTGGTTTTGCTCGGCCCGTTCCAGCGCTTTGTGGCGTAACGTGGGGGCGAGCGCTTGGAAGGGCTGAAATACGTGGGGGGGATTCCTGCAGGACCCTGGTTATGCAGCAGGATGAAACAAGGACATCAGGGGTGGGGGGGCAGCGCGGGGGGAGCCCCATGGGGTGTGCAGTGACCAGGGAGGAGCCCACGGAGATGTGCTGGGGGGACGGGACGTGGCAGCCCTGGAAGGGAGGTGGGTCGGGGCGGCAGCGCCTTTCCCTGAGCAGCTCTGCAGGGGAGGGTCGTGCTGCTGCGGGGCCCGTCTGGGGAAACGGGCACAGAAAGGGTGAGCGGGGCCGGGCTGGGTGGCACGAGAGAAAAGAGTCCGGGGTGACCCAGTCCTGGCCCAGCACAACCCAAGGGCCTGCTCCGAGCGGGCAGGACCATCATCAGAGCTTCAGAGGGCGACTCCCACCTCTGAGAACTGGGACAAATACAAGAAATAGGTTATGAATGAGAAGCAGATTTTGGCTGAAGATGGAAACCCGTAAAGTTTTTATGAAGTGGTTCTGTTCGAGCCATTCATCCGCCTCGCTCTGGTGGCAGAATATCTGCAAGGCTTGGGCAGGCAATTAACTAAAAATAGGCACCCGAGGGAGAATTCAGTGAGCCTGAGTAACCGGGATTAGAGAGGATAAGCAAGAAGGTAGGGTGATGGGGAGAGCATCTTTGAAGATTTCTTTGTCAAAAATTTAATTGTAGGCAGTAGAAAATGCCTCTGCAGGGCTATTCTTTCCCGATAGCAAAAGGTGATGCAATGGTAGAGAAAGGAAATGGGGATTTTTCAGTGAACTGCAGGAAATCTTCCAAGCAGCTGCTATTCACCTGTCAGCAAGGAAGGAATTAAAGAACAAAGAGCTGAGCTCCCAACAAAAGTACTGAAATCCTCAATCTACCAGAGGGGAAAAAAGGGATTCCCATTGAAGTGACAACATTTTTCAAGGCTGAGGCGAAAGAGCAGGCACTATTGTGAGAGGGCCCGTGGGTGCTCCGACAACGAGCCAGTGGAAGCAGACGCAAGCGAATGTGTTGTGCCTTCACGCAAACGGATTCTGAGGGAGCCATAATCCCACGGGGAGAAAGAAAGATCTCCAGATTTTCACACAGCTCCGGAATTGTGAGCCTGGGAAGGACTGACGAGGTGAGTTAACCCTCCGCTGCCACGAAATGGCTCATCTTGTGTATTTTCTAAAAAGCCAGCTGGAATCATTCTGGTTCCCAGTGGGCCGTTACGTCCTCGCCCTGCGGAGAGGCCGGGTGTGAGGGGTAAGGGCAGGCACGCCCGTCCCGCCCTTTCACAGACCTGAGCTCCACATTGTGTGTCTTAGTTCTCCGCACTGTTCCCACTGAACACCCCCCACGCTTTAGAATATTCCTTAACTAAACCCTCCTGACCAGCCACCGACTGTAGTTGCTCCTCTCGGGCCCAGCCCGACGCCACCGTGCCGACACAGCTGTGCCTGGAGCGAGACACGAAATCCTTCATTTGGGCCTTCAAAGGCCTCGGTGGGGCCAGCGTGAGGCTTCTCCTGGCTCAAGGTTTGTCCCAGGTGACTTCCACCGGTTCCGACAGGCTCACCCTCCGAGCTCTCCCGCTTCCGTGCAGCTGGCGCTCTGTCTCAGATCTCCGCGGGGTGCAGCCCAGCCGAACCCCCTCGCCTGTATTCACCCAGCCTCTGCAAAACTACTGCTTCAGAAATTCCTCCCTTCCATCCGTATTTTGTGCCTCCCCGGGTGGCTGCACGTGTCCATGTCCCGGCTGACTCAGAGCACTCTCCCGTACCTCGGCGACGGCCAAAGCTGCCCCGTGGGTGACGTCACGCTCGGGCACCGGTGCTGTGGGTCCGTTTCACATCCACCATCCTCCCTCACAGGCTCCATTCCCGACGTTAATAACGAACTCGGGAGAGAAAGTAGCACATTGATTCGAAAATCCCTAACCTTGACTTAAAAAACAAAAAACAAACAACAAAAACCAAACCAAACCCTTTCTGGGATGAAACTTTGTTTTTCCATCACCTAGCTAGTGTCGTGGCTGCCGCTCCCTCACCCCACGGTCCTGCCCACACGCCGGAAGGTTTGCCAGGCCCTGCTGCAGCAATCTCCTCGCCAGGCGGCAAGTTCAAGGCTGTTTTACCTGCAGGCGCGTCGGCAGGAGCTCGTCTCAGGTGACTTCCACCAAGTCTCGTAACAGCCCGGTACTCCCCAGCTAACTCAGACTGCCCAGGGGTGCAGCTTAGATGCTCAAAGTCTTTTTTTTCTTATGAACAGCTGACAGTCGTTCGCTCGCTTCAGGAAACAATTTGTTTTGTGAACGCCATACTTTGTATTTCGCACGGAAGTAGCCTTGTTAAGTTTTAGATGGGCTGACAGAAAACCCGCAGGTTATAAACTGCTGTGGAATGGGAGGTTTGAGCCCATTCTGCAGCGCAAACACCCGGCCTGGGCTCCAGCGTGGCGCCTCGGGACAGCTCCCGGCGCTGGGTCAGGCTCTCCTCTCATCGCCACAGGTTATTGCGATTCTGCTTGTTGGAAGAGCTGTGGAAAGCAAATCACACGTGCAAATCATAGCAAAATGAATTCCATTTATTCTTTGACAGACTACTGGTAGGAAAAAAAGATGCCTGGCTCTAAGTTTAGCTACTGCTGCTAAAGGAATTCCAGTGATGACATCTGTTCAGAGTACAATGCAGGCAAAAAGCGGGAAGGCTGAACGTTCCGAAACAGGAGGAGGTGTGTGATGGCACTGCACAAACCTGATAATCCTCGCATGCAGTAAGAGATCAGCTCCGACCATTTATTTCTCAAAAAAAAAAAAAAATCCTCTCAACTGAAGACAGGGATAAGGCTTGCATAAAATTGATAACAGTGTGAAACTTTAATTTGCGAAGAGGAAAGCAATAGAAGACAGGCCTGAGGTATTCAGTGACGGTAAACAGAAGACTAGCTGAAATGCCCTATTTACCTTTTCTATGTTAGAGAACAAGAAGGCACTCGTTGAACTTCCAAAGGCAACATTTTACAGTGGAGAAAAGGAAGTACTGCATTTAACTCGGGGAGATCATTGCCACAGGATATTGCTGAGGTAAATAAATCTTATATTACATTTTGATACAAAAGTATTATTTGCAGCATTGCTGGCTAACCTAAAACAACTGATCTATGTTTTTGGAAAATCAATGGATCACTAAACAGTCATTCTGGGAAGAATTACTAAGCTAAATTAAAAATAAAATTCTCGAGTAAAACGGAAAGGGGGACAAGCCTATGAACAAAGGAGGCAGGGCCGCCGCGCGCCGGGACCACGGCTCAGCAGAGCAGCCTGCGCTGACGGCAGTGGGTGCACTGTGGGGAGAGGAGGGAGGACAGCGTCTGGCTTCGCTGACGGAGCTGAGATAACAGAGTAGAGGTAGATTTCGCATTTCCTAGATTTACGGAGAACAATATTGACAGATTTCCTGGTTGATACCGGCCCGCTCCACGCTGAGCTATGAGGCCCTGGGTGTCTGTATTCACCGAGGCGCACCGACGGCCAGCAAGACCGCCCGCCGCCCGTTACCATCTGCGGGGCAAGTCCCAGGACCAGGGAGCAGGAGACGACCCAGGCGCTAAAGGACATCAGGAGCTGGCGGCCACCCCCCAGCATGACCCTTCTGCCCCCAACGGGGAGACAGGCCGTGGAAGAACTGAAGAGGTGGGGCAGGAGGCCCTTGCTGGACCAGGGCTGGAACTCCAGGAGGCAAGGCTCGAGAACAAAAAGGCCGGTGGAACCAAATCCTGAGTGGAAGGGTGACTGCAGGCCCAAACCCTCAGCGTCTGTTAGAACTTTAGTGTTGGGGAAAATGCTTCCGATACACCGACAGTGTACGTGAAGCCGGGGCCAATTTTTCCGCCCAATCCCTGGATGGTATCACCCCAGGACTGAGGTAAATATCTCTCTCGAGACTGCTGCATGGATAAGCCAAAAGGGCACTGATCTCACCGGACTGTTGTGGTAAAAACCCCTCGAACCTCGTACTCTGCTCCTCATCTCAAGGCAACCTCCGGAGCGGGGCCTGCAGCCTGTCTCCAGCCTGGCCTTTCCTCATGCTTTGGTTTCCAGACTAGGTGCACGACCTGTTTGCCTCGGGGCGGGGGATGTTTAAAACAAACGGGGCTCCATCCATCCATCCATCCATTCACCACAAAACAAGCCAAGCCTGGAGAGCTGCTCCGTGCCCCCGCCGCGTGGAGAGCCAGAGAGAAGATGCGGGAAGCTGCTGCCGACAGTGGCAGAGGCTGAAGTGGTCCAAGCAGTGTATTTCCCCATGGGGGAAGAACATGACAAGTGAAGAGAAATCAGTGCAACCTGACTTCATTGTGTAAACAGTGTTCTAGCTACACCAGACATAAACCCAGTGTATTCTGGTGCCTCCTACTTTCATCATGGCGGAAACAGATTTGCGTTGTGTAAACAATGTTCACTGTAATGAGTTTAACCTAACGGCTCCGCAAAGAAGACTGAGGTGACATCTCTGAATTCGTTATGTAAACAGTCTCGTGGCTTAACACTGATGTGGAGTAAGCTGCATTCGGTGGAGGAAGCTGTTAGGTGCTGGGATGAGAGGTAGTGGGGAAGGACAGCCTCCCCCCTGTTGGCTTCATACAGAGCGGATATCCTGACTTCTCCTCCTTCTCCATGTGGAGGTGTTGGCTGTTCTGCCAGAATTGCAGTGTGATAACATGAAATGGAAGCTGGACTCTTCAAAAGTTTAGCCCAAGATGAAAGAGTCTCAACTCCTTCTCAGGGACAGTCCCTTCCCCAAGAGGAACATAGCTCCAGGATCTCAGGGAAGGTCAGTGCTAAGCGCGGCTCCTGATTCACAGATTAAAAATTAGATAAAATATATCCAGTCTATTAGCTGAAATCTTTTTGCTGTACAGGACTGGGACTTGCACAGGGGTATCTGCTGTTCCAGTCTACAAGTGCTCCCTCCAGAGATCAGAAACCTCCTGTCTGAAACAGCTTTGCAAAGCTTTCGCACCCCAAAGGGAAGGAAGAGTTGTGCGTTTTTAAGGCTCTCCACAAAAGGGTGACCAAAAGATCTGCTCTCCAGTGCTATTTTCAGCTTATTGGAATGCCTGGTGGAAACGTGGCAGTGTGGTTGTGCTCAAGCTGGAGGTGAAGACAGGGGGCAATGAATGAAGGGGCCCAAAGTTCAGCGAGGCCCCAGCTCCAGGAGATTCTTGAGGTTGATGTTGCAAAGTGGTAAGCAGTGGCTGCGTCTCCCCCTGCGAGTAGCCCATGACCAATCCCCCCGACGATACGGGTGGATTGCAAGGAGGAAGGTTTAGAGGGAGGAAGCCAAGAAGATGAGAAAAGTCCATGTTAGCAGCACAGAGAGCCTCTGAAAGGTTAGCAGGGCTCTTGGGAAGCAAAGGCTCATCCAGGGGGGGTGGCTGGGGCGAAGAGGACTGAGGCTCACCAGACGAGAGAGACAGGCTGCCAGGGAAGTCTGACAGAAAGCTGTCCACCTCTACTTTGGGTAGTTTCTCAGGCAAATATGAGGTAGATCCAAGCTGATACTTTGGAGGAGGTTGTGGTGGGGAGGAGATGGGAGAAGAAGACTCCAGAGGATAGCTCATTCCCATGGGAAGAGAATTAGGAACTAAAGAGTGGGGCATCCCTGAGCTTGGCATGGTTTGGAGATGTGTGCTGTACATGCCCACCGGCAACACGCCAGGGAAGCTCTTACCACCTATCATGTCTCTGGATGCCATACACAGGACGGGACTCAGCTCTTCCTTCACTGCCACAGACGAGCTGCAGCTTAGGAGACCCAGCATGTCAACCGGCTCCGTCTTAATCTTCAGCAGTTCCTGGGAGTGGCTTTTCTTCATGTGCCTGGTCAGATGATCTTTCCGCCCAAACCTCTGCGCGCAGTACTGGCACAAGAAGTCCTTCCGCCCCGTGTGCACCACCAAGTGCCTCCGCACGTCCTTGCGGGTGTAGAAGCGCCTGTCGCAGTGGTCACACGGGTGTTTCTTCTCCTTCGCCCCACCAGAAGCCCGTCGAGAATGAGCTTTGAGGTGCTCCAGCAGCACTTGGGTGCTCTCGAAGGTCTGCAGACACACCTTGCAGCTGAGATCCCCGCTGGCAGCCGCGTGCATGGCCAGGTGGCGCCTGAAGCCCAGTTTCGTGTTGTAGTTCTTGCCACACTCCGGACAGTGCAGGGCCTCCTTGTTGGGGTCGTGGGTCTGGAGGTGGTTGCGAAGGTGATCCTTGCGGTGGAACATCTTCTCGCAGTACATACACTGGTGAGGCTTCTGAGCAGAGTGCGTGGCCATGTGCCTTTTGGGAGAAAAGCAGGAACGTTATAGACCGGCGGCCAACCCCTAAGAGAACACACGCTACTTTTTCAGTATTTTCCTTGTGTTCTACGTTTCACGCCACAAAACCCCCAGAGGGGATCTCGCCGCCACGGGAGGTGCTGCCCTGACACCGACCCCAGGTACGGAGCCCGGCTCGGCAGTGCCCTCCCCAGCACCCACCACCTCCACACAGGAATACTTTAGTCCGCCGCTCAGCTCCTGTTCTCTCTGCTGAGGCTGTCAGCGGGGAAATGACAAAGAAAACCTTGGCAGTTTCTGACAAAAACCGCTCATCTGCTGGCGAGACGGCGTCGCTTCGTCGGGAGGCAGCAGGCTGGGGCAGTGTCTGCTGACAGCCACCGTGGACTGATTTCACCCTGGTGTCTTACACTCTCTGGCACTGTGGTTCATCTAGTTTCAAGTTCCTACCGATCAGTTTAATTATTCTACGCTGCATTTCAGTACATAAACAGGAACTCTACTTATTCATGCTCAGAACAACAGCTGCCACAGAAATATTCCTGTGATTAAAGTTAGAGTTTATGAAATGCGAATGCTGTTCTTGGTTTTCATTTTGGTTTTTAATCTGTGAACTTCACTTTCTGCTTCGATTTCCTCCTCAGTAAAACACAAAACAGCTAGAGCTCAGGATAAAGTACTATCTGAGGCTGTCTGGAGATAAAGCATTATCTGAGGTTCTCTGGAAGGTGCTTAGAGAGATGCCAAGTATGGTAACGTCTGGGACTCGACTGCTTTTCAAGGTAACGGGGGCATTTCCCCTCCTCCACCTTCTCAGAAATTCAAGCAAAAAAAAACATGAGGGAGGGGTTTTCCCCCTCTTCTGGCAGCAGCACTCAGCAGTTACCTACCTATAGAGCTTGTACTTAGAAGCAAAGGCTTTGCCACAGTGCAGCTGAGGGCAGTTGTAGGGTTTCTGCTCAGTGTGAGAAAGTGTGTGAGTTCTCAGCTTGTCCACGTTAGTGAAGGAAGTCTCCGATATTTCACATTGGCATTTTCCCTGACTTTCAGTCTCTTCACCTCTCGGTCTGGGGACTAATTTCCAGCCTGTCTCTTCCTCCTCCTGCTTTGCATCTTGAATCCAGTTGGGAACACTGGGAAAAAATGCCGTCATGGCAGGTCTAGTAGAACATGGCCATGTCAAGCAGAACTCGAGCCTGCAGGCGTCTTGCCGTGATGTTGTCCTGGTGCCGTTTTCTGTTGGAACCCTCTGTGAGCAAACTGCTTCAGCAGCAAAACATCTTCACCTGCAAGCACACAAGGGTTGGGGTTACGACGCTGCATCTTTCACCCGTGCACACAAAGACGTGTGAGCGTTCAGCAAGGGTTATAAACACGTGAAGATGCGTGTTCACGGACGTGGGCAACTCCCAGCTCCAGAATGTGTTTTGTTCTTTTCTCCCTTAACCCCTGTTATCTGAACAAAATCCTGTTAAACTTTTTCTGAATTACGTTTTTGTAACTATTAAGAGCCAGTGTTACCCGTTACATGCATTTTCTCCTGAAATATTGCGGGTAGGAGTCTCTTTGTAGCTCTAAATACCTCACCTTTCCCCGTGGGTTTTGTGGATCTCTCCTCATCGCCTTTCTTCACGTTCTTCACAGTCTATTCTCTCTTGCTCTTGATCTTTGCTCACACAAAATTCCCTTCTAGAGCTTCTCAGCAAAACTAAGGTTCTCTTCTATTTTTTCATCCACTCTGCCACCAACCTGGTGCACGAGCAAGGCCGTCTCCCAGCAAACCAGTCTGAGTTACCACACATGGGTCAGCGGGGCTGAGGAGGAAAACCTGCCCTTATCGGCAG
This sequence comes from Athene cunicularia, assembly GCF_003259725.1. Classification (NCBI taxonomy): domain Eukaryota; kingdom Metazoa; phylum Chordata; class Aves; order Strigiformes; family Strigidae; genus Athene; species Athene cunicularia. Next base: position 901,177 of record NW_020799126.1, on the reverse strand, counting down.
CGCTGCACCTTTTTCAGGAAGGCAACAGACGCTGCTTCTCTTCAGGGTGTGATTAGTCACAGCATTTTCACTTTTCTACTGTGGGGCAGATTCTGCTTCTCTGGATTATTAAGTTTTCTACAGTAATGAGCAATTTTTATCTTTTTTTTTTTTTTTTTCCTCCTTTTACACTCTCATCCATTGATAAATGGAAGTTCAGACTATTTTCTGTTCAACAAAACATACCTCCTGTACGCTCTGCTGGCTTTCACGCTGCTGAAAATCTCCATTAATCTCTCTTAGCAGGCTGTTCTTGAGTTGTGTTTGTCCCGGTGGTAAAATACTGCATTTTTACACGGTTCTACCACCACCTAAACTGGTAAATGGTTAGCTGAACTAAACACCTCAGAAAAGATCTCTTGCACTGAATTTAGCTGCCTGAGAAACTCTTCTTAAAATAGCATCAAACCCTCAAGCTCTTTCTCACTCCATGATTGCTTCAGAGGGAGGAACTTCCTGCCTGCACATCAACACGAGTGCCAGTTGTGGGCAGGATGTGCAACTACGAGGGAACTAACCAACCCCCATTAAGAAAGTGCACCCCTGAACGTTATGAATAGCTGAAGTAACAAGAACTGTAACTACAGCATCACTCACAATCCCAGGAATGGTTCCCTCAGGATGGAAAACACCAGGAAATGGGATGACTCCGAGAAAATCTGTCAATATGAGGTTTGGAAATGTCCATCAAGAACAGAATTCAGTTTTGTGCAGGCTGAATCTACTCGGCCAGAGCAGAACAATAAAGGACTAGAACTGCTGAGGTGCCACTTTGGCACAAACCAGCGTGACCTGACGGCTGCTCCCACCCCTCGGGGTGCAGGAGCCCAGCTCAGAGCACTCTGCAGGTGTTCGAGACCCTGAATATTTCACCTCTGCACCAGAGGTGTGCCAGAAAAGATAAATGTTCTCTACCTCCTGCTTCAGAGCTGTGCACACGTTCCAGGAGCCTCTGCCGCTTGCGCTGGGTAGCTGCTGCCTTCCCTCTGAACCAGCTCAGCCATCTGTACCAGTTTCAGAGCTACCTGAAAGAAGACACAGTTTGAATTTGCTGTCTTTAATTGTATGGCACATAACTACCACCTTCAGAGCAAGAACCCAAACACAAATGAGATACAGTAATCTCTGTGATTGTAAAATTTCATCAGCTTTCCTTTAAAACTGTAAGGGTCTAGCAAGAAAAAGGGCTCTATCTGGTCTGTTTCTAAGTCTAAATGCACATCCTAGGACACTGACAGCTGTGGAATAAGACAGAAAAAACAAGATGAGGGTCTTGCATAGTATCAGTGAAACCCAGAAGCCACGGAAGGTTAACAGCATAATTCGTGCTTGGCTAGAAAACCCTCTGCACGACCTAGATATTTACATTTTTCCAAAAACTCGATTAGTTTTCTTAGTCACATTTCCACAAAGAACATTTCCAATGTGCTCCCTGTTCACTCGAAGCCTGTAGCCACCAGAGAGAAAGAGCCACCGCTGTGTCGAAATGCTCCACCTACACGCGTTCGGAGAACATCTTGTACCTCACAGTGCTTGTACCTGCACTGGGAAACCTGGTTATCTTAGAAAGTTCTGTGCTAGTCCTGGAAAAAATATGTCTAGCCTATGCAGCTCTAGAAATCTCAGATAAGTCGGTTACAGAAAACTCCCCTCACCGGATGAATCTTCCTCTGCCACAGTTCTGCAGAGGTTAAGAAGCTGGTGCGGGTAACAAAGAGCTGGCAAAAAATACAATCCACCTGTGAGCTGGATTCCCCCTGGCTGCCAATTTATATGAAATATTTCATTACTCCAGCCATCAGGTTTGTGCAAATTCAAGCTAGGAGAGCTCATACTGTACACTATCTAAGAGATTCTGGCCACAGAAAACAATGAAGTATGTCTGAGGTGGTACATGGTACAAAAAAAGCTCTCAGGCTTCACAAAAAGTCCCTGGGATAGAGTCTGAAACCTGCTTTGACAGTCTGTCCCACTGTTTAATGCTTCCCAAAGTGTGGTTCAAAGTACCACTAGAGCATTTCTGCAGTTCCTGCCCCTCGAAGTCACTCCTGTGACACGGAGCACCGTTCCTCAACCGTGTGGGAAAACCTTGTGACCTAGGCTGGAAACCAGATCGGGGAGCTGCCCAGGTTAAAAATAATCCGGAAAAAATAAAAAGGAACCTGGATGAGTTCTCTGGCCGGCCCAAGAGCAGAGCTGTGCTGATCTGGTGGCAGCGGGGCCGCCGCAGCAGCAGGCGGCAGGGACACGGGCCCTGGCAGGCTGCCCAGCCAGCCCCGGGACTGTGGAGCTGCCGTTTCTCTTTTCTAAAGGGCCTCTCTCGTGTCTGATCTGTATCTGGCTGTCCTTGGCTTCCACCTGCTCAGTCCCCTGTGCCTTTGCCGAGGAGCTGCTCCAGCACTGTCACTTCTCTTCCCGCAGGGACAGAGAAGTTGGCCCCGGGACTCCAGCGTCCCCTCGGTCCTCACCTCCCGCCTCCGCCCCGGCCCGGCTGTTCTACAGCTGCACACTGCGTGGCTGGAGGGACTTACCCAGCTGAAGAGTGACTTCTTTTTAATTTTTTCCTCCCCCACCCAGATCAGTCCCCCACTCAGGTCTGCTAAGCTATTTTAAGTTGTCAAAGCTTAAACTCGCTCAAGCGGAAGGTGCCAACGACATGGCAGAAAGCAGAAGCCTGAACCCAGGGCGGGCGCTCGGCCCCGGGCCGGTGTCGTTTCTCCAACCCTCTGCAGCGACCGCGGCCGTGGCGTCAAGCCCGGCACCGGCCCAGCGGGGCCACGCGTGCCTTCAGTGACCTTCCTACACGACAACCAGTGACCAGAGCACCTCAAACCGCCGCAGCCACGTCCTCGGAGCAGGTCCTTCAAAGCCCCGCACAGCATAACAAAACCACAGCCCACGTTACAGTGCTCTAACCAAGCCCAGCTCCGGCCACGGGCTGCAAGGCTCTGCTTCTGGACCTCTGATCCCTTTACAACTTTTCTACATCCTCTGCCGTTTTCCATTATCGGCTTCTTAATTACAAAGCAGGAAAAGTGGATACCAAACCTAGATGCGCAGCACCAGCCTTGCCAATGCCACACCTGGATGTAAACATCACCTGCCTACACATCCTGCATTGACCCTTTTTTTCCTACAGTTACAAACACCAACTCGTGTGTCATTCCCTGCTTGCCGCTATGAAAATCATTATTTTCTTGCGGCGAGTGACTTTGGCTGTTTATAGATATGTAGGTTTTTACATCCAAACAAGCTCATTTTTCTAGTTGAGCTGTTCAAGCCTCAGTATCAATTTCCCCCCACCTGATCACTTACAGATTTTGGAAAAACTCTGCATAAAGTTTTAAAGCCCAGGGAAAAGCTGCCGCCCCTTTCCCATAGGATGTAACCAGCCACACCATCCCCGCAGGATGATTTTCCCACCTGACCGAGCTCCTCTTTCATCCTCTACCTCCCTGACATGACAACAGACTCGGAATTTGAAAGCCCAAACACCTTCCCTGCACCACCGGGAAAGCTCCAAACGCCAACATGGCTCCGGGATGATTTATTTACGCTACAAAACCCCGCTCTTTTCACTCGCTCAACCCCGAAGTGGCTGCAGAGCCCCCAGGACAGAGCGCGGCCGTGTTGGTTGCAACTAGCGGGGCTACCGGGGGAAAGGGGGCGG
>NW_020799126.1:892718-897418 GCF_003259725.1 Athene cunicularia | reverse complement strand
CGCGGCTGGGGCCTCTCCCCGGGGGAGGCGGAGGGGTGAGGTGCGGGCCCCGGGGCCGCGAGTGAGGCGGTTCCTGTCGTCCCCAGCTGCACGTTCCCTACACGGAGCACTTCAGGCTGGAGCCGCTCCTGCGGTACCACCGCGTGATCGCCTTGGAGGACTTCATGGAGGAGCTGGCGCCCGTCCACTGGCCTCCTGGCAAGCGAGTGGCTTACTGCTTCGAAGCGGCGGCTCAGAGAAGCGCTGACAAAAGCACTTGTCCCATGAAGGTGAGTTCCTGCCGCATCCCCGGGGGCGCGGTTTAGTTGTGCTGCTGTTCCAGAGGGAATGCCCGGCTCATTCAGGCCGACACTGATTGGCAAATTTAGGAGTTACCGCCCCAAGTCAGCCTGTGGGGCCTTTCTTTTTGCCTTACTGGTGTGGCTGGCTGTGCCTTCATGTTTTTCTTTGTCAGCAAACGCTTGGGGTTCAGGAGGATTTTCTGTGTAAGTAGGTTTTGCCACTCCAGACTCGGCTGTGGCTGTAAGGAGAGCAGATTTGTAACAACCAGGCTTACAGGGCTCAGCCCGTTTCACACCTGTGGTGCAGTTGTCTGCCTGGTTTCAAAGCAACCTCTTAAATACAAGTTTGAGACCTGTGGTGTTCTTGTTCTTTTAACACAGCCTTTGCATTAGCTCTCAGTTAACTTTGATGTGTTTCACTCTTTCTTTAATGTGCTTTGCTTTCTTTAATGTGGAGCTGAATGTGACAGACAGGCTGTTGTGTTCAGTCTGCTTTCCTCCTGTAACAAAAGCTCTTCGGCTTTGCACCCCAGGATCTTGCTAGGTCTGTCTTTCAGTGTCTGTCAGTCCGTCACTGAACGGATGTTCCTCTTTCCTTTGCAGGATGGAAATCCATTTGGTCCCTTCTGGGATCAGTTCCAAGTGAATTTTGATAAGTCTGAGCTCTTCAAGGGAATCTCCTTCAGTTCTGCCTACAAGGACCATTGGATCCAAAGGTAGCAAGAAGATGGAAAAGTGCTGGCACACCACTATGGAATAACTCACAAAACCAGTTGTACTGGTCACTGTCTAAAGCTTTTGCTTTTGAGGGGGGAGAGACTGAAGTGACTAGTTAACCATATAATTAAAAATCTTAATGTTTTTTCCATTAAATATTCACTGAGCATGCTCTTCTGTGGGCAGTATTAGGTGTGAGCTCCCTTAGGCTGATTGATTTCTGAGCCAATAACATTTAATTACAGTATTTATTGATTACATGTGTAATTATTCTTCAAAAAAACCTTGGTGCTCAGTTGCTGATCATGAACTGTATTTTGCTGGTTACCTCGTGCTTTCAGAGCCCCTTTGGTTGTATCAGTAAGTTTGACAGAATTGCTCTAGTCTGGGGTGAGAATGTAAGTTATCGTTGCTTGGTAGCTCATCGTTATGTGTATGAGATTCTTACCTTTTGTCTGATTCGTTTGTTCCCAGAGCTGGGGTGAAATGCAATACCTGAGTTTTACTTCAATGTTCTGTTCACACGGCAAAAGGTTTAGGATTCGTGTTGGGCAAATTTGGAGCAATAGATACTGTGTATTTCTGGGTGTTCATAGTTTCCATTTTAAGCTTCACAAAATTCATGCTCAGTAGTCCTTGCAAGATGATGCCTGCCAGGTTATGTCATGTTTTGCTCTGCTGGTTTTTTCCCCATAGATTTCCACCCTCTGAGCACCCTGTGCTCGCCTTACCTGGAGCTCCAGCCCAGTTCCCAGTCTTAGAGGAGCACCGACCCCTCCATAAGTACATCGTGTGGTCTGATGAGATGGTGAAGAAAGGAGAAGCCTACATTCATTCTCTGCTGGTCAGGCCCTACGTAGGAATTCATCTGAGGATCGGCTCAGACTGGGTATGGCTGTGTGGGGCTGGCTGCTGTAGCCCCTGTGGTGGCCGTTGGCTGGTGGCTGATGCCCCGTGCAAGGAGCTGCCCGAGAGGAGCCGTGCTGGGGCGAGAGCCCGACCCCGGCGGCGCTCGGTACCTCGCTGGGTTAGCACTGCCACTGGGATTCCCCTTTCAAACAGGGTGCGACGGGGGGATGTGGTGGTGTTTTCTTCCAGTGTTGCCATTCAAATGTGATATTTCCTCTTGTTTTTCTTCCAACAGAAAAACGCCTGCAATATGTTGAAGGATGGGACGGCCGGGCCACACTTCATGGCTTCCCCTCAGTGCGTGGGCTACGACCGAAGCGCTGCGGTCCCTCTCACCATGGAGATGTGCCTGCCAGACCTCAGAGAGATCAAACGCGCTCTCAAGCTCTGGGTGAAAAAGACAGAAGCTAAATCTGTTTATATCGCTACTGATTCTGAGCCCTACACGACGGAAATACAGCAGTTCTTCCAAGGAAAGGTAAGGCTTTCAGAAACCCGTGCTGTCAGGAGTGCTTTAATAAAAACCTTCCTCGGATTCTGGCCCCTTGCTGCCACGGACAGCAGCCAGGCACTTGTGTAATACCTTCTTCACAGACGCATATTGGCATCTCAAAGTTATTATTGCTCGGAGCAAAATTTATGATACTGTAAAACTCTTCCTTTCCTAGAAGTTGAAGAGCGTTATCCTTCATGGTAGTAAATTTCTCCTTGAAGAAGACCTCAGTGAAATAAACCTGAGGGATTTTCAAAACTGTTTTGACATTTATCTATTAATGAGTTCTAGGGTGACTTAAGACATAATCTGCTCTGTTTGTTGTATATTCCCATTTCTAATATTAAGCCAAGGCATTTGGATTGTAATAAGATTCATTTGCTTCCCTCCTTTCCTGCAGATCAAGGTTGTCAGCTTGCAGCCAGAAGTGCCTCAGATCGATCTCTATGTTCTCGGCCAGTCCGATCACTTTATCGGGAACTGTGTCTCCTCGTTTACTGCCTTTGTGAAAAGAGAGCGGGACGTGCATGGAAAACCCTCTTCGTTTTTTGGCATGGACCACCCACCGAGATTGCGGGATGAATTCTGACCAAAGTTCTCAGGGCTCCGAGCTCGGTACCTGCCAGGGCACGGCTCGGGGCTGACGGCGTTCCCCTGCGTGCAGAGCGCGCTGCTGGGCTGTCGCAGCCCTCTCACTCCTCACAGTCATTTCTAGACTGTTCTGTCTGACTTCTCCTGTATTTCCAGCGTGAGGTCAGACAGAAAAGAAACTCTAAATCATGTAGTTTATAGGAAACTATAAACTATGTATAGTTTTTAAGATGTAGTTGATATAGTTCTCCATTCTCACTGTTTGGGGTTCACTAGCAATCATGATGAAGCAGCTGCTCAAATTTCTTTTTTTTTTTCCGTTAAATTTAAATTTTACATGGAGATGTGGTGAAGCTTCTTGCCCAAAATTGACCATAAGTTCTTTTTCAGTGCAGAGTATTGTCAGGAGTGTCACAGTCCCTGGAAAGGGAGTGCAAGGTAAAACTCAGCTCTGGGTTTTATCGAGAACCGCTGCTGCCTTACTAGAGCCACATCACCTCAGTGCCTCGGTTTCCATTCCCCCCCAAAAGAGTTTTCATACCTGCTTTGGTGTCCTGCAGCATCTGGGTCTCTTCAGCGGCGCTCAAGAAGCGCAGCAGGGGCATGTTTTAGTGCAGCAGCTGCTTCTTCAGCCTCTTCGAACTGGGGAGAAGGTGTTTGCAGGGACACAGGCAGGAGATCGTCTGTAGCCAGTCGAGAGTTGGAGATGTAGGGCTTGTAGCTTTGTAGCTGTTGCTGTCAGGTGAAGGTCTGTGGTAGAAATGAAACTGGTTTTGAGCTAAGACTTTTAAAGTAGCCGTAGTGGGGTTGGTGTACGTCTCACCTAGCTCTGTGGTAATGGTTTCTGTCTTGTTTTGCACGTTGCAAAATGATCCCTCTGACAGCAGAACCCTTGTCAGGGGGCGGCAGTTCCCAGGGGAAGATAATTCTGGGAAGTGCTTGCTGATGGTGAAACAGCCCCCAAACCCTTTGTTTGACCCAGTGCCGTTTAGTGCTGGGAACACTGATAATCCCGATGGGGTGAGACTCAGCTTGACCAATGCCTTTTGGTGCTCCTGTGACTGATTTGTCCAAAGATCAGGTACAGAATTTACTGTTTTTTAAAAATGAGGCTGAGGTGGGTCTGTGGGACTAGGGCTGGCTGCCTGTGGCACACTCTCGGAGCGTTTACAGGGGTTCGACTCTAAATGTCTTGATTTTTGGTGGTGGGTTTTCTCCTTGGAGATGTTCCTGAGCTTTCAAGGAGTTTGAAGGCTCAAGGGAGTGAGCCAGAGAGGGCTAAAATCAGAAGGTACCGCAAGTGTCAGGGCGGCAAAGGCTCCTCTCTCGTTTCCTCGGTGCTGGCTTCCAGAGATTAGGGGAGTTGGTGGTTTCTGGGCGCCTGCCCGCGCTTTGCCCAGCTTAGGGATCCTGGCTCATGCCCTCAGGGCTGCCTCGTTATGGGCAGGACAGCGTATTAAGATGATTTTTTTTCCTTAAAAAAAAAAAAAAGGTATTTTTTGTAATAATAAAAACCCGATTTTGTATTCACTCGCATTGCACCGCCCTTCCTTCCCTCGCGCTGCCCGGGGGAGCGGGTGAGGCCGAGCAGCGCCCCCCACGCTCCTGCTGGGCCGAGAAACGGCGCTTCGGGGAGAGCGAGGTTGGGCCGGGCCGGGCCGGGCCGGGGGGCGGCGGCCCCTTTGTCCCGGCTCCATCCGGGCCCCGCC
>NW_020799126.1:871952-892668 GCF_003259725.1 Athene cunicularia | reverse complement strand
CCCCCCCGCACCCTACCCCGTCCCTGCTCCCCCCCACGGACGCGGCCCGTTGTCCCTCGAGCCCCGTGTCGCAGCTGCGAGGGCGGTGGGTGTCGCGTGGGTCAACCCCGTAACCGGAAACAATCCCGGGGTCCCCGGCTGGGGCGGGGCTGCCGTTCCCCACCGGAGGGGGACACCCGTGGGGGCGCCGCGCTGAAGCAGGGGGAGGTGGCCACGGGCAATCGGTGAAATCGGGGCGCGCGGCTGAGGGGGCCCCGGGGGTGTCCTGATGGGCCGCGGTGCGGTGAGAACACCGAGAGGGTCGGCGGGCCGGGGGACGAGCGAGACGCAGGAGGTTAAGCCAAGACGTTAGGAACCCACAAATATTTGGAAGATTTGAACTGCCAGAAAGCGACGGCCTTGTTTTTAAGCGGTACCTGGGGCTGGGCGGGGGGAAGGGTTTGGGCAGTGAACCACGCAAACCTGCCCGAGATCTTTAAACTCAGGCCAGGTCAGGCCCCAACGCCCGGGTGTTTACCGAGGTTGTGGCCTCGCTCGTTTTTTCAGTTACAACCTTGCGTTGCCCAAAATAAACACAAATGCTCAGATTTCTGCCCGCCCTCCCCTCTTGGTTCATCTAGAGCACGCTTTCAAGTGTGTTTGTCTCAACCTTGGCCTTGATCCTTAGGGGTCTGGCCCAGTCGCTTTAGGCTGAACTAATTGCATGAACGAGCCCGCCCCGAGCAGTGGCCAGTGGCCTTCCCAGCTCTTGTGGCCATCCCTGCCCTGCTCCGGGCAGCTCAGCCATTGCTGTGAGGTTCCTAGGGAATGAGAACGCTGCCAACTCATTGGTTTTATTTTTCAGTTACGCACTGGGGTAAGTCTGAGAAGAAACGTCACTTTTGATGCTTTCAGTAAACTTCACAGCAGTAGCTAAAATAATCGGAGATGATTCATGATAGTTTGTTATGAAATAGCCCAAATCAGGGGTAACAGAAGTTACTTGTGACTATAAAAAGAGACTTGTAAGTGAAATGGGGAAAGGTGTGAAAAGATTATCAAGCTCACGTTGATGAGATACACCCAGAGGAACAGCAAATATGCAAAAATTCTGTTCAGTGTGTGCCTCTGCCAAAGCTGCCGCAGGGGACACGCTGGGTGTTTCACTTCTGACTTCCCGGTGAGCGTGTGGATGGCGATGTATACTCTTGTTTAAAAGAAATAAATAAATCTATGTGAAGATTAACTTAATTCTGGTCATTTACTCCTAGTCACAATTGCTTACAAAAGTGGTACTACTCATCAAAACAGTATTTTGGATATTAATTATATAAAGTCAGGTCTTTGCTTTTCAGACTTCATGCCTCATTTAAGTATTTGTCAATGTCAGCATTCATGGTTACTGCAGATAAATGAAGTAGCAGTTTACCTGAGCTTGTCCAAAAAAAAAAGTTGGCTTTTTGTGAACTTGAACTATAGGAATCGCTGTGGTGGGTATGGAAGGAGAACCGTGTGTTTGTATATCTACTCACGATGAGCAGAGCGAGAGCTGCTGCTTGTGATTCTGCAAGACTTGTCCCCGTTTCACATATTCTTCCTCTGTTGGTATTTGGAATACATGTTCTGTGGGTCAGACAGTAAGGTTGTCTTTACCTCCTAATTGACAACTCCAAGCGTTTTTATTCAGCAGTGATCCAGAATTCCTGTAGCAGTTTGAATTCACAGTGCAGGCTGTACGTGCTGCTTCTGGGTGATTGTCCAGTTTGGTCAATTCAAGGCACGTTCCTCATCTTCCTCCTGGTAGCCCCCACGTGCTTTCGCAGGAATAGTGAGGAGCAAGGAGTTTCCCTTCACAAAACCAAGGAAATTCCAAAGGCCATATTGAGGTTTCCATACAATTCTTAATTATTTTTACTTGTTATTCTTTGTGGTGCGGATTGACAGTCAGGATTTTGGCCTAGAAATGTTGTGCTTCCTTTCTCAGCCCTCTAGCTCCGCTCCTGAGGTTCTCTGTCCCCTTATTTGAGAAGCTCTCCCGAGACATCCAATTACTGAATAAAAAACAATTAGGTAAAATCCGTGGGTTGCTGCAGATCCAGCTGGTAGTGGAACAGCCAGAATGTCCTGAGGAGGCCAAGACTGAAAGTCTGCCAGCACTACCTGGGGCTCCCAGCCTGCATTAGTTTTACATTTAGTTCCAGTTGGCAGAAGGATCTCAGAGCTTTTCCTGAAAGATACTTTGGGGAAGAAAAAAAAAAAAAAAAAAAAAAAAAAAAAAAAAAGCTTGTTAGAGATCACACAACACCCCACGAGCTGTGCCATTTCGATCTCCCATGGAAGGCCGTCGCTTTAGCAGCAGCACAGTCTTTTTTGTTTTAAATGGCAGCTCATTGTGCTAACGGGGATGCAACAGAGAGTTGCCCCCTCCCTACCCAGTCATGAAGGACTCGCGTCTGCGGACTGGGTTTATGAGTTTAGACTGATTCTGAGTCTTGTAAACCTGGTTCAGTTGGAGCACCAGAGCAGGAGCATGGGGTGTGTTTCAGCAGGTTAGTGTGCTTGGGCAGAGCTGGCTTTTATGGGAACTCCTGGTAAAAGTGTATTGCCAAAAGAAAAAAAATAATAGCATAGATCTGTGTGACCAGGTGTGCTTGGAATATCTAAAGCAAGTACAAGTGCCTGCAGTAAAAACAGAAGCGCGAGTTCCAGCTGAGGAGGATGCTCCTGTCCGCTGGCAGGATCCTTTCGCAGAGGGCAGTTGTGTTAGAGACAGAGGAGGGTGGGCTCGAAGGACTGAGTGCTTTATGATATTTTTATAAGGAGGGATATGGAAGGAGCTTAAACTCAACCTTCAGAAGCCTGGGAAGGGCAAATCCTGGCACACCCTGATGTCCTGTGGCTGCTTGAGCATCAGGCGAGGCGTAAGGTGGATTACTCTGTCACTTGTCTTCCCCTCCCTGCCCAAGGCGCCTGGGGAGTGCTGCTCTCTGGTTTAGGTGTGCTGGTGATACTTGGGCAGAAATACAAATGCAGAGGTCAGCGTGGAGTGGGCAGTTTGGAAGCGGAGCAGAAAGACGTTCTGACATAGGTTTTAAACCTCCAGTGGCAGGACGATCCTGATGACACATCATGCGTGAGGGGATTCTAATATAAATGTCTCAAAAATATGAGAAGTTTTCATCAATGCATGGGAGGTGTAAGAAGAGGCAACAGAAAATACGGTACTGAGAATTTACAATCTCTTGAATTTCGGTAGGTGGGTGAAGCTCTTATTCCAATCGCCTAAGAGATTCCTTTTCAGAAGCCTGAGCAATACGGAGAGAACAAGCTCGTGCTGGATTTTCAAAGTGTGAGATTTAAAACAAAAAGCCTGACTGCAAAGGGAATCGAGGGCAAAGTGTTATACGCTTTTCATCGTTTAAAAAGCATTATTGTTATTTTTAAGGGTCAGGAAAAGGATCTCTGCCAACTGTGGTTTGATGAGGATTTTTTGCAGCAGAGCTTGTGGAGATGATACCATTTGATGGACGGGTTTGGTTAGATAACACCATCTCAGTTCAGGCCTTTCTAAAGTTTTCATGTTGTACGTTATTTCTATTCTTCAAAATCCCTCGCAACTTAATGCAAAATGCTGCTCGAATAGATGAGCTGAATCTTTGGCTCTGTGAAAAATTGTCACCTGCAGAAAACTTCGTTCAGATATTGCTCCTTTGTTTCTGTTCTAGGTTTCTAGCACGGGATCATCCACCGATCGCATCACGCCAGCCACAGGCCCGCTGCCATGTCGAAGTTAAAGAGCTCTGAGTCGGTGAGGGTGGTGGTGCGGTGCCGGCCGATGAACAGCAAAGAGAAGACGGCTTCGTATGAAAAAGTTGTTAACGTGGATGTCAAGTTAGGGCAGGTCTCGGTGAAGAATCCGCGGGGAACATCTCATGAACTGCCTAAAACTTTCACCTTCGATGCTGTGTATGACTGGAATTCCAAGCAGGTTGAACTCTACGATGAGACCTTCAGGCCTCTCGTGGACTCTGTCCTGCAAGGATTTAACGGGACAATCTTTGCGTATGGGCAGACTGGGACAGGGAAAACATACACGATGGAAGGGGTGCGTGGCGATCCTGAAAAACGAGGGGTCATCCCCAACTCCTTCGATCACATCTTCACCCACATCTCTAGATCTCAGAATCAGCAATACCTAGTTAGAGCTTCTTATCTGGAAATCTACCAGGAAGAAATCAGAGACTTGTTATCAAAGGATCAGTCCAAGCGGCTGGAGTTAAAGGAGAGACCAGACACTGGTGTCTATGTCAAGGATTTGTCCTCCTTTGTCACGAAAAGCGTCAAAGAGATAGAGCACGTCATGAACGTGGGAAACCAGAATCGCTCCGTTGGTGCCACCAACATGAACGAACACAGCTCTCGGTCTCATGCCATTTTTGTGATCACTATCGAATGCAGCGAGTTAGGACTCGACGGAGAGAATCACATCCGTGTTGGGAAACTCAACCTGGTGGACCTTGCGGGCAGCGAGCGACAAGCCAAGACTGGAGCGCAGGGGGAAAGGTTAAAGGAGGCCACTAAAATCAATCTCTCTCTTTCGGCTTTGGGCAACGTTATCTCTGCCCTCGTAGATGGCAAAAGCACACATATTCCGTACCGGGACTCAAAGCTGACCAGGTTACTTCAAGACTCATTAGGTGGCAATGCCAAAACTGTGATGGTGGCCAACATAGGCCCTGCCTCTTACAACGTAGAGGAGACTCTGACAACGCTGAGATACGCCAATCGTGCCAAAAACATCAAGAACAAGCCGCGAGTGAATGAGGATCCTAAGGATGCTCTGCTACGAGAATTCCAGGAAGAGATCGCTCGGCTCAAGGCCCAGCTGGAAAAACGGTCTATTGGCAAAAGAAAGAGGAGGGAAAGGAGGAGAGATGGTGGGGAAGAGGAGGAGGACACTGAAGAGGGTGAGGATGAAGGAGATGACAAAGATGACTATTGGAGGGAGCAACAAGAAAAGCTGGAGATTGAGAAGAAAGCTATAGTTGAGGATCACAGCTTGGTAGCAGAAGAAAAGATGAGACTGCTGAAAGAGAAGGAGAAGAAAATGGAGGACCTGAGGCGAGAGAAGGAAGCAACAGAAATGCTGAGTGCTAAAATCAAGGTAGAATTCTTCCTTGTCGTGCTTTTTGAAAGCAACTTATTCAGGCTGTGGGGAGAAAAGAGGGTTTCCCAGTTTGGAAGGTTTTATCACGGGAAGTTTCCAGGATAGTGATTTGTGTTTAGATGGGAAGATTTTTTGAAATAAACTATTTCTAGACAAAAGTTGAAACCTCCAGCATTAATTACGTATTTCAATATTCATGAGCTGTTGCATTGTTCTTGTGTGCTGATCTTGTAGGATCTTAAGCAATCAGCACAATAAAATGTGATGATACATCTTTCCACAAGCTGTGGCACAAAGAAGTGCTTCATTCTGTCACAGATCATTAACAAGTTTTTTACAGGAGAGCACATGTCGCGGTTCTTCAGCTTTGCCACACATTACGGCAACGCGGAATTCTAAACATTATTCCCCCAGCTTCATTGGAATTTTAAGAAATAGTAGTTCTTGTAGCAGCTGACTTGAAAGAGAAGGTTAAATAAGGGAGCTGCCCCGAAAAAGCTGTGTCCGTATGAGAGGAAAGTTACAGTCTGTTCTCACTGAGAGAAACTTGACCTTGGTTTTCCCTTTCAGGCAATGGAAAGCAAGCTTCTGGTGGGAGGGAAAAATATTGTGGATCACACAAACGAACAGCAGAAGATCCTGGAGCAGAAACGACAGGAAATTGCAGAACAGGTACGAGGAAGAACCTTTGCTATTTTCCATAAAAAGCCTAGCTGCACAACTTTTGTAAAACATTGTGGCAGGAGAAACTGTAGGAAGATTTGCCCAGGGTTAAACCTAAAATTGGTTTAATGGCAACCATTAATCTCAAAAGACGGGGGAAGAGCTTGTGTGCTATTTGTCACTGTAGGAAATACATAAAGAAGATTTATAATAATTTTCACATTAAAGATTTATGTCCTATCTTGATTGGAGCTGTCTGTAAGTGAAGAAATAATTGGAAAACCTCAGAGAGTGACAGTTCAGCCATTAGCTCAAGGGAGGGATGTTTACTGTGTGATAGAAGTTTATTTTCCATTGTGTATCTTCTGTTGGTGATTCTGGAAGAGTGGTGACTAGTATGGATTAAAAAAAAAATAAATAAACATGACATTTGATTCCTTTTGAGCACTTATTCATGCTATCTGGTTTTAGTAGCAAAATAAGGACAGAGAAGAGTTAATGCTTCTGGTATTTCTGAGGCAAGAGATAGGAAGAACTAGAAGGTAAAGCAAGAGCCCTGGAACCCAGGGAAGTAAAAACATCCTGAGTGTTGGTTTCACATACGTCAGCCTGGAGGTGACAGTGTAATTGAGGTGTTTTATGTTGTACATCACCTTCTTCAGAAACGTCGGGAGCGGGAGATCCAGCAACAGATGGAAAGTCGGGATGAGGAGACACTAGAGCTGAAGGAGACCTACAGCTCTCTTCAGCAAGAGGTGGACATAAAGACCAAAAAGCTCAAAAAGGTAAAAAGAAAATGATTCCATGTCTAGGAATAGAATCGACTTGTGTATGGAAGTGCAGGGAACATTGGCAAGTTATGACTTTGGCTCTTGTGGTCTGCTCCAGTTATTTTCCAAGCTGCAAGCCGTGAAGGCAGAGATCCATGATCTCCAGGAAGAGCACATCAAGGAGCGCCAGGAACTGGAGCAGACCCAGAATGAACTTACCAGGGAGCTCAAGCTAAAGTGAGTGCCCTCAGCTCGCTGCCTGCTGTTAATGTAACAGAGATGGCTGCTTTGGGTGGGGAGTGGAGGGACTGCATTGCACGTGCTTGTGGAACGAGATCTAAACATGAAAAAACTCAAATGTTCCTCCTTTTCCAGGGCTGTATGAAGTCAGTGGGAGAGGAGAAAGTCATCCGCTACTTACATTTCTTGTGTGTTTCTCATTTTTGCGGTTGCATGTAGGCACCTGATTATTGAAAATTTTATTCCTTTGGAAGAAAAGAATAAGATCATGAACAGATCATTCTTTGATGAAGAGGAAGACCAGTGGAAGCTGCATCCCATAACCCGTCTGGAGTGAGTGTACTTCTCATCTTTCCTTGAGATGGAATTGTAAGTCACGGAAAAAAGTTCCTCTGGCTGTCAGGAACAAGGAACCCCAAAAGAGAGATTGAATTGGGCATTTCGACTGGCCTTCTGGAGTTTGTAGCTTTTTGCTGCACAATAATCATAATAAAAAAAAGTTATTTCTCTTTAGTAGGTTGAATCAAATCAGAATATGCAGTTAGGAGAGTTCTGGGAAGATAAGGATTTTTCTTCTTGATGACCCCAATAATTATAACTAAATGGTATGCAATATAATTAAAATAGTAGTAAATTCCCATCATTTTTTTCAGATAGTAAAGCCCTCAAAATAATTATTGTTGTTGTTATTATTTGAGCTGTGGCCAGATCTGCCTCTCTGCACATTAGGATCTCCACAGCAGATTTAGGAAGCTGGCTGCAGCTGAGCGCAGCTGCAGTCCGTGTAGTGAAAACACGTAGAAATCCTCCGCTCCGAGCAGGGGGCAGGTGGGGTAAGTGTCCTCCCTCGTCTCTGACTGAGGAAGGCTCTTCCTGCAGACGCAGCCTCGGTGGTTTCTGCTCTCTTGAAACATATTTCTATGTGGAATTTGCAGATGTTTTCGCTCATAAACTCTGAGAGGAGTCTTTGGGTTTGGTTTATAATAGACTGAGTATCTATTTGCCTCTAGTAACCAGCAGATGATGAAGAGGCCGGTCTCTGCTGTGGGATACAAAAGGCCGCTGAGCCAACACGCCAGGACGTCCATGATGATTCGTCCAGAGGCCCGGTACAGGGTAAGCCCAGAGACGGTTGGTTACAGCCCTCAGGTGTTCCCCTCCTGATCCGGGCAACGCAACCTTGAGAGCATTGATAGTTCTTCTGTGGGACGTTCATTTTTACAGTGTCCTGCGTACGTTTATAACGTAATTCAGAATAAGCTTCTGGAGGGAAAAGAAACAATTTGTATGAAAACGTGCAGACATTGCTTCTGCTTTTGCTGTCTCAGGCAGAGAACATCGTGTTACTGGAGCTTGACATGCCCAGCCGGACGACGAGAGACTACGAAGGTCCAGCCATTGCTCCCAAAGTTCAGGCGGCTCTAGAAGCGGCTCTGCAGGATGAGGATGAGATACAGGTGGACGCTTCAACCTTCGAGAGCACTGCAAATAAAAAATCAAAACCCAGGTGAGTTGGACTTTCAGGCGGCAGAGAAGCCGACAGCAGAGGTGCGAGTACAGCCGCTGTCTGCCGGCACTTCTTGTCAGTGAAGTTAAGGTGAGCTTGGCTGTAAAGCAGAGAAAGGAACACAGGACAGAAGAAAAAGCTGAGAGTAGTTAGAGAGTAAAGCCAGTTAAAAAAAAAGAGCTTTTGGAAGATTAATTTTGATGAGTAACAGGCAACATTGCTGGGGCTTTTTGTTTATTTTTTCGTTTTTACTTCTTCAGGCCCAAAACTGGAAGAAAATCAGGGGGACCCTCATCAGCAGGCACCCATAGTTCTCAGCTCTACCCACAGTCCCGAGGGCTGGTTCCAAAGTAAAACCAGCAGATCCTCTCCAGAGCGCCAACAGCCTTTGCCTTCTGAGAGCAGAGACAAGTAGAAACCTGCAGAGAGCTCCCGGCCAGCCTCCAGCCCCTCTCCCCTGGAGATGGCCTCTTTGCTCTTTAACTGACTTGTGCCAGTCCAGGTGCACTGAGCCACGGGAAGATAACGTGCTTGCGATTCAGCATTTGGCCTCTGTGGGAAACAGATTTTAGTTAGGGAATCAGAAATGCATGAGGTACGTTCAAGTGTGTTAGAAGCAATGGGAAGCATGGGGATCACCTCACAGCACCACCGCCTCTCTTTCTGCACTCGCCCTTCTGCTGCACTGAGCTTTTTTTTGCTGTTGGGCAATAAAAAGACAGAGTTGAAAGTCATCTCAACAGAACCACCGCTCCAGAGCTCCATAGTGAGGACCAAATGAGGGGAAAAAGCAGAGGATCTGTCCAAACTTGACTAGGTGCATAGTTTTTCCTCTTCCTGCTTGAGAAACCGGCGGCATCGTTTGGGGTCAGGCAGCTGGTGTGACCGGGCAGGACGGCAGCATGGCCCCACCGCCCGGGAGCTGGGCTCCCTTTGCAGCGGGAGGACAGAAAAGGGGCCTCGAAAGCAACTCTGCGCTCCCGAGAAAGGAGGAGGTGTAGGAACTGAAGTCCCTTCCTTGTTTACAGGCCTAAGTAAGAGCTCCTCTAACCTGACCTCCTGCAGACCTCACCCCCACCACCGGGAACCACCTTCTCAAGGATCCGGCCCGTGCCCCCACGCCAGCTCCGCAGCTTGCTGCCTCCCTCCTGCCTCCGCCTCTGGCCTTTGGCAGCAGCGGCCGTCGGAAGCCCTTTGCTGCGGGGTGCTGGACGGCCGTTTCCTCCCGTCTCCCGCTGCTCCCGGGAGACGCCGGCTCCTGGCAGGCTGCCCCGGGGCTGCCGGGGGCGCGCGCTTCCGTCCCTTCCCGTGGTGTCTGAGGAGGTTCAGCGTTCCGTACCTACGCTGGCGGTTTTCCCAGCCCCCGCAGAGCCCGCTGGGAGTGGAAGCACATGGAACCGAGCCTGGGTAACGGAACTGGTTGGTAATTCCAGGGGTTTTATTTTGAAAACAAGGGAGGAAGAACTCCTGCTTTTTGACGGTCTCTTTGCAAAGCTGCCCTAGGACTGAGGCTCCGGTAACGCCGCGGGCTCCCGTGGCAGGGCAGGGGGAGGTGGAACTGCCACGCTAAGGACAGAGTAAGGTGTCCCTGTCTAGTGTCTCACAGCCCAATCGTAAGTTTTAGTTCACTGTATATCGAGACGTGGGATGTTACTTTTTCTGGTTGCCGTTGGCTGTCATCCTGTGAATGTTTTTACCTATTTCCTCTCCCTCACTGACGACTTCCTCCAGACTGACATGTGTGAGTGTCTGAGGACTTGCCTGGTTTTAGAAATGCTCTGAGGTGTGGACTCTGCCCTGTGAAGTGTCCGCTGAGTGACCTCACCCAGGCCCCAGAGCTCCGTCCTCTTCAGCCCCCACGCGCAGCTCACCCCGGCATCCTGCGGGCACGGTGCCCCGGTGAGCCGCCTGCCCCCTGGGCCCGCTGAAACGCCAGCTCGGCTGCTTGGATCCGTGGAGTGCTCCTCTGGACCACAAGAGTAATATATATATACACACATACATGCATATATACATATATATGTATTAGTTTTGGTGGAGGAAAGAGGAGTTCGCTTGTAATTGAGAAAGCAGGCATCTGACAACTTCCTTCCAACCTGAACATGGAAACCTGGCATCATCTTCCTTTTTACAAAGCACTGTTTTTGTACAGGGAGCCTTTTAATTGGCTCTTGTTGCATATTCTAACGTCACCTTCTCTTCCCTCTCCTTCCTCTTTCTCTCTAGCACATAATCTTCTGTATTTGGACATTTTAAAAGATGATTGTGTGGTGTAAGTGCTCAGAGAACTGAAATGAAACAAGGGGAGGGGGTCTAAAATCTGAAATAGCAACAAGATACGTAACCACGTCTGTGTACATACCTACGTTACACGTATGTTTTCTGTGAATAAGGCATACACAGACCCCTCTGTGTCTGCACATACGCACACTCTTCCCTGGCCGCTGCTGTTCCGTAGGGAATTCTCTGTTAAACTCGTGTGCTGGAAACTTCCCCCTGTGGCAGGACTGGTACAGTGGAAATGGCCACACAAACCCCGACTGTTCTCGTCTTAGTGTTGATAAGCTAGCTGGTTAATATGTCAGAAAGGCTCTGCTTTTAATTCTGTAGAAATTCATTAGCAAGGTGAAAGAAATTCGGTAGGGTGGAAAAAGAATAAAACTGCATATTTAGTCATTGTATTTAAATTGGAGCTGTGGTTGGAGATTTGGTTAGTGCGTTGAGGAGCAATCGCGGATTGTTACTGTTGGAGTCTCATTCCAATGGACTTACCCTCGACCAGATACTCAGTGGCACTGATATTAAGATAAAATACATTG
The DNA here is from genome assembly GCF_003259725.1 of Athene cunicularia. Lineage (NCBI taxonomy): Eukaryota > Metazoa > Chordata > Aves > Strigiformes > Strigidae > Athene > Athene cunicularia. The sequence continues at coordinate 881,523 of NW_020799126.1, read as the reverse complement.
TCTTAAGCTGTACAAAACGTACTGAGCTCTGGGTTGAAATTTTTAAGAAACATTCCTGCCGAGTTTGCCCCTCTCTGGTGTTACCTGAACCATCTGGGCTTCCTGCAGGTGAATGGCCAAAGGAAATCCAGCCGGCTCCTGAAGAGGCCCTCGGACAGCGCGCGCCCTCGTAGTTTCTTCGTGGCAATGTTTAACATCCTTCTCATCTCTGCTCTGATCTGTATAATGGCATCTTTTTTTAAAAAAAATGACGTGGAGCAGAAGTCGGCCCTTGGCTCTGGGAGCAAGCACTGCCTGACACCCCTGGGGCAGAGGAATTAAAGCACTTTCTGAAAATCCTTAACATAGGTCTGGCGCCTTTTTAAAATTATTTGCATGCTGCTTGAATCTTCTAAACCCCATCCCCCCTCTGTCACAGCATCTCGGGCCACACTGATGCATTATAGAGATCAGACTCGTGTCGAGTGTCCTCGTGGGTGGTGTAAGCCTGCCTTCCCTCAACAGGGTGCTTGCCAGGTGCCGGCGCGACACCTGCAAACTGGGATCTGTCCTGCAAACTGGGATCTGGTTAACACGTGCCAGGCTGTTACCGCTCCCGTGTGTCTGTTTCCGCTGCATTAAAACACGAATTGGAAAAGTTAACCTGCCAAAGCCATAATCGGATGCGGAGATGGAAATGAAATAACGCTGGTCCTGTCTGCGCTGCACCATGCAGGGGGAGTTTAAGCTCTCTGGGGTCCAGGCACTTCCTACCCCCTTCAGGCCCCTCTGGTTTTGAGGCAAAGCGCCCAGGCGCTCCCTGCAGGCACTGCGACCGCGGGAGAACTCGCAGCTCCCCTGGAGGTTCACCCATCTCCACCTTCTCCTAGGTGATCTGTAGACAAAGAACCTGTCAATAGTTCTGTCCATAGTTTTACAGCTTATATTTATTTGTATCATTTCTTTTGTCTAGGAATGTAAAGTGATCCTAAAATACGACGTGTAATAAAGTCAATGAGATTTATTGCATCTATCAAAACGTGCCTGATTTTCATTCTTGATTTGTAAGTAACGGCAGTGTTTAACAACTTCATGTTTGACGGCACCTTTTATTTTTCTTCAAGAAAAAAAAAATAAAAAAAAATGCCTCTGGGTGAACTAAATTATTAATAAGCGGTAAAATGTAACCAGCGCGGGCGGTGTGAGCGGCGGTGCTGAGCCCCGGGGCCGGCGCCGCCGCGGGCGGACGGGACGGCCTCACGTGGGGTTTTAGGAGACGTAGCTACGGGTATGGCTTTAGGTTTTTTGTCTTGGAGAATCTGCTTGTTGAAGGCTTTAAACTCCCAAACGCAGGTCTGCTCCGATGGCGTTTGCGTAGGCCCGGGGGGACGCCGCTGTCGTTTGACCCCCGCGATGGGAGAAGGGTGATTTCCCTCCGTGAAGCCGTTTCTGTCTCGATGCCCATTTACAAACTAGGCAATATGAAAAGAAACCTGAACTCCAGCCCCTTTGAGGCAGTGAGCGTGAACAAGTCAGCAGCTTTGGTTAAGGAGGGTTGGAGGGGTTTAGGGTTGTTGCTCGGCTCAGCATGCGGCGGCCACCGCTGCTGCGCTGCCTGGAGGGAGCTCGGTCTCCTTGGCCCCTGCCCAGGAGCTGCTCGCTCCCGGTGACGCGGTGACACAGGTACAGGAGTGCCGCTGCCTGGAGTACGGGATGACCCGACAGCCCTGGGCGCATCCCTGGGCTTGCCTCCCCGTGGCCCCGTCGCCCTCGACTCGTGAGGAGACGGTTGTACTCGCTGCGTAGAGCACGGACGTCTGTAGGGATGGATTTTTCAGGGCTTGAGGGTGTTTTGTTTCCGTGTTTTTCCTTTGGTGTGTGTGTTTATGTAGTTTTTGCCTGGCCAGGTTATGCATTGGAGCACATAAACATTCAGGAGGAACAGTGGGGGTGAGTCCAGCTGAGACTTGTGTCTGGTATTGAGGATGTTCAGGAAAGGTCTTGGTGCTCCTTCTGAGTAAGATTTCTTTGGCTATCAGAGTGTTTTCTTACTGCTTGCCAGGAGGAAACCTAATCAGACAAGCATCTATCTTCCAGCAACTTGCATAATCTTTTGTGTGTAAATTATAATACTTCAGACCCGCATGACTGCGCTTCACCAACTGGAGAAGGGCATAAACCAGCCGCTGTGGGACCTCGCTGCAGGGGCCGGGTGGGCCGGCGCTTCCTCGTGCGTTTCTCTTTGAGGTGCCAGGGACGCTTCCCTGACCTCGGGGCAGAGGCAGTGCTAGGTGACCTTCACAAAGTCACCTCGTTCAAATGGCCTGAGCTCTAACAGGTGGGAAAAAAAAAAAAAATCGGTATTTATAGGCTGCCCGCAGCAGCACCTGAGACAGTGACTCTGAAGCAGTCTCTTGATCCACCTCCTCACCCTCACGTGATGGGAAGGGGGGGTCTCTTTGCACAGTTCCTCTCGCCTGTCTTTTGGCCAGAACCTCGGGCCCAGCGGGTGCAGGAGGTGTCTAAGCCTCCACAGCATCTTAGAGCCATTGATGAACCAGAAATAGAACCATCTCCTACTAGATTATCCACTTAGAGACCTGCGGTTGCGTAGCTGCGCTTCCAGCTTGCAGGACTGATTGTAAATCCACTAAAAATAGATCTTTATTTAACACTAGTCTTACACATGCACCCTGTCAAAATGCTTTTAATTTTCCTTTTTGATGCACGCTATTGTATTTTGTATTCCTCTCTGAGAATCGGAGGCAAAGGTGCTTTTCAGCGGTGCTGCTCCTACAGAGCTGATACCGTACATGTTCCATAAAATAAGCCGTTAAAGGTTCGTTTGAACACCCAGAGCCGCAGGACTATTCAACAAGTGCTGTCAGAGATAGATGTCTAGTAAATTAATTGGGGGAGTGATGTAAACCTCCATCATTAGGGGCATAGGGATCCTTCACTAATCAGTATTATAAATAGTGGAGGGGAAGACTTTTCTTCTTTTTCAGTTTTGCTCCTGATGGAAGGTTGGGGCGCTGGCAGGGTCAGGGTGGAGAGGGGTGCGGGGCCGGTGCTGGAGACGGGGCTCTGGTGGCTGAAGCTGCAGCATCTTCTCTCCCCCAGTTCTTCCATTAAGCAGTCTGTACACTTAATATAGCTGCTGATTGGAAATTGTTCCCCTGAGCGTAGATTCTTTTATCTTTATGTAAATGCTTGTTCATGCTCAGTTTTTAGGCTGTGTAGTTTGCTTGCTTTGTCTGTCACTTGAGAGAGGTTTTATAAGCTGTGAAGAATTTACTTATTTTTCAGAACAGGCATGTTCCATTTTGTGGCTCTCGCGCTCAGCTCGGGAGTGATGTGTTTCCCCTTGTCAGCTCTCTGCTCCCTCTGAGTGACGGGGGGTGACAGTGCACGAGGAAGGCACGGAAACGTCGTAACCTAGGGAGGGTTTTTGATTAGCGGAGAAAAAAGTGTGATGGAGCTGTATTGACTCAGAATTAAAATTGTTTACTCTCTCTGAATATGGCTTATCACTTTCTTTGATCCTTTCTTTAATCTCTTTGTGTTTTTCTTTGTGTTTTGTCTCAGGTTACGTAGTTCTCAAATTTCCGTCTCCTACCAGGTTAGCACCACTGATGCTTCTGATCTTCAGGCATCTGAAAAAGAGATGGATATGATTTCAGAAATTCTTTTTATCACAAAATACAGTTGAAGTGCAGAACTACAGTGGGATGGGTTGGGTTTTCCCTTTACTGGCCAAGGTTGGAGGTGGTACAGAGATGCGAATGGTGCCCTGCGCAACATTTTTAATTTTTAAAACGTCCTGTCCACGCGACTCCAGAAGGCGGAGGGTGGGTCTGCGCCGTGCCACGGTGCTGCAGAGGCTCAGTTCTAGATGCGGCTGACGGCAGCGGGGCGTTGGGGTTCCTCCACGGCCTTTGCACACAAGTCAGACGGAAAGGCGGCCGCGGGCCGGCGAATGAGATCGGGGTCGCGCATCGTTGTGGCCGTGACGTTAGGGGAATTCAGACCACAGTTAGGATCAAAAAATTCCCAAGTGAATACCTGTTGCTGCTCTTCTCGAAGGTTTCGGGCCACGTCCTGCGCCTGCCCCACAGTCTCTCGCCCGACGGGACCCAGAGGCCCGTCGGGCTCCTTGGAGCAGCGCTGGTGCTGCCGCGGAGGGGCTGCAGGGTGCTCCCGCCCCAAAGACACATCGTGGTGAACATCTACTGCAGCTTAGCTTTGTTCATCGTTTCCTGTTTGCATGGGTAATCTTACCCACAGAAATGTCCAGTCCTCTTTTGGAATCCTTGAGTTCTTGCTTCTAGACATTTTGGAGCAGTAAGTTCCACGGGCTTAAAAAAAATTGTAATAACCTCTTTAGTTCTTCGCATGTAAGTGGCAGTTCTGTTCTCCATACAGTATATGAAAGGATGAGTTGTTATTTATTGTATTGCCTCCTTAATATCTGCTTTTACTCATTTTCTTTCAAAGGCAAACAGCCCAACTCTTTCTAGTGTCTCTAGCCATCATTTTTTTTCCGCATCCTTTGCTGTTATTGTTGTCCTTTTCTGAATTCTGTCCTTCTCTGACAAGAATTCTGAGTCTTGCCCGTGGTACCCTTCTTGAGATGGAGCGAAGATGAAATGAATGCAGTAATCCAAGGCAGGTACGCTATTGAATTATACAGTTGTACAGTAATACCTTTATTGGCAGAAAAATGCTGGCTGCTTTATGAGAGGCAGGAAGGTGTATGGCAGGGAGAACGCTTTACGCCATCGAAGGTCACTCACCTCTGTACACTTTTGAAGGTTGTTTGTGGCAGCAGCTTGGTCTAACGTACATTAGAGTCTGTGGTAAAGCTTCCACTGGTTTCATGCTGTGGGGTCAAGGCCAAATTCTGCTGCTTTTTCTCTCCTTCATCTTTGTATTTCAGTTAATTAGGGACCAGGTTAAAGTAAGCCTTTTGTGGTGCTTACCATGATCTAATCTTGAGGTAGCCTGAGATTTTTAGCATGTATCTTTATCAGATGAATAAAAATTGTAAGAGGCACATTGTTGGATCTGAACCGCAGCTTATGGAGTAGTTCTGTGAATGCACAAGCAAATTCTGTAATGACACGTGGTCTTTCTGTCTTTTCAGGTGCTGGAAAATTACTCTGATGCTCCCATGACCCCAAAACAGATTCTGCAGGTCATAGAGGCTGAAGGACTAAAGGAAATGAGGTTAGTATTGATGATCTTGTCTAAAACCTAGTGTGGAGCATGGGGGAGGCTGCGTGTGAAGGCTTGTGTTCCTTTGTGCGGTTCTGCCTCATCTCCAGCCCACTTATCTTCTTCCTTTTTTCTCTTTCAAGCATGGTAATTTCAGGTGACAGTACAGACATTTATATACAGGTTGTAGGTTTTTTTCTTTGACAATAACTGGAAGCCGTTCTTGGATTTTTTTAATAACATACAGAGTCCCCTTCATCCATCTAGTGTAAAATAAATGCCTATTGCAGGTCAGACTCCTGCATGTGTTGTCCTTACCACTTGTATGGTTCTCTCGTAAGTAGCTCCCAGTAGTCTCTGCTGTTGTGACTCTAGTTTGAGAACAGTTTTAAGTTTTGTCCCCTCTGATGCTTCATTTCTAGAGCAGACGTGATGTTTTAGGAGACTCAGAAAAGCCTTCTTTATATTACTATACTGGCTTCTGCTCGGATTTTCGAGCACCGCGCTAGCGCAGCTCACACCGTTGTGGTTCTTGACGTTGTACGGGGGAGATTTCCCCCTCAGCGGGGGTTTCATGTGGGAAAGAACCTGATAGGAGCCTCGGAAATGACAGGAGTGGGAGACTGTTCTCCTTGGTTAAGTTCCTGTGAACTTCCATCTGTTTCTGTGACAGTAGTAGAAGAGAAATACAGAGTGTCTGTCAGATCAAAGCCAAGCAGGTAACCGTGATAGTCCAGATGCCTCAGTGCTGCGTGGCAAAAAAAGGAAGTTGGGCTACCAGAGGCAGAAAAATCGGTGTCTTTCGGCTGCTGCCCGTTGACTGACTTCTGGGGAATCCAGATGCGCGGACTGTTTCTCATCTTGCTTCCCCCCTCCTCGATTCGGGGCTGTTTTCCACGGTGCTGTTGGTGTTTCCTGAACCTGTACCTTACCCAGCTACAGAGGTAAACCGATTTCTTCCAGGACCAAACAACTTGAGATTTTAGCTGCTTTCTGCTCCTTATTTGTGCCTGAAATCAGGAAGCAGCTGGGATGGTTTGAGTAGCAAAGACTGGCGATGTGTACAGAGGTGCCTTGCGTAGGAGTTGCCATAGTTCAGAGAGGGACGATGCCGGCGTGTGTGGCTGCATCGGTGTCGGGGCTGTTGGAACCCACCTGCCACTGGCGGGCCTGGCCCAGGGGACCTTCTCTGGCCCAGCTATGGGTGGGGGTTTCACAGCTCTGAGCAGAATTCAGCGGGCTTTTAATGAGGACCTTCGTGCAGCTTCGCTCTAATCAATACTCTGCACCTTTCTTGCGTCAGTCCTGTTACGTAAGCAGGTAGCTGAAGGTCTGCGTGTCTCTGCTAAAGGGAATAGCAGGTCTCTTCTCACACACACAAATTATCTTGGTGCTCTCCCAGTTTTGACGAGCGACCTGTCACGGTGCGTAACTGAAGCCCAGGCTTTGGAGCGTGTGTCAAGTTAAATCCCACAGCGCTGACTTGTTCCTTTAAAGGTCGGTGGTTTTCCCTTGGGATATCTGCGTTTTCCTTCCCTGGTCGTTAATTCTCTGCTTTAAGAAAGGACTGTTTTCCTCGGAGCGTGATTGTTCACAGAATAAAGGCAGTGATCCTGCTGAGCTAAATATGCTGCTTGTATAGAAGCCCTTCCTGAAACTCCATTTCCTGAAGGAAATAGCTCGGTGGCTCGAAAGGTTTTTCCCTTTGAGCCGATCCTGAGCCGGCGCTCCCTGGGCTGGGGGTCACACTGTCTGCTGGGAGGGCCCTGTTCCTTACTGGTCCCACTGGTGCTTGAGCCAGGACGCTTGGGCCCAGCACCATTGCTGAGTTCTAGCTCCTAGGAGAGTTAATTGTTTGCTTTTTTTCTCAGTTTGGGGAAAACTATTTATTTCTCTGTTCTGAGGAAGCGTGCTCTGAGGCTGGGTAACGGGCTTGAGGCATCTGTTGAACACAGAAGGGAAAACACTGTCTAACAGGACAGAAGGCTGGAATTTTTTTCATAGTATCTAAAAGTGATGCAGGGTAATTTTGTCAGTTGCCAGGGCTTGTGAAGAAATGTCCAAAAAACCGAACGCGTTCAGAGTGGAAACAGAAATTATTCTATGCTTTCGAGTTGAGCATGATTTTCTTTGAAATGTTTTGTCTCGGTCCGGTTTTCAGTTTCACTTTTAGTAGTAAGGAAATCGCTACTGCTTTAAGGTCGCTTCCAGGTAACTTTCTGCCTGTACGTGTGTGACTTAGTGGAAAACATGAAATTACGTGGCACAGAAGTCCCGTCGGTGTGAGCGTGGGACAGTTGCGTTAACCAGGGAGTTACGTAGGACTTGACAGATCGGTGCAGCAGACCTCCTGGTGTAACTCCGCTAGCGCGGGTCTGTCTGCGGCGTGTCAGGGGAGACATTCCAGAAAAGCCTGTGTACAATTTATGCTGGTTTTGTTTACATCTTTCTACTGCTGAGTAAGTCTGGGGTTTTTCTGTAAAATCAGTCCAACTCTCAAAGTTCCAGGCAGAGAAAGGGAGGAAGCTGGTACTAAAAGTTAGGAACATCTAAAAATGGCTGAGAGTAACTTTAAAATTGGTGGAACGTTTCCTGGCTCCTGCCGATTGCTTTGCTGTGGCGCGTTGTGCAGGTCAAAAAGGACAAGGGTAGTGCTGTTGTGGCTGAAGTGCCCACCCCGTAAAGTTAATGAGCATCATCTCTGCCCTCGCTCGGCTACATAATGCCCACTTAAACACATGTTGCTAAGGCCATGTCTTAACGCTTGCTGTTTTCTTTCTTTCTCTGTCACAGTGGCACTTCTCCCCTCGCCTGCCTCAACGCCATGCTCCATTCCAACTCACGGGGAGGCGACGGACTCTTTTACAAACTGCCCGGGCGCATCAGCCTCTTCACGCTCAAGGTAAGTGCCCAGTTCCTGCTCTCAGCCGGGGGCCGAGCACGAGTTCTGCTTCTTACCCACAGCTGAGTTAAACTGTCACGAGCGTCGCGCCAGCTGGATGTGCTGCGTGCGAGATCGTCACGTGAGAGAGCGTCTGGAATTCATCAGTTCGTTAGAGCTTGTCCCTTTCAGCTATGTTCAGCCGTATATGACAAGTTCCTTTTTAAAAAACCTTATTATTTCTTGAGTTGCTCAATCAAGATAAGTCCCCTCGCTCCAGTACTTGGCGTCTGACCCAGGTGGCCGCTTATCGAAGCAGTCCTGTGTGCACCTCCTCTGCCAGGCACGAGGGAACGCAGCCACCCAGGAGATTAAACTGGTCCCAGAGCTCGTAGCTACAAGTGAAATCTTGAGAGGAAAAAAACGTATACTCATTCTTGTGGTGGTTTGTTTTGCATTCCGCTGCGTTCTGTGTATATTTAGCGTCACCATTTTTCTCAGATCTTGAGCTCTCTGGAATGTGTTTTATTGTCCCACGTTGAAAATGTTTCTGGTTTTAGGCTTTTCTTTTGCGTTGTTTTGTACTGTCGGTTTCCTGATAAATATCAGCTTGATAGACGACAGGTATCTCAGCTATTTCATTGGTATCTTTTTTTTTTTTCCTGATGTCAGAAAATTTTATTGAATTGACATATTTTGCTGAAAACAGATGAAATTGAAATGGCTTTGATTATACAAGTGGTAAATCATCTCCTAAGCTTACTGTCTTAGTCTCATGCTGCCTGTTCTTTCGCAGGAAGAATGAGATATTTTTCTTTATTAGAAATTGCTTGCTTGCAGAAAAATGTGAGAAATTGTTAACCTTACCTGCTTTGGATGTGTTCGAGTTGTCTAGGAGGCGTCTGTGAGGTGTGCTAATAGTGTACGTGACGTCTCTTCCACTGCGAGCCCAAACACACTTTGAAATAACTTTCTGCATCAAGGATTAAAATAGGGAAGATAAAAAAAAATTTTAAAAACTGTATCTGCCAAACCGTCAGTTCCCGTTGGTTTGAGGCGTAGTGGCTGGCGGGGAGGCCTGTGGCCATCGGCTTCTGTTTGCCCCTTTAGAAGGACGCCCTGCAGTGGTCTCGGACTCTCTCGGTGCCGGAAGGGGAAGAGCTGGAGGATACAGCAGACGCGGAAAGCTGCGAGTCCAACGAAGCCAGCACTGTGAGTGGTGATAACGATGGTAAGTGTCTGACGACGTTCAGCTTCAGCTCTAGGATCTACTTCTGTGTCTGACCGAGCGCCTGTCTCTTTCAGTGTCTCTTGATGAAACCTCCTCCAATGCCTCGTGTTCCACGGAATCTCAGAGCAAGGGACCTGCTGCTACCAGGGAGAGCTACAGAGCCGCCTCCCAGGTAGGAGAAAGTGGGACTAACGGGGCCTCTCGGGGAGCTGTGGTTCCTGTGCTGTAGGTGGGTGGGTGGGGCTGGGACTGGGTGTGCCCGG